>NW_015094510.1:12850691-12875254 GCF_001431845.1 Calidris pugnax | reverse complement strand
AGGGGGGAGGTGCCAAAATACGCAATCGTAACCCCGTGTATGAAAATCCACTTTTTTAGCAAGAAAACAGTAAGAATATACAGATGTTTACAGGGAGGTAAATACACTGAATTCCAAATAAACAATTTCCAAGTAAGATCTTTTTTTCTTAAACTTCAAATTTCAGCAAAGAATCATCCTCTATGCACAGGCCAAAACCGTCTTCTGAAGATTATAAAATAAGAGTCACATGTATTTCTTAGCCAAGAAAGCATTACCTTCTTCTTAAGGTAAACCCCCCTCATTAATGGATGAGTTTACTCTTTTCATTAACCATGTCCTGATGAAGCAGTCAGATAAATGAAGCAGACAGAAAAAAAAGGAGACGCTTCTAGGGGAAGACTTGGATTTAGGAAGGTCAGAGCTACAGCAGGTGGTTTTACTTTATCATCTTGGCACTTGTGCCCAGGCTGCCTCAAATGACACGGCTGAAGCCTTTCAGTCCATGGCTGCTCTCATACAAAGAGCAAAATCAAACTGCACCAACAGCTCAGGTGGAGTTTCCCCACTTCCTTTTGAATGCACCTCAGGGTAAGAAGAAGGGGACAAGGACAAGGGCCAGGGCAAGACAGGCAGAATAGGACCTCTTCTTTGCTTTCTATTTCCTAGAGAGAATAGGGAATTATAAGCCCCAGAATGATATGGGCTTGGAAGGGACCTCTGGAGATCATCTACGGAGCCCCACGAGGATGATTTTTATCACACCCCTCCCACCTTGTTCATCACACACCTGGGACAAGTTGCATCCCAGGGATGCTAAGGCAAAAAAGAATCCCCCAAACCCCACAATCCCAAAATCATTTAAGACCTCGAAGTCATCACACAAGTGAAATTTAAAGGCTCATATTGTATTATGAAACCGAGGTACCTACAGCACTCCTAAAGAGCACAGATGTCCCACTAAACCTGAGCCTCAGAAGCCCTCTTCTAACCTCTGGTGGCTTGGGTAGGTAACCAACAGGTGTCTTCACAGGAGCTTGACACAAGCTACAGGTGCTGTGACCTTATCCATCCAGCACACACTCACAGCTACTGTCATTCCCATGGCATTTAGTGCTGGTGGTTCCCCTCCTTCATATAGTACCAGACATAGGCAGAGCACTTCTAAGGTCAACTACCATGCACCAAGTCTAACTAAGTCATGCCAACCCCACCTCTGCCTCCCCAGAGGGTGACAACCCCCAGAACAGACACCTACAATAGGCATTTTTCTCCCAGCTCACCCATGGCCATCCCTATAGTGGAAAAAAAATACAATTCCTTCAAAGTGACCTGTGGCTCTTCGAACTTGGAAAGGAATGACCCAGATTCTTCAGTCATTTCTGGCTTTGAACTGACAACTCTTTGGTGTAAAACAAACGGGAAGTTCTCATTTCCAGTTAAATTTCCGACCCCTGATGATATAATCCTACTCAAAAGTGGTGAAGGCGTGTTTGAAGCCAAATCAAAACTCCGTAAAATTAATTGTAATTGTCTCCAAATAGTCGATCTGTGCCTCAGTTTTCTTGAGTTACACCAGAGCCAACCTGAACAAAACGATCAAAGCTGCACAAGAAAGACAGCGACACAAGAAAATAAAGAAGTCACAAAGTTGATTTTTTTTTCTTAGAAATATATTTTGTAAGAAAACAATATTAACATTAAAAAGAAATGTTTATTATACAGTATAAAATAATTGCTTGAATTCAACTCAGTTCCTTATACATATATAAAAAAAAAAAGCCTGAGGATTTGGTATAGAAGCCTCAATTCTTACAGATTTGAGTCTTTCGCCTCCTGTGATTCCTACCGCATTAAAGGGTGAGTTTTCCCCACGTCATCCTTAGAGCACCCAGACAAACACCCCTCAAACCTCCCTCATTCCTAAAATAACCTTGCCCAGATGTGCTCTAAGGGATCCCCCATCCCCATTCTACATCCCCCCCATACCCACCCTCAGATTCCATCCACCTACCTCTTTTGGCCAAGCATCTACACAAGCGACAACACCGGTTGCAGCTAGCTCGGAGCCTCCCCGTATTAATTGGTTGGCTAATTATGAACAGTGGCCAGCCACTGCCAAACAATGTATAAAGGCTGAGCTGTTCTCAGCTGTCTGTTCCCACAAAAACCTGTAAGAGCATCTCAACGCTGCCGTTCACCTGCCAAATCCGGCAGCAACGTGCAGAGCTCCTAAAAGCTCCAAGGGGAGACAAGGACAGGCAATGCAATGACATAAGCTTCACTTTTTTTTGGGAAACTAAGCTAAAAAAGTCATTACTCAACTGCAGAATTTACAACTTGCAGATTTTGTTGTAGGAAAATACGCCTGTTCAGTAACTATAAATACCCCTAATGCATTTCTGTGGCTTATTACATACTAATTTTTTTATTTACTTCTTTTTTGGGTAATGCCAAGCTTTGGAATGTCAATTACCCTCCAGGTTTGAAAGGCACCCAGTGACCAGCATTCTGGTGTAATTATTCATGACATTGGTGTGATTTACCTCCCCCCTCCCAATAACACTGACAAGTTTAACAGAAATCTATTAAGTTAAAAAGAACAAAGATATATATATTACATTTGCTAATTGCAAACAACCTCTTTTAGCTGCAATTTTTCCCATTGGGATTAAAAAGTGCACCAGTTTAACATGTCTGTACATTAAAAACAGTTTAAAACATTAAATATACAAACAGCAAGAGATTTTAAATATTTTGTATCAAATACTATAGGACAATATAATTTACATTTTTTTTTAACACAAAACATTACACCTGAAATATAACTTTAGATATTACAGAATATAAAAATACATACTTTTCGTCTAAAAAATGTCTTTGCAGGTCCTGGCACGACGTAATACTTTTAAGGCACACTGTATTTTGGCCATCTATATTTGCAATTAACTGTGCAACGATAATAAAAATGACCTGTAATTAACCTTTTAGAACTGCAAGGCCAGATGATCTCCCTTCTTCCTGGAATACCCTTTTAACCAGGTAAAAACTGAAGTTGAACCATTAAGGTGTTTCTGTGACTCACTTTGGCCAGAGCCTGAGCTCTCCAACCCTAATCCAGCAAAGCAAGAAGAGGCTTAATTAAGCATGTGAAAAGCCACATCAAGTGCAACGGGATTAGTCACACTCTCACAATCTTTGCTGTCTCAGGGTCAGAAGGCTCAACCCCAAGCAAAACTGAGCCCTACAATGCAAGTTGGGAACCAAGTTCTGTCCTGCCCTACATTTGTGCCAAAACTAGTAAGAGTAGCACGGGTTAAAAAGTCAGGGCGGAACTTGGAAACAGAAATTCAATAATATTAATTGCTCTGATTTCAACTACACCAATGAAAAAGTCATAATGACTCTACTGAAGGCAGTGGAGACATATGGAGTAAAACTGCTATAAGACAGAATTGGGAGAACTATGTCATTTTGTCCCTCTGTGCACTTGTGCTGGAGTCAGCACAGGGCAAAAAATGCGTCTTTAGATACATAAGGCTTATACAGATGCAATTGGGTTGCAAAAGATTTTCAGTTCTAGCTTCAAGTTGTTTCTGGACCACTAAAAGCCCAAACAATTTTCAGCATACTAAAAAAAATTTCAATCTAAATCCCTTACTTTAAACGCCCCAAAATAAGTTGCTTCTTGTGACGAATCCAGTAGCAATGGGTTTGATACCTGGATACTTATCATTTCACCGGATTTTAATTTAAAAAACCCTCCAACATTGACAGAATAAAAATGAAATTCTGAATTCCCTGACCAGTATTTGGTGCTTCCTCCCTTCATCAACACATCAGAGCGCCTTATTTTAAGGTTTGTCTTAATCATATATACCATCAGCTGAAGCCCTCTTTTAGTCAGGTTTCCTGAAGTTTCGTGATGTCTAAAACAAATGTTGGCATAAAGGTAGTAAAATCCGTCTTGATTAACAATTAGTTTTCCATCATTGAATGTCATATTGGATAAGTTGGCCTGGCCTTTGTCGTGATGCCAGGATGTGAGGTTCACTTTGCGAGTTCCTGAAGAGAAGAGGGGGAAAAAAAAGTACAATTATTTATAAACATTTAGCAAACCTCAACATTTAAAAAGCAATCTCTAGGTTTTTAGAATCAATAGCAACTACACTATTGCCTAAAGTGAATATTAGGCAATTGTGGAAAAAAATCGTAAGACATTTCCTTTTTTCATCCTGCACTGTCCCATTTGGCTTGTTGTTTGTAACTGTCCTCCCACCAGAACATCTGCTGGACCATGGTACAAAACACCTGCTTGGACAATAGTTTGATTACGCTACGCAACCACACAACAAGCTCTGTATAGGAATTGTGTTCCACCTGAAACTTTATTCAAGAAGTAAATACTTGAGAGGAAGTTAAAATGAAAAAATTACTAGTGAAAAGCCAGCAAATCTTGTTATCAGTCTGTAACCTGTGTCTTCAAAAAATAACTAAACAAAATCTGCAAAGAAGTTAAACTGATAATTCCCTCAAGAAAAAGCTTACAAAACCTTCCCATATTTTATGTTCTTGTAATGGTACACAAAGGTAAACATATTTGCATTTGAGAACATGAAAAAAATGGGGGGAAAGTCAGGATAATTGTGCATCTTTGGTATTACACAGTAAGTTGCCTAGACTTTAGATAGCACTTAAATTATGACATAACAAACCTTTTTATGCAAAAAGCATGCTTAGACTTAACCCAGTGCTTGCATGTACCAGAATAAGGCTCCACGATCTGGTTTAGTCATATCCTAGGTATCTAGGATAGTGGTCCATAGCACAATTCTAGACATTTGATAATTGTACAAAAACTTATAGCTGGGCAATTATAGCTATTTGGAAAGTAAACTCAGATTCTTTGTCTGAGATCTAGAGGAAGATCTTGGAAAAAGAGCTTTAGGAAGACAGCTGTGATTATGGATGCACTGGTGGTTTTTTGTTGGTGGTTTTTTTATTCCTTTCTTCTTGCATTTGTATATATGTATCTTCAGTTTCAAACTAGAAACAATATGTTGATATTCCATGCTTGGAGAAGAACAATCCCCTTCAATTTGTCTTAAGGTGGAGATCCACAGATTAGGAAAGAAAATTAAGATAATATTCTCTCCGTCTCTCCGTAGAACAACACACATGTTGGAATCAAAACACACGTACAGCAGTTACTAAGTCTGACTACCAAAAAGACAGATTAATAGAATTAACATATGTCTTCAAGCATTATTGGATTACTTCTAACAGGTAAGCCTTTTCAGTCCTGCCTGCCTGATGGTAAACAGGAAGCTGTCCCTTATCTGCTAAGGTGACGGAATGCTCTGTGAAGAGAACAAAAAAAGAGCTGAGAGGCTGGAGATGTGTTGATTAGTTTGTCGGCTCAGCACTGCCACTGAAAGCTTGTACCACATACACAGGTACAAGTGTCCCCAGGAACTCCAGACTGAAAAGCACCTCCTGGGTACTATTCTTCATTGAGAGAGTGGTCGGTCACTCACTGGAACAGGCTCCCCAGAGAAGTGGTCACAGCACTTGCCAAGAGTTCATGGAGTGTCTGGACAACATTCTTAGTCATAGGGTTAGTTTTAGGTAGTCCTGCGAGGAGCAGGGAGTTGGACTCGATGATCCTTATAGGTCCCTTCCAATTCAAGATACTCTACGACTCCATCAGTAAGGCTGTGAGAAGAGCTGGCCTGGCAGGAGGTCAGACAGGCATTGAGAGAGAAAGCATCTGAGCCTGCCTGCCCAACCTGGACACTGACTTCAAGTTTGGTTTTGGTGGCAGAGTGTTAAGTAGCAGCCTGCAACATGAGCCCAAATAGCATTGCTACTACAGCACGTGTATTATGCAGAGGTTTGTCACAGCATTGTCTGTTGAGGAGCAAGCCTTGCAGCACACCTGCCATACTCTCTTCCACCTCATTGGTGTCACCACCATCCCATTACAGCACCCACCTCATCTCCCAGCCTCTGCCTGCAAAGACAGAGGAACAGGCAACAGTGGGAGGAGAAGATCCAGCCAAAGCCCACGGTCATGCCCACACGGAGTAAACAGCACTGTCCTGAGAAAGCCACACGAGCCCTGACCCTTCCTGATATGCACAAGCCACTAACACCCTAATAATTACTCAGTGTAATACACAGGGCATAAAACACAACAGATGAGAGTTGGCCAACTTGTCCTCCTAACCACCAGCAATTTTCAGAGCACGAGACTAATTGCATTTTCTCCCTTTGAGGTACTCACAGCAGTGGGTCTGCAGAGACACCAGAAGACCTTACACCTTAGACTGCCAGTGCATCTAAATGTCTGCTTGGAATATTCAGTACCTTACTCTCCCAACATCATAGAAGGGTTTGGACTGGAAGGGACTAAAGATTATCTAGTTCCAACTACATGGGACAGGGACACCTCCCACTAAGCCAGCTTGCTCAAGGCCCCATGCAACCTGGCCTTGAACAATTCCCAAAACAATCTACTCCTACCAAAATTTCCATGGCATGGGGCAGGGCCCAGTGCCCTCTCTGTCCAAGGGTGTATGAAGGCATGCCCCATAACCCCCAGTGCTCACAAGAGTGCTGGGGAAAAGCCCCAGGTCTATTTGATTAGTTAAAAAGATGCCTCCTGGATTTGTTTGTGCAGAAAAACATATGGGGGCACAGGGACAGGGGAATTTGAGAGCAATGAGTCTTCTCTAACTGCCAAGGGCAAGCAACTTCTGCATGTGAGAGGAATACTTTAATACTAGTCCAGAACAAAAAGCTTCTGGCACTTTTCCACAAAGACTTGAGCAAAACAAAGGCTGTCAAAGGCAGATCATAAATAGTTGCTCCCCTATGGCTTCAGAACAGTCAGGTAGAAATTATACAAGCAAAATCATACAGAGAAGCTGTCTTCTGTGCAGTGCCTCAAAAAAACTGCTGAAAACCATCAATTAATTGGAAGTGACACTAAGGTCTTAAGTCTCTTAGCCTGGAATTATTCACCTGCAAGAGATGCTGAGTTAGGGTACACCTCTGAAGCACTGGGGACAGTCGAGGAAGTTGTAGAACTTCTTGTGATCAGTGTTAAGTCTGCCAGAAATACTGCCCCAAGGAGTGTGGGCTACCTTCAAGGTAAGGAGGACAGGCAAGAAACCACTGCTTGGATCAGAGGAAAGGCACATCGGAGATACGGGACAGGAATGTATACATACAGAACAAAAAAGCTTACTGGCATGTGGTGGCACACTGGGTAGCTGCTAGCCAGATTTTTATTTACCTGGCAAGTAAACTTTTTAGTTGCTACTTGATTAAGACTAGCAATTTTGAAGAAATCCTTAGGAGGAATGCACGATTCTCTGCTGAAGAAGGGGGAAGAGAGAAAATAGGTGCCACGGTTGCTCGTGATTGAGATGCTGAGAGGGGCTCTGGGTGAAGTCTGGTCACACTGTTTTGGTGTTGCGGGCAATCTGCACTATTCGTCCATGGAGAGGTGGATGGTCAGGCCAAGAGATGATGGAAGATGACCATATATCTGTTTTGAGCAGGGAATTAGCCTAGGTAACTGAGGCAGATGGGCATTTTGCCAGAGCTTCAGAAGAGGCCACAGACAGCAGCACAGCACAAAGATGCGTTGGTAGGAGTTATGCCATGCAACCAAGGAGTGAGCAGGCTCTCAGCACTGTGGGTGGTAATACACCCAAATTTGGACACACCAAAACAATCAGTAGCTCTAAACACAGGCAGAGGAGAAAACTGGAGCATACAAGTGCCAAATCAGCTGTCCAATATATCAGAAACTCTGAAATATAATCCAAGCCATGGGACAGTCAGAAATGCTGCAATATAGTATCTTCTGTGATAAAACTTAACTATGGAGCCATGAAAAAAACAGCACAAGGCAATTCATGTTGAGAGAGAAGGAAGAGGTCAGAGAGAAAATGAGCCAGATAATGCTTTTTACCATGTCTGGAAGGTTAACAAAAAAGTGAAGATAATACACAGTTTTTCTGGTAACTGAAGACAAATCAAAACAGTGTCTTGGATATTTGTGAGCATGAACTAAGACAAACAGAACTGAGTTTCAATAAAATTAATGAGTAAGAAGGAAGACGATGGGAGGGGGACAGTGCAGAAAGTAGCCCTGTGTCAGTAATTTGTTTGCCTTCTAGTAGCTTTCGGGTATAAATAAAGCCTGAGGGAAGGACCAAAGCACTGTTTGCTCTGCAAAACTGCTCTGGAGGCAAAGGGCAGCCAAGCTGAACCTGTAGCTGTAAATAGCTCAGAATACTACAGCGTTTCCTTAGACAGCTAAAGGTATCAATTCACATCCCAAACAGTATATTTAACATTTAAATTTATTTCTCTTTGCGATTTTTCTCCTTTAAATTGTGACTAATTTCTGCAATCAATTTATAAAAGAAAATTCACTGTTTTCATTTAAAACCCAGTTAGCATTTATAGTGAGCTCTGGTAAAAAGCAACCAGGAAGCATCCAGCTTTAACCTAAGGCAGCAAACCTAAAAAATACACACAGCAAGCCAAACCACTACGGCTTCTGCAGCCAAATGATGGGTGGAGACACCAAGATCTAGGAAGGGTTATTTTTTCCCCTCCCTCACACTCCCCCCAGCTGCAAAAGTCCATTTGGGGCTTGATATTATTGTGAGTCAGATAAAAGGAAAATTTTCCCTCACATACACTGCTCAGTGACCCTTCATGAAGGGTGTTCAGTGGCAAACTACTTAAAATAAAATCCTGTTTGACAATGATGAAGATTGATTTTTTTTTTTTGTTGTTTCCTGACATTATCTATTTTGGGTCAGAGTGATGACAGTAGAGAACCTTAAAATACTAAGACCAGATCTGTCCAGACTCATGAATGGCATAAAACAATTCAGCAGTATTTCAGACATGCAGGGTAAGGAATCAGGGGAAGAAAATAGAACTTGCCACTTGCAGTCAGAGGAAACAGGACGGGAGAGAAAAATCTCCTGGTGACCCTCAGGCAAATTTTTTGTCCTTTATGCCTGTCATTAACCTCTATGCCACCCTGTCAGGTGGATACTGCCTCATACCAGTGAGCATGATACTACAGTGCCCCACAACCAGTAAATTCAGGGTTCCAGTTATCCATAAGGATGCAGCCCCTCACTGCTGCAATGTCCACAAGGACTGTAGAAGCTGTGTGCGTAATCAACACCCTGGCCATGTTCTTCCAAAGCAGGGAGAAGCCATATGGGCCAGATCAGGAGGGAGCATGTCCAACTCATCATGCTGGTAAGGGGTTGATCTGCTCCAAGGAGAAACAAAGCAGCTTCTTTTCACAGGCACTGTATTTCTTAGAGTTACAGCAGCCTGTGCTATTAAAAAAAAAAAGTGAAGAGAGCAAGCAAGAGCAATGCCTCCCTTGCCATTACCCACAGATGTGTAACTTCACTCCCGAGAAGGTTAATGCAGTGATGCACAACAGTAAAAATTATCAGCTGCCAGCCCTGATAAAAATACAGTTTACAGCAACACCCCCCACAGGAAGAGGTGGATTTTTCATAAAGTGTGACACTTACACACCCCACTTCTGTAAATATAAGTGATCTGTCTCTGTGATTAGCAAATGAACTGAATCCTTCCAAAGACAAAATGCTAAGACAAGTGCACTGATACTGCATCTTCTGCTATTGATCTATGTCAAAAGCCAAAATCTGACTGAAATAGAAGCTTGTCAAGAAGTATTTGAGCTACTAAGAAAGCTTGTAGAAGTTCTGACTCCTACCTGACAAGCTGCTAAATCTCTCTGCTTATACAGCTCTGGATCTTGGCAATGCCAATGCACTTGAAGGGAGAAAGAATCCTGTCCCTCCAGGCAAGAAGCTAACTCCTTGTGTACAGAACTGCTTTGTCTTTAAATAGAACAGGAGCAAGGTATTACTACGCAGGCTGCTAAAATCTCAGATTTCAAGCCTCAACGCAGCATTCCCCTTTGGTTTGGTTACATAAAACAGAAAAGCAATGCACATAGCTTAATTAACAAGGAGTTCAGCACTGCAGAATGTACACATCTTCAGAGGAAGAAGACAGTGGCGATCAATCCCCCCCTCCTATCTTGAGATTCTCTACCCAAATAGCTTCAGAATAAACTCTGGTTTACTTCTACCACACCAATGATGATTGTTGTGTTGAGAATACAGAAAGAAAAATCTCCACTGACAGTGCCCCAGGGCAAAGAAAGAAACAGTACTGAGACATCCTAAAATTGCAGGAATGAATCTTTTCCCCTGGAGAGTGTTCCAAGACAGTCTTGTTACCTCATATTGTACTAGTGAGGATATTCCCACAGCTATCCAAAGATACCTGTGGGTACAGAACAAGACCTCTGGCAAGATAAAAGAATGCCACCCTCTTACCAGAGGGGCAGATAAAAGCCACAGGAACATTTTTTCCTTTCCCTACTCAATAGGTCAGAAACATACTGTATCCAAATCAACAAGTCTTGATGTGAAGAAGTCTATACCAGCCCCGAAACACAATAATGAATGGAATATGACAAAACCTTTTCACCATGCCATTAGAAGAAGGAAACCTTTGCTATAAATTCATATGAGAGTGCAATGTACCCACAGGGGGCAAGGAACTAGCAGGCAAGTTATAATAATGACACTGGGACTGTAGTTCTAGGTTTTCAACACCTCAAAATGAAAAATGTGCTTCCTTTATGGCAGGTTCTTACACTGATGGGCACCTGACATGCATGTGTATTATGTATTCATAGAAGATCCTCAGTTTCCAGATCCACCCTGAGGACAAATGCTGTACATTTGTCTGGGTGCTGACACCCAGTACAGACGTGACTACACTTCAGCACACAAAAGGAGTGTTGCTGTGAAGGGCTGGATAGGTGGACACAAAACATTCTTGAATTTTACAACAGAAAACAACACATTTCTTCATCTGACAACAGGACTTAAAAATCTTAGACTCAGTGGAAGGGAAACATCTTCCGACCTGCAAGATGTGGATTCTGGGCAATCTTTATGCTGGTATATCCTTGTATGTATGCATACATCTATGTATATATCTGTACACCTATGTATAACTGATGTCCAAGGTAAGTGAAGAACTCCAGATGGGCCTGCTAGCCTAAGAAAACAAACTTCAAAGGAAAGCATTCAATGCATATCTTCATTCTTCACCTGAAGACAGCAGAAAGAGGCAGACCAAGCCACAGACCTTGATCTTGAAAACTGGTCATTTGAAATGGAGGCCATTCAGAACATAACAGACTGGTGCAGGACACCTGAGGCAAAGGGGAGCGATCCTCCTGTTAACATTACCCCTGCTGTCTCACAAATCCCTTAACACATCCAATTTGTTTTCGTTATCAAAAGCGATTTCTGAAATCCAGTCTGTTGCTGGTATTGCTGAACTATTTTCATACACTTCGCTGTTTAATCATTTATAGTAGCATTGGGAGTATTCACTTAAAACTGAACTTACCAGATGGAATATTCTTATCATCAATAATGAGATGGGCAAAAGGCTGCTTCTCAGGCTTGTTTCTCTTGTACAGGTCCATCCCTAATGCCTCCATTGCAGCTAAAGATAAAAGAATCACGTTACCTCAGAAGGACAAGTTTAGCAGAACTAAAATATTTCTTACTCATAAAACAGCACCTACCTTTTTCTGGTCTTGGTGGTGCTCTTCCCATGACACGCTGGACTTCCTAAAATGAGAAAGAGACATTGCTTTGATGCTGCTTTTGGGTTTGTCACATTGTGTATTGCAGGTCCTCTGCACAATTACAACACTCTGCGTGTAGGTTTATGGGGAGGTTGTTCTACCTACAATGTATTCAGGTGCCTGGGATACAAATTCTCGTAGTTACATGCTGTATAATATGAACACACAGTTTAGCTGCAATAATCAAATTACTTCCTCTGTCCAACACATCTGATAAAGGTGCATAGGAATGATGGTGTGTATGATCACCACACTATATTGAAGTAGGAGTGACAAGACATTTACAACCTTTCCTACTTACTGAACTTGGAATATTTTTCTAAGTATAATGGAACAATGACAGGAACACATCACATAAAACAATGAACCGATTTAATTACTTGGGGTCAAAAGGTAACAAGAAGAGGCAGTTCTACACAGGGACTACTGTATAATCTCACTAAAATCTAAGGAAAGCTAAGTTCTGAATTTCATTTGTGATGGGGTAAGTTGAAACTTCCACACCTCACACTTGACCACTAACAGGGAAGGTTGCAAGACTACCAAGCTTTACAATCAAGGCTCACTTCTAACAAGGTGTGCAGGAACCAAAGGACTAAGCATCTTCCACATCTGTACTGGGCCAAAGGGATTGGGTGCCAGAGTTTGGAAGTATGCAATCTTCAAAACTGCAGATGAATTTTAACATAAATGAAACCCACATTACCCAAAGCTAAGAACAGCACAAGCAACAGACATCAGGCACCACAAAAAGCCTTGCTTTTCATAATCCACACCTGTTTTCCTCTTTACAAAACATACAAACAGCAGTTTTCAAAAAAACCTAAGGACCTTATTCTTGTTACAAGCCTGGACTGAGTCTTGGTAATACTAGGTTCAGTCCTCAGTTCTGTCACCTCTTCCCCCATGACTCTCTTCATATTTGTTTTCTAAAAAAACAGGGGTAATATTCTACTTGCTATTCAGAGTACCTCATACCACATAGCCATCAAGAAGATGATTAGTAAAATGAAATATTTTACTAAAGATAACAAATCATATCTCATCTTTGAAACCTAAGAATGGTCCTTTGTCATGTCACACCCACTGCTGTTTCTCTGATTCAATATGCAACACGCTTGAGATTTGGCCAGATCAGCAAATGTTCCACTGCGCTCTCAATCACTGTGGTGTTTTAGAATTTGAAGTCCTGCTTTGAAAACACCTAAATTCCTGCTTTTATGTAATTTTGCAGCCGCAGTGAAAACTAACGCCTTAGCTGGTGCATTTATTACTCTCACTTTCCCCTTTCAGTAGGTGTTTAAATGTTAAACCGAAATGAAAAGCCACAGCAGAATGGAAGTTGTAGTATGACTATCAAAGCGTAACACTTCAGCAGAGATATGCTGATTTTGTAGATAAGAATCATTAAGATACTTTCTGCTGTAGAGACGAGAAGAAAAGCAGAAGAATCACAACTTCAAAAGAAGCAAAACTCATGTCCACCTCCCCCATTTACATTCACTTCCCCTCTCTGATCTTTGTACTTCAATGTCAGTTCTAGGAGCATGAGAATGAAGCTCAGTTCTAGGAGCTGCACACCAGCATCAGCCTCTAGCCACACTTGAGCTCTTTAACTTCTTCAGAAGTAGGAAGACAACAAAATAATTCCAAGTACTAGATACTGCAAAAAGTGACAAATGCCTCTGAAAAGAAGACGGCGAACTGGGAGATGGATCACAGTCTCAGAGACTACTGCACCACACCTGCTCCCAACCCTTTCCCTAGAAAGGGGAAACTCCTTTGTTTTCTTGCTTTCTTAATGGAAGCTTCTCAGATCTGGAGTCTGCTTTCGTATCCTTCTGGGGGATGCGATAAGGCAGAGAGCCTGGAGAGCCTACTGGGCAGATCCAAAAAGAGCTATGTACATTTTAATCTCCTGCTATCTAAATCAGTACTAAAAAAAATCCCATAGTTGGTAACTGCACAGCCCTTGCAGGCCCTCCCTGAACTGGCCAGTCGCTATCCTCCTCTTAAACTACATTTTTTTTTCTCAGGAGTATGGAGTTCTGCTACTGCACATTTCCAAAGATGCTTCAGCTTGAGCAGCTGGGTATCTCCCCTTCTGAGATCTGGCAGCCTGACTCAGCTTATCTTCCATGCGGACAGGCTGGCGTCTGAGCTGCTGACTTTCTAACTGTTGGTGGTGCTGTTCATCTGCAACATCTCCGCTTGGTCAGCGGAACAGCTACCCAGGAAGACTTGGGCCCACAACTCTCCTTGTCCTGATGGTCTTGAGCCCACTTTTCTGTTTCCTGGGAGCATTTCTCTCCAGCAGAAACGCTCTCCTACACTCCTCTTGAAGCTATGCTACTATGCAATTAGGAATGGAAGTGTCATTACAACAAAAGTGAGATTATAAGCGTGAGCCCAACACCGACACACTGAAAAGAGACTGGCTCATGTTAATTGACTCTTCCAAATGCTTGTCACTGGATTAGAAGTGGCAAGCCTGTGGCCAGAAAACAGAAATACTCCATCAGCTGAATTCTTCCAACACTGGACTACTGTCAAGTCCTTCACTCAGTTCTGACCAGCCCCACAAAATTTTGACATTGCTTTCTGTTCTGTTGCCTAGGCTTCCAGAAGGAAGCTAAAAACACAGGAGCTACTCCCTAGACAACAGAGACAGAGCTGCGGGTTTCCTCCTGAGGGATATGTAGTTCAACACTGCTCTTGATCTTTATTTTACTTCATGTCTCTGAAGTTCCAAGGTGCTGATACACAACCTACCTTAGAAAAGCATTTTAGCATGGACTTCTAACCCTGAAGGCCTCAAGGACCATGTGTTTCAGCGGATGTCTAAAGATATCCAGATATATAAAGCTGGCCTTCTAGTGGGATTATAAAAATCCCCTGGAGTGCAAGGAATTAAAAGCTAGGATTTTCCAAATCTTTAAAGTATCAGCTGCACTCTTTAGCACCTGAATGTCTTTAAGCATCTCATACTTAATGACAACATACACTACCATTAAGAAAGCAGGAACAGCTCAACAGAACCTGTCACTAAGACACTGCTATGACACGCGAACTGCTGACAAAATATTACCAGTGACTTCTCTTACGACTTCCACCCACAGAACCATGTGCACTACCAAGCTGTTGAGCTATTTTTAGAAAAACTGTACACAAAAATCACACCACTCTGTTAGTCTTATGAATAAGCTGCACTTGTACACCTTCGCATCTTTTGCTCGCTGCCCATCAAGTCAGCTCTGCTGGCCTGCCTCCCACATTCCAGCCTCCTTCATACAGCCACTGTTTAAACATCAGACAAGCAGCCAGTCACAAAAATGAAAAATGTGTCTCCCATCACCAAAAAAAAAAATTTAGATGCCATTGGGAAGCTGCAAAACTTTCACATTTTAAAAGCTAAAAATCATGCTTTAAGTGCCTGGAAAGTTGGGAACTGCTCTTTCCTCATACACAGCAGGCTGTAGTTTTTAACCCTTAGTGTCTTCGAAACAAAAACAACTCTTACTCTTAAAGTTATGACCAATATCGAGGATGCAGAGACAAGGTTACATTTGAACACGTGACACTTGTGGATTGTTTTTCCTCTCTTTTGGCTTTTACAATACCTCAGTATCTACTTTGAGCATCTCTAAGTAGCCTTTTGAGAGCAATCAGAAGAGACACCCTCTGGAAATTCATGTATTGCTTCAGCTTTGATCTTAAAGCTCCTTTATGCACTTGCTTCTTCTACTATCTGAATGCTTTAAAGCCAGCTAATACCAGGAAGAAGTATATGATTATCTTGCTGGAAACTCAGCAATTTGAAGAACACTAATCAGAAAGGAAGTGAAATAGAACGTACATGAACCAATATTCATCAGAAGATAGTTTAGAGATCAGCACTACAACCTCTATCCAAATGAGTAGTCTATTGTCTGCAGAAAAAAAAAAAAAGAGACGTGTAAGGTTGTAAGATGGAAACTGAAATTTTAGCAATTTACAGCAATCACTCATGAAACCTTGACTTTGTCCATAATTATGTGAACTTCAAATGTCTGCTAAGTATAGAGATCTCTTTATAAGTGCTGCCCTGGAGGTGTAGCAAAGTATTCTGTTGCCCTGTGGGAGACTAGTTTATGCCTGAACTCCCCAAGCGGCTAGAAGCTCAGAGTTTTGCCAAGAAAAGTTACTTATGAATTGACCCAAGGTATGTTTGCAGTCCTTTCTACTTCAGGCTCATAACAGACTTCATAAGAAGTGTGGTTAGTGCATCTGGACTGCCAAAAGGTTTTTAAGGTTACATGCAAAAAAAATTAGGCAAACAGGCTAGGAAAGCATATCATTTGTCTCATTTAAAGTTTATATGCAATACGAGTAAGCTGCTCCCTAAGTGGTATTTTTATCCTGGAATGTTAAGCAATTCACCATTACATTTTTATTAAAATAAAATGTGTAATTTTTATTTTTTCAGGAGACAAATGTTTCTACACCTGACCTTGCAGCCCTACTACACTGGTTTTCATAACAGCACTTTCATTTTCAATGTCAATGTCAATCCCTGCTTTAGATTTAAGCACTGGGTCTACAGGTGTGCAAAGAAAACCGATGAGGACCAGCACAGTAAGCTAAAAGCTGTAACCAGACCATAAACCTGAGCAAAAGCAAGTTGTCTATTTTCATTTCCTGAACAGCTTGAATTGCAAAGGACAAAATATTGAAAAAAATCACAACATTTAAACGGTATTTTAAAGTGTTCCATTTCAGTTGCTCAGCATGCTGCCAATTCAAACAAAGATACTGGTTCTTAAGAGACACACTGGTTAGATTCTCCTTCAGGAAAGTGAAGGATGTACCATCAACAGGAAACCTATTTCAAGTCACATTAGCTGCATTCCCACACATGAAGGATTAGCACAACTGGAAGTTAAGATTCAGCTGCATCCTTGCCCTTCATTGTAGCAGAGCCAACGAAAGGCAGAGCTTACAGAACATGTTAAAGTATAGTTTTCCCTTAACACTGCTTCTTTCACTTCTCTGCTATACCTAAAAGATGCAGATGTAGGCCCAGGGAAGCATTTTCCTATTTTTCTCAGCATCATCAATATATGATGACAAAGCATCTAAAACACTGCCCCAGCTGCTTAATACATTCTGTTGCATTCAAAGGAAATTCAGAATGTGATTACTTTGGCAAGTTAAATTTTATTGTTCTCAAACTGATGGTCATCAGCCAAAAAAAAGTTATCCCTACTCACTACTTATCTTGGCCACGGACATTGCAGCATTCAACCTCCATCCAGAATGGCAGGATATGCAGCCTCAGCTAAAGCCAGTGCCTTTGTTGAGAAACCAGCAGCGAGTGACCAGAATGCAGGGCTTCCCATTCACTTACTGTAACACGCTCCTTAGTCTGTCATGGGAGCTGCATGAACCAGCAGTCTGGTGCCAGCACAAAGAGCACAGAAGTAGGCAGTGTAAAACTGTCTATAAAATGCGAGAAGATAGAACTAATCTTACAGAAATTACTTTTTTTCTTACACTTTTCAAGGAGGTGGGCTAGCAAATGGGATAAGACATGAACTCCTAGGTTTCTTTAAGTTTTGCGCGAAAAAAAGATCTGTCACTCAGGGTACTCCATTAAAAGCAAGCATTAGCAGAATTAAAGGACCATATAATTAACTCAAGTACAATTCACTCTGCAAAGTGTACATGAGTTCAGTTCAAATCTGATGTAGTATCCTTTATGAAAAACTGACAATGTTATGCAGATGAGAAGTAGTAGTAATGAATCTGGTAAGGCAGGAAAACCAAATACCATAGCAGACATTCCGCTTTTAAACAGCCCATAATTAGCACTAAACACGATCATGAACACGCAAAGATATCAAAGGCATTAACTGCAGTAAGAGGCGACTGTGACAAATATTTAGCTTGCCTAGGCTTCTTCATTAGGGCTGACTTCTTTAGCTGACTATGAGTTATTTGTGTTTGGAAACAAGCTGTCACTCAACCACGGGGCAAAGACTGCCTGGTTATCATACTATGACACAGAGTGGGTCTTCTGCTGCTGTGGGAGCGGCCTGCACAGAACAGAGAACTGGCAAAGTGAGCTAAAGTAGTAAAAGGAGATACTATCCCTCACTTCTGGGTTGCAGAAAGAGTAAGAAACAAGAGCAAATGTTATCTCCTCTGCCTTTCAGGCAATATTTTGCTTGTTGATGATATTCACTTGGAAGAATCCTGTCAGAGTCAGGAAGATTGCTTTGAAAAAAATGTGGATATGAACACCAAAAGTGCTGGCAAACCTATACAAATATTAGGACAAATGACTACCTTTCAGGCCCATCCAAATGTCAGAATGGCCAATCTAACTAACTAGTCTAACTAACTAATCTAACTGCAACCATAGTTTTCTCAGTGCAACTTAAATCTTCCTTTCTTAAAAAAAAACCCAAACATGTTTGAATACACAATTGGTTAACCACTACCAGGTTCATAAGCAAACAGCGTAAGACCTTGGATGCAACTTCAGGTGTTATCTGAACACCAGATTTCTAGAACTTACCTCTGAATATAGGCATTGCAAAAATTGTTGTAAATTCAACAGGAGCATAACAAAGGACCACGCAGTCTGTCTGCCACTTACCTTCTGCACAGCTCTTTGGAGACCCTGTTTCATGCTTCTACATGATTCTGGCATTAACTTCATTTCTTGACTTTCAAAGGATGTATCATGCAAATCTGTATTTTCTTGATGTCCAAAAAGTGTTCTGACACAGTGAGCATGTTCTTTCGAAATTCTAGTAGGGTCCATCTGAAACAAATATAAGCACAATCAAAGTTTTAAGTGTATGTTCAAGAGAGATTTAAGAGCATTTAAGTCAGGGAGCATTTTCAACCATCTAAAAGTCTGACACCTACCTAAGTTTATTATCTACACTTTCACTGTAAGCAATTAAGAGAGAAAAAGTTCTCCAGTTAGAGGTTTATTTCATCCAATAAGCATAAGAGGTAGCAGAATGGATTATCTTCTGGAGCTGCCTAGTTTATTAGCTTAGACTGGATATCTGACTTTCAAAAGTTAAAGATAAATCCCACTCTTACAGTAAAATCAATAATCCTGAATTTCATTTTTTGACCACTCAGCGCAAAATCACAATTATTTTAGCAGGCAAACATACACGGCCATCCTATTGTAAAAACTATAGTTTGCAAGATGACACACAAATGCCAACTAGATGAACTTGGGGAAAGCATGTACAACATCTAGCACATCATTTTCAAGAGGAGAAACAGAAGAACAGAAGCCAATTATCACTGAAACTATTTTGCAGGCAAGAGATATTGCTGCCTGAAACAGTCACCAAGTAAGACAGCACAAATTCAGAAAGACCAAAATATGATAAAACTGTATTACAAAGCACCTCTGCCTCAATGGGACACACACCGGTAAATCTAGAATATCTGCGAGATATTCCTAGCAACCAGCCTTTGGGATTGAATCAAATATATTTTTAAATTGTAAATTTAGAATACTCTTGAATTCTAGATAAATTGGAAGGATATTCCAAAGATTAGGATTGTGACTTAGCAGAGTTTGATTGCATAAACATTACTTAAACCATCTTACCCTCTCTCCCCACACTCCATATACTTTACAGTCAAGAGATATTAACCATTATCTTTCGGAGATGGCCTAAGACTCTCAGCAACTGTTCTCAACTGGTATTTATTCCACTTTTAATTCAGGCTTGAAGAAGGGTTTGTGCACTCAAAACCTTGTCTAAGTTCTCTAACTGTATCAGCTGGTCGAATAAAGAACATTTACTTCTTTCTGCATAAGGTGGAAGGAACAATTTTATCTGAGAATGACAAAAGTTAATACATTATTTGTAATGATGACGAGGGAATGCCAAGACATTACGGACAGCATCTAACCAGTATGAAGTTTCCTTTAAAACAGCACTGAACAAAATAGATCAAAAGGAAGTTTTGCAGAATAGAAAACATGCAGAGTGAACCAAACATGTTATATCATTTGCTCACATGAACTGCCTAACTCCCAAAAAGAAAGCAGCTAATTTAAAACCATGAGGTTAGGATTACAGAGGTGAATTTAAGTCTACACCAGCCAGGCAGCCATCCAACACGCACACACTGCAGAGAAACATTTGTTGCACAGATGGCAACACCAAATGCTGCCTCATCCATCACCATCCTTTGGCTGAAGACTCCAGATGAGAAGTGTTTCCCTGATTTCCCTCAGATCAACATCAGCCCCTGTAACCTGGTTTAGCTGCCTCAGCTACCCCTGCAGATTTGGAACTAAATAGGTCAGAATAGGTCAGAATCATGGTTTGGGTTGGAAGGAACCTTAAAGATCGAGTTCATATCCCCCTGCTGTGGGGGGGACACCTCCCACCACACCAGGTTGGCTCAAGGTTCACCTGAAGACCAGAAGATGCCATGGCTTTGAGCAGATGGGTAGAGGCGAGTTACAGAATGGCTTGTAGGAAGTAACATCTTCCTGGGGTGGCCTGACACAGCTGAATCCAAAAGAAAATCTGTGTATAGCTATTACAGCTCTATCAATAAAGCACTAAAAAGTACACTAATGACTTCTGAAGCCAGCTAGTGCAGTGCAGCCCCATTAACTGTTCCAGCTCATCTAAACCAGCACCTCTGTGCTCTCACCTTCTTCACCACAAAATGGCATTCCTGGTTCTAAACCTCCTCTTCTAAATCAATAACCTGTGAGGAATCTTTGCTGATCTAATTTCCTGAAAGACCAGATCCCTGAAACCAACTCACTTCTGGTATCAGACAAGCATCAGAGCCAGTACAGCACAGGAATGAAAGAGCAGGAAGGCAGCACAAGCTTTAACGACTGTAAAACTGCACCCTAAAAGCATCTCTCCCAGTATGTTCCACTGGTATCCAGCACCCAGAAATTCAACTGTAAACTGAAAGGAAAAAAAAAAAAATTAAGTGCTAAATGTTTACCAAGAGCTGCTAAAAGGCAGTTAATACAAAGTGATCTGGGTTGGAAGGTACCTCTGGAAGTCCCCAGTCCAGGCCCCTGCTTGAAGCCAGGGCCAACCTGTAACTTAGGTCAGGTTTGTGAAATTTCCATCAATGGAGACTTTCAGCTTCTCTGAGCAAACTCTTAACCACTTGCATTGTGTAAAAAAAATTGATTTTGATGTTCAGCTACAGTTCTTGCTGCCATTTATGACTGTGCCTCTTGTTTTTTGCTGGGCACTTCTGAAAAGCCTGGCTCCATCTTCAGGTGATTAGCTTCCCTCACCTTAGTCTGTTCTTGAGGCTCAAAGAATCCAGTTCTCCATTTCTCATACACTATGGTCTCTACCCATCACTGTGGACTTCTGTTGGACTCCTTCCAGTTTGTTGATGTATCTCTGATACACCAGGCCCCATTATTCCAGATGTAGCCTCTTCTGTTAGGACTGTTAGAGACTTGAGGGAATGAGGGTCTTCAACAGGATCTGCATGTCTCTTCCCCCCTCCACACGCACCCCAGGATAGAAGATAGAAAGCCACAGCAAATAACTGCCAGTAGATATTCAATTTTATCAGTAATACTACCAGTGAGAGACTATTGCCCCGGTTTTGGATTTATTTAAACACATCTTCTGACAAGCAGACAAGAAAACCAGGCTTCACAACACAAAGATCATGAAATTTGTAAAAGCCTGAGTGTCCAGCATGACAAATCATGCGCAGCGTAGACTTACAGCTATCACCCATCAGCAATCGGTCAAACACGTCACGCAACACTGGGCTAGAACAGTAACAGCACATCGTACAGCAGCACTTAACTGGGATTACACTTTATCTGCTCAAGGCTTAAGCCAGAAAACCAACATCTTTGCACCCACAGTGGGAAGATTGAAGGCTTAATGGAAACACCGTAACTGATAGCTTTGGCAACTTAAAGCTGTGCAGCCCATTCCGACAAACTGCAAGGCTCTAGAGATTTGGTGGTCGATAAAGTGAAGCTCTGCTCTCGGGATTAGCTAACCTGCCTGATTGCCCTTGCCTTTTTCAAAGAATACCTAGTCTTCGCCACATTTAACCATGAAAATTAGCTCACTTGCCTGAAAAGGCATTCTGAGAAATCCTGTATCTTCTATCTTTATAAAGAATGCTTACTGAACTGCCGGGGCTGTAAACAGGCAGTACCGAGCACCGAGACCAAAACTGCTGGCAAGAAGTGACGCGCAGAAAGACTTTCAAGTTTGCACGTTTTGAGAAGAACTTCTAAAGAGCCAGATGAAATACCAGAATGGCCCACAGGAATCAGCCAGCTGACTTGCCAGGCACAGAAGGTGAGCCTTTGAATAAACAGAGACATTCAGCATGAAATCCTAAATATTTAAAACCTGGAAGAAACATCTAGATGCAACCAAAAATAACAGAAAACTTTTAACGCATTAAGTAAGCTAAAGACCCTAGAGAAATTAACCTATTTAAATAGAAGAGTAGTGTCCAGCTTATGTTTCCTATGTTACTGTTCTGTATACATCCATCATGTCTGACCTTGGAATCAGATCACATTTTTTGGTGCCCCTCGATTTCCAGCATCTCTGATTGTTTAGCTGCATCTCTGGACTCCTTTCACCTAAATCAGGGCAGCCAAAATGAATTTCGGAATCATGAGGGTGACCAGATGAATTTACAGAATTAAGAAACAATTTTCTGATGTTCAAAAGATTAATTTTGATTTTTTAAGATACAATACGTGCCAGCCAACTTTACCTATTAAATATTGCCTCAACCATGCAACGTTACAGTATCACATTCTGTACTTAATCCTTACAATAAATGTTTAGCATTTATACCTGTACTTATTTTCAAACTTAAAACAACTTCCAGATTATCAAGTATCACTTTGCATTCCATGATCTTTCTTAACCACCAAAGAAGGGCTTCTTCCAGGCTTCCCAAAAGTGCTAACGACCCCTCAGCAAGCTGTTTTATGTTAGCCACTGCTCTAGCACACACATGAAACTTTAGGTGAAGTCTGAAAGGTGACTGTTTAAAAACATACTTTCATTAAAGTCAAAGTTCCACAAATGCATGAAATGACAATAAAAATCTGTCAGCCAGATATTTTTTTTATTATTATTTATATTATTAATCTGTCACCCAGTTATTCAAGGGTGAATTCTTCAGTGTGGTATGATACATAACATTTGTATAGACTTTTATTTTTTAATGGGAAAAATGATTAAGTTCAGAGTTTAAGTTTCCAGGTTGAACTATGGGAGTTAGACATCTATCCCCCACATCTGGACTGAGCTCTTCCAGCTTCTTCCACTGCACTCCAGTTCAGCCAGTGTTAACCCAAATTCCTACTCTTTTATGATCCAAGTACTTTAAGAAAACGGGCCAAAGAGAAAAGTTTAAAAGCTAAGCTTTTGGAGACTATACTGAAGCATTTACCAGGAAATGTCAGATAAAATACTTCGCTCTCTCACCTTGTGCTGTGCATGAGTATCTCTTACGTGATCTCCAGCTGCTTTGAGTATCTAACTAAATTTTCAAGGCATTTTCATTGATCACGAGCAAATATTCCTCATGAAGTGTAAGCAAAATAAACATCTAAGACCAATACATTTTGTTAGTGTTTAATTTCTTGGATTCAGTACATTGCACAAGGTGGTCCAAAAAGAAAAGCCAGAACATCTTAATGCTTTTACATTTTGGAACACTATGACCAGAATATTGGCAAAATTCAATTTTTAGCTTTTTCTCTCTTTTTGATATACCAGCTCATTGTCTCATTTGCATTGTAATGCATTATTTCTTGGCCACAAACATGTGTTTACCCGTGAAAATCTAGTGTCAGTCTTAGTTATGTGTCTTGTGAAATTCCAAATGCTCAAGCCACAAAATAAACAAAACTAAGGAAAAACCAAAACCTCAACTATTGTCTCAGCTCGTATTGTGTCATGATCCAACCCAAATGATTTTATGCAAATACAGATAAAATGTGTACGGTAAAATTGAGTCAGAGTTTACTCAGCCTTTTAAGTAGACTTTGAAAGAGCTTGTAAGATGTATAATTCATATTATCGGCCTATACAGTCAATCTTGCTAATTCACATTTGGTTAATTCACCAATCAAACAATCCTAATCTTGGTGCACAGCTTCTACTGCTAACTACTCATTATTTTAACAAAATACACCATAATACTTAAGTTATGTTATTAAAGTACAAATTTAGATAGCTGTAATTTGTACTGAAAAGTACAAATTGAGATAGCTTAATAAAACTAAATTTCACAGCAATCTTTTCAAGATAAAGAGGTCAAACCATACCCTATATAAATAAAACAATCTGCAAGACAGATAAATAAGGCTTAACTTCTGCAGGAAGATGTTTCCATCTATCTTATTTTGCAATAAGAAATTGGTGAACAAATATAGATTAATGTAGCATTACTGTGAATTATGTACTTACTTCAAAAGTATACTTATTATTCTATTTTTCGGCAAAGAAGACATTTCCTCCATTAGAAATTTTTCAGGCAATGACTTCAGTCAAGTCTACATCTAGCTAAAACGTCTCTTTTAGATGTTTCGGAAGTTCAAGTTTACAAAGGACTCCATCCAACAGCATTACTCCAAATCTACAGGAACAAGAAACTGGCAAGAGAATTAAGCTGCCAAATGCAGAATTACACCCGGACTATGTAATTTTTTAAATCAAGGAAGCAGAAGAAAAATAGTCATTATGGTAAGAAAGCTCTTTTTACCCTTTGTTAGGCATGTGTGAGGCACTGACATGAACCTACCAGAAAGAGT
>NW_015094510.1:12849077-12850468 GCF_001431845.1 Calidris pugnax | reverse complement strand
GGGGGGGGGGGGGGGAGGTAAAAAGAATGAAAAAAGAGCCATTTCAAAAAGTATACTTTGATTAGTTGTTTTGATTGCAATGGCTCTCTAGCCTACTAATCAATGTATCACTGTGCATTTCTAGGAGCTATGTTTTGACAAAGATGTCTTTTTGAGTTCGTGCAGACCTGGAGCGAAAAACATTTCTATTGCCACAAGCTGAAGTAAGCATTAATTTATTTCACTGTCAAGCAAACAAGTAGCTGTAAGCTACTTTATAATGAGTCCCAGAAATTAAATGTCACTCTTCTGAAGTATACAGGATACGATTAACTAAGTACTGTATTGCTGTTCCATTTTATTTTCGTAAAAATGGCAAACGCAACGCCATTGTTGGTAAGAAAATATGAATTGGTCTGCATAATCAGAATCTATTCAAATAGGTATACGTTTATGCAACATCTGGTTTCAGAGTGCACTGTGTTAAGAAATCCACTCTGCTACATCAAGATCAAGCACATCTACCTAGAAAGTAAACCGAAAGAAACAGGTTTCCACTCCCCACTGACTTCAAATGAAAAGGCTGCACAACAGAAGTACCACTTCCATGAAGGCAGAGAGACCCATATTAACAGAACTCATTAGCATCCGATGAAAAAGCCGAGCAGAAAGCTAACACCTTAGCCCCGAGAAGCAACCAGCTGGCAGCCCCCCACTTCCTCTGAGAGGGCTGAGCCCCGCGGGGTGAGACACCCAGCAGCGAGCGAATCCAGCCAGACGAGCCGTTTCCAAGAAGCGGGCTCCTCTTCTCTCCGAAAGCCTAACCGCTCGTCACCTCATCTCCACCCGCAGCCATAGATAACTCCCCCGTGCTCCTTCCTGCGTGCATCCCTGCCTCTTCTGAAGCATCCCCCCGGCTGGCTTGTGGCCTGGCCAGTGAAGGATGGTTCTCTTTTGGAAATGGAGCTCCTGAGCTACTGCTGATGCTCACTAAGGCACAGACACTGCCATGCAGCCTGAAGGACAAACCATCCCATGGGGTGTTGTGCAGTGGGTTTGTTCTTTCCCCCCCCCCGCCCTTCAAGGCGCTTCTCTCCCTGGTGACACATTTATGACAGCCAAAGACCTCGTCCCACGTCAAACCGCTCCCTGGTGAAGAACCAAAAGCTGATCGTTCAAAACCAAAGCCCCTCAAGACTTTAAGGTGAAGGATGGCTAAGCCGCTTCGTGAGCCGGGGACCCCCCCATGTCCGACCTCGCTGAGAAACCTTCTGTACGCCCCATGAGGGCACAGCACAACCTCCAACACCTCAGGCCGAGCAGCTCCAGCGACCAGGGGTAGAGCACAGGCCGGGCTGCATCCCGACCCCCTCTCAGAGCTGGGCCAACTTCAGAGCCAGAAAAAAAAAAAA
>NW_015094510.1:12798560-12847863 GCF_001431845.1 Calidris pugnax | reverse complement strand
CCCCCCCGCCCCCCTCCCCGCCTCCCCTCCCCGAGAAGAGACCGGCCCCCGACGGCCCGGAGGGTCGGGTCGGGTCGGGTCGGGCCCGCCCCTGCCCCCGGAGCCCCGGCCTCCAGCGCCGGGCCGGTCGCCCGGCGATGGCGGTTACCGCTGCTCCTCCTCCTCCTCCTCCTCATCGCCTCCCCTCCACCGTGAGGGAACAAAAGTACAGGCGGCCCCGCCGCGCCCGGCTCCTACCGGCCCGCCGGCCCCTCGTCCCCTCCTCACCCTCGGCCCCGCTGGGGTTTGTGATCCACCCGGCAGCCGAGACCTCTCTCGGCCCGTGGCCGTGTCTGGAGGGGCCTTTTCTCCCAAATCCCGGGGTACCTGGAAGTGGTGAGCCGCCAGGGTGGGCCCTCCCGGCGGTGCCATGACCCCTTTGGTGGGTCCAGGTCCTCGGGGGAACCAAAGGCCTGTCAACCCCTCCATGCCCGATCTCCCTCGCTGAAACGAGCACAAATGGTGCTGACTTGCGCTGCCCGAAAAGAGGCAACGCAGCTCAGAGTCTTTTGAAAGACTCTGGGGTAAAGAAATGGCAGAAAGCTGTGGTGGCGACTGGGTCCCACTGAAACCAGACCAGGGCCTCCCCATCTCCCCTCACACGGGTGCTCTCCTACAGGGGCATTTCCAAACGCTTGGTCAGGAACAACACCTTCCTGCGCTCCCCACGCCTCGGCCTGCATTCAGTACCCAAACCCCTTCCTCGTGCAGTCATGCTATGACTTGTAGGCACTTTCTTTCTCATCATCGTCTGGGTGTCCCGTTTAGGCCAAGTCTCCCCTTCATATACCTGCTCGTTTAGAGTTTGTCTATTCATAGCTTTTCCCACCTCCATGTAGTCTTTCCTCCCTCTGCACTTCCACTTATCAATTTATCTACATGTTTGGAGATATGTCTATCTCCTCAGCAGATCCATCTTATGTGCATGACTTTCCACTTTGTGGGAAGCATTCTCCTAAATTCTCTGAAAGTGCTTGTTGCAAAGGCGGTACAGATCTATTAGATGGGCAGCCCTGTAAAAGTCGGTGGGGAAATAGTCCAGACAGAAAAGAAAGTGACTTGAAGTCCAGCTCAGGCTTTGAAGAGGGTGGGAGAATGACACAGATCCATGTACGTCACTTTGACTGTAGAAAAACAGTCTAATTTTCGACTCTTGATACATGACAGAATATCCCGTTTAAGTCTGCCCAAGCTAAGAAACTGAGAAACTTCCCAAAGATGTTGACTGAACCAGACATGATTACATACACCAACAAATTAAAGGAAACTGTCTGCAATACACCAAACCACCATGCAACAAATTACTATCAAAATAAGCTGATATCATTTAACACCAGACCCAAATAATGCAATAGCTGTTACTTCACCGTCAATGAGGTGCATCTGAGAAATGATGGTGAGAGCACCTGCTTCCCAACATCGCCCACCAGGAAGTCATGGAGCAATAAATACCCCGACCTTGAATGCCTAGCCATCTCTCTTCTTTCCAAGCACTTACATTTATGCTCGGAAACGCAGTAGCATTGTGGTCTGTAGAGAATTGGAGGAAATGTTTCTCTAAGTGTGTTTCAACTTTTCTGTAAACAGAATTAAGGTAAGCTCGCCACCATCCCCTGTAAAATAACTGTGAAAATAATCGCACATTATACTGAGCTGGACACCCCTGAATTAATTTTACATTGGTCTACAGTAGCATTTTTTTCAGGAGAGGAATAACAACAAAATAATATTTTGAAAGATAGAAGTGGGGGTTTTTTAGTAGTCTACATAGCTTTTAAAATCCAGTCATCAATTGAACAATTGATAAAGGAGAAGTTAGGATAACATCAGTGATGCTAGCACATGATTTTTGATGCTTTCATATGAGAAGGAACTCGAGAAAGATCTCTGCTCTTTTTAATTTGGGGCTCAAATCTCTTCCTAATGAAGAAGGAAAAAAATGTGTAAACCCTTCTTTTGACACCTTAAAACTTTAACGTCTTTTCTAGAATTTTAGAGGGAAACTCACAGAGGAAATTTTACAGAGGAAACCCTCTTTACAGAAGAGCTCTGAGGGTCTGCAGACACCATCTTTAAACTCTTTGTTGTCTATGAAAACAGCTTTCTCCAGAAAAATGTGCTTCCTTTAAGAACACTGCTTCACAAACTATCTTCTTACTGGCATCATCTTTCATATTACCATTACTGTGCCACACCAGGGAAGCATTACACTTGACCTGCGTGTGTATCACTGAGATGATACCAGCCTTCTAACTGGCATCTTATATATATTAACCCCATCTATTTCATCTTCACCCACAACAATTTCATCCCCACCAAATCACAGATGCAACTACAAGAACCCAGGTACTTGTATCCAAGCACCAGGATGTCAGGCTCTTCAGGAGCCACCTCAAGAAAAAGACTTTAACCTTCCTACCAAACCAGCATGGTTTCCTAGGATACACTGGGATACATAGATGACATCTGGGCTGAAAACTTGGATTCACTCATTGATTTCGACCACAAATTCAGCAGCCAGAATTCTCCATCAAACTATCTCTGGAAAACTTACATCAGCATCAACTTTCTAGACACCGAGGTCAACACAAAAAATAGCAACCTTCAAACTACCATATGCAGAAAATCCACAGACCAACACACCTCCTTCCACAAACCATCAGCTACCCAAAACACACTAGAAAAACTGATATGCAACCAGCCCACAGACATCACCTCATTTGCTCTGAGGAGAATATTTGTGACACACCCTCACATAGCTACAGATGATGTTCATCCAACAGTGACAGTTCCTCTAGGATTGCATGTTTGAAGAAGCCACCTAAACCTTGTACTAACTTACTACAATACAGAGAGTATGGTTATCACATACCACAATAGGCAAGAAATGTGTAATGGAAGATGTTAATAAGTTGCAACTTGAAATTATTTTTCCTAGAAACACCCCTCCTTCCTTTCTGATGACGCTCATCATTAGCTCCACTACTGAAAGCAAATTTCCATCAGACCAGCACATGCTGGTTAGAGCCAGATAGCTCGAGAAAATCAGATCCAAATCTTGCCACAACCCTCATGATAAATGCCTGCTACACCAGAATCACCAAAATCCACAGATCCTACACATGCGCATCCTGAAATGTCATAGGCATCACACGATGCGTTCACTACTCTTCGGGAATTCTGTGGGTGAAACTAAACAACCACCATGTGCTACCTAATTAAGAAAAAACAGCAACATCCGGTTACCATTTGGAAAATTATGTTCCCAAAACAAAAAAACTCTGTCGCTAACCTCACAGTCCTGACACTGCAAGATCAAAGATGGGCCAAAGAACTAAAATGTATTTACTCTATGAAATACCAAACACCGTATTAGATGAATTCAAGACAGACCTCTGAGTGTCCCCGCATCTTAAGTCTCACTGATCTTTGATGAGAATGACCATTTCCTCTGATCATTTAGCTTCTGTCACCTCTTATACTCTTAGCAGGGTCAGAATCACACTCTGCTCCCAAAATAATAGACACTTTTTTCTCAAATATCTGACCAATTAAAACAGTGAGGGACAATTCAGAGCAATTAACTACAATTACCTTCAAATTCTTTCTGTGTTTTCAACCCAAAGAGAAGTTCATCTACCTGCAGATGAATCTGCTTTATCTGATATCTGCTTTGCCCAAATGTATCTGTTGGCATAATAAGAGGTATCGTCTTCCTAAAAAATGTGCCTTTCTTTGGATTTTGTGAGGACTAATGACATCGGTAACAATTCCTGCAAACAAAGTCCTGGCTCTATAATGCGAACTCTTGCCTCCCGGGCAGAGTGCGGCTCTGCGCTATTGTCTGCAAAATGTTTGTGTTGCAGGAGATGATGATGAATATACTACCTTGTTGTGATAAGTCTGCAAAACTGCTGCTATTTTTTTTTCATCATTTTGCTTTGAAGCAAAACAGGAAACATAGCGTTTACATAAAAGGCTGTGTTGAGAGGAGGTTCACATTGCAAAGTCAGTGCTCATTGCAAAGCTGCGAGTCTTGAAAAATCGGAAAATGTCAAAGAGCAGCAAGCCTCCAGGTCAAAGTAAAACATTAGGGGAAAAAAAAAGTCTTTTTTTAATTTTTATTTTAGTTTGTTCTCTTTCAAAATAGGGAGAATCACTAAAGTTCTTCTGATCTACACTTCAAATGAGGCAGCATTTATTCACTCAAGAGAGATTACACAGCTGAAATACTCCATTTCAGTAAAGCAGTAAGTGCATCCATCCAACTGTGTCATCTTTTTAACAAGCATTGTTAAACAAGTGTTATTTTCTTATACCAGTGAGATTTTACTCTGTGAAGAGATTCTTTGCGATTACTATCGGTTGGAATGTTGTTGGCAAAATCATTTCATCAGCAAAAGATTGTTTTGAGCCTGGCGCAAATGTTTCATTGAGATTTATGTGTTTTGAGCATGTTTTGGACAGTAAGGTTTCCAGGGAACGGAACAGACTCTTTAGGGGATGTAAAGACATCCTGTACTGAAACTCTGATCTACTGAGTGTGAATAGAGACATTTTGATGCAAGTAGTGAAAATATACAGGGGTGTTTTCCATGCATGTTAGGAGGAAACGAAATTCTGCAGCCTCCGAAATTGTCATGAAATGGACTTGCCTTTTTTTTTTTCACTTCTCCACATTCCATACAGTGATTAATATAAGTAAACATGTAAGTGTAAAAAGAGAGGTGGCAAAATATGGCCGATAATACAGAATGCCTCACTGAAAACTTATGCTTTCATTTAAAATAGCGTTTTAGAAAAGACTGGGAAACGGCAATTGATATACCAGGAAATAATTGCTATATTTGAAAACAGTGGAAAATGCATTAAAATGTCATTTAAATTTCCCAGTGAGTTGCCATTCTGCTTATTTCTAGTGTAGTGGGTATGACAAAGGTCAAAACAATCAATCAGATTTAAAATCTCAACAGAAATAATTAGTATATTAAAGTCTTTTATGCTTTATAGAAAAACTCTTAAATTAAGGTAGTGGAAATAGCTTTTTTTTCCCTGCTCAGGGAAAATATTACTTGAAATGAAATTGCTGGGATGTTCTTAAATAGTTTTAGAACTGAAGCCAGCAACAGAGTGTTGTGGAAAGCACTGGGCAATCAGTAAGACAACAGTTCATATCTGTCTACGTTCAGTAAAGCTGAAAAAAACTCGCATTGCTTGTCAGTAGTTAGGGTCTTCAGAGCCTGCTGAAAAGCCCAAAGAAATTGGTAAATATATTTTTTCAGGACTTTAATAGGTTTTAGATCAAGTTTCTCTGGTTGGGAGACTCAAAGTCACCGTATATGAATTTGCAAAATTTATTTCTGTAATTGTACAGGCTTCACACACTGGGATTACATCACCTCAAGGCCTCTTTTGCAGAAGTGGGAATTTCTGGTTATTTCTTTAAGCCAGATATGCTGAAACATTTCTGAATAGAAAATATTCCTTCAGTGTCACTTGACTGTCATATCTCTTTATAGTGCCAAAGTTTCCAGTATGCTCAGCTAGACAAGGTCTGTGACAGAGTTGCAGGTGGCATGCAGAGCTGTGAGACTCCGGTGATGCCTCATGAGATGGATTCAGAAGAAGATGGGAGTGCATCCTGGCGAATGTAATCCATCCCAGGAGCACAGGCACTGAAGCACCTGGGTCAGAAGAGTTTGATACTGGATAAAGCCACTCTGGTCAAACCATATATTCAAAGTGTTTCAATTTTATTTTTCCAAACAAAGCAACGAAACAAAACATAAGACCATACAACACAATAAATTGATTAAATCAAAACATTGCAGGAATAGTATTTTTCATTAAATGGTGTTGTCAGAATTAAACATTTTCTATCCAGTTTCACAGAGTAGCTTTTCCTTCTGTATGACTTTACAGTGCAATACACATAGCCCTAAGTTTTTATTACGACCAACTGTCTAAAATTTAAGATTCCAATTTACAATCCAATTAGGAGCTGTATAGTTTCACCTTCTCGTGGCCATCTTCTGAGGAACTACTGCACACCTACAGCTTTCAGCACTGCCTAGAAATGGTGGAATTGCTTTGATGCCAAGGAAGAACCTGTTGCTGCTATTGCTAATCAGATTTAGTTATGATAAATACAATTGAAAACAAGTCATTTGTTGATAGTGTTTGTGCAGAAGGGTAGTTTTCTCACACAGGAGGATAAGAAGAGAGTACTGAGTCAGACAGAGATCCATCTAGCCTGTGTGGGTGGCAGCCGCTGCAGAAAAGGAGTAGCCATGTCCAGCTGTGGCAAGCAGTGTGGCTAGTGCAAGCCCTGCTCTTTGGAAACCAGACTGCCGTTCCCTGGGGACTGTGCTTCACAGGGACAGCTTTCTTAATCAAGTGGAGTCTGGAGCTCCAGCCACCACGCTGGAATTTCTGGGTCTGAAACTCCTTGAACTGGCTGGAAAAGTGGCTCAGGCCAAAAAAAAAACCCCCAAGCCCAGGATGATGCGTTAGAACCTGCAGTTCGCCATCCGCAGTGACAGGGAGCAGAACAGTTGCCTGCTCATTCAACATCCAGACTCTCTTTCTGCCCAAGAAACCAATAGCCGCAAAATCAATAGTGAGTAAACCCAACTAAGACAAGAGGATAACGTCCTGATTTCAGATGTAGCAGTGGCCAGTAGTCTATGCCCAGGAAAAAAATAAAAGAGCAGGGCAAGCATGTAATTAGATTTGCCAGTGTACTCCAGCAGACTGTGGCTCAGAGCTGCCCTAAGCCAGTGGTGGTATTTCTTGTGTTTAAGACTGTGCCTGAAGATGCCTGAGGATTCTGATGGTGTGTGAACATGTGATGGAACCTCGGTGGGAGTGGAATCTTGGATGGGCACGGGCAAGTGGATGTGATATGAAAGGAAAATACACAAGACAACAGTGATTACAACAGAGAACATGAGTCAGAAGCTGTCAGGCATACCCAGCAGTGCTTGTGGCTCTTGAGAGGGGACACAGAGTACCAGATGATGTAGCAAGTGATGTACTGGATGATGTATTCCTTAGAGAGGGTACTGAATAGGGAAGACCTGGAAGCATTAAGTAGTGGATCCATGACAACAGAAGGGGCCTACAGGAGAGATGGGGAGGGACTCTTTATTGCTTTTTATTAGGGAGTGTAGTGATAGGATGAGGGGTAATGGTTTTAAACTGAAAGAGGAAGATTTAGATTAGATATTAGAAAGAAATTCTTTATTGTGAGGGTGGTGAGGCACTGGAACAGGTTGCCCAGAGAAGCTGTATATGCCCCATCCCTGGAAGTGTTCAAGACTGGGCTTGGGCTTTGAGCAACCTGCTCTAGTGGGAGGTGTCCCTGCCCATGGCAGAGGGGTTGGAACTTGATTTTTAAGGTCCCTTCCAACTCCAACCATCTATGAGATTGAAACACTGGAGGTCAACACAACAGAGAAACAACTTCTTAAAAAGTAACATCTCTAAATATGACTGTTATTGTTAGTACTAAGTCTGAAGTGGTATTTGAAAGAAACTTGATTGAGATAAATTGACTGTCCACTTAAAGACAAATCTTTATCTTACAAAGGGGACATGGCATTCCCAGGGCACGTGGGAGGAGGAAAACAGATCTCCTTTTGGAAAAGAAAAGCCTGTATGCTTCTACTCTTCCCATTTATGTTTTGACAGTGCATTCGTCTCATCCCATCAAATTTCACAAGCTAGTTTTTTCCCATTCATCTCAGTGGCACCAGTAATGTCAGTAGGTGCTCTCAGAGCACTGGGCTGGGCTTGGCACAGAACAGCCCTCGAGGAGGAGATGCTGGGCTCTCCCACAGGCACACAGTTTTATCTACTAGGTCACGGAATAGAGCACTCCACAGGATGTGGGAGACTTGCCTTCACATTCCTCTTTTGCCAGTGGGATTCAAGCCCACACATATTCCAGGATCCTCAAGTAGAAATCCTAACCACATATCTGTGTGCTGGCTGAAGGATGGGCTCTCCCAGTTTGCATGGCAGTTTTAAGGATTTGGAAGAGGAAAGGAACAGGGAAAAGGAGAATGTGTGTGTGTGTGTGGCATGTTCCCATAAAAAGCACAATCTGCCTTAGAGATAATATCTATCTGGAACATCTGTCTTCATCTCTCACTTCCTCTTTTCTCCACATATTTCAGTGGTTAATGGTTCAGTGTTCATGGGACAAAAGCATCTGGATTCAATTCTGCCTCCATGAAGGAAGGCACAGCAGCATGTCCCACTTCCCTGGAAAGTGGTACAATCATCTCCTCTTCTGACGTGGGAGCAAAAGCATTTGCGTAAGGCCACCTGTCAGAGCCGTTCCACATTGCTTGGAATAATTAGAAGGAAAGCAAATTGAGGTTTTCCAACTTAGTACAAAAAGGAGACAGCCTGATTTGGAGAAAGGTTTAATGTAAATCATGATGTGACGTTGAACGTCTAGTCTGAAAGCAGAGGTGCAGGGCTGAGGTATCTCTATTTGCAGGCGTATGCCCCCATTTTTAGCCTTGTTCTCTCTTTTTCTGCTTTCCCCTCTGACACAGGGGAACTCGCTGCTCAACACCAGTCCCTAGGAGTTTCATTCCAAGTACCTGCTATGGAGAACATAGACTACAGATCCAGTTCAGGACAGTGTCCATCAGTGCTTTGGCAAGGATCACGTGAAGTTTGGTGTCACAGTGCTCAACGTGGCAGCCACAGTGCAGTGTGGATGATCAAAGCCAATGTGGTGGCTGGAGTAACCTGCTGAAACGCACATCCACTGTTTTTTCCTTCCATAATCACCTCATTCGATCCTGCAGCCAGTGCTACTTCATAGTTCAAATAAAGACTGTAGTAAAAGCTGCCCAGGAGCATTACAAAGCAGAGGCAGGGTTTACAGAATGAGGCCACCTAACACAGGAGCATAGTCAGTAGCAAAGAAGGGCACTTGTTACCTTTTATTTCTAATAACCAGTTATTGGTAGGTCAGTAAATCTAAAACTTGGACAACCTCTTCAACAAGTGCACCAAGGGTGCACAAAATCAGCAATGGTTTCAGGTACAATGGAAGTGGAAACCAACTCCCTCAGCATCATTTAGCTTGGGGCCTGGAGAAATTAGTTTCTTCATCAATACAGACATTACACATTACACATGTCTGCATCAATGCAGACATTACACCGTATTGCACTTCATCATAAAAAAGCACAATAAAAGAATGAACTGAAACAGGGAACAGTGCTGTTCATTCTGCCACACTTTTGAAGATCTGGATCCTAATTACATATTATAAAATACTTTGATGCTTCATGTAAAGGCAAAGTGTGAAAGTAATATTTTGCTAGTTGAGAACTTCCTACTAATTATAGTTCAAAATGTTTGCATTCACTATATTTGCTCCAAGGCAATTATGGCCAAGCTGGTGAACGTGGGTGTGACTCCAAGTACAGTGCTCTTGTTCCAGTTCTGTTTCCGGGGGGGAAAGGGTTAAGACCCCAGTGAGATCTCACAATCTATCCCAGTCTGGCACCCACATTCAAGAAAGGCAATTTCAAAATGGAAGCAGAACAGAGAAGTACAGAGAAAACCTGAATATCAGAGGAGTGGAGAGCTCTCAGTGTCAAGGCTGAAGGGGTATAATTGCTAGCCACAAATACATTAGGGATATAAGAGAGGAGAGAGAGCTTATTTAAACTAAAGGTGTACAGACAAACACATGAATATACATTGGCTAGGAATATAAGTAAGCAGGAAATCAGAAGAAGGCTTTCATAGAATCATATAATGATCTAGGTTGGAAAAGACCCTTAAGATCATCGAGTCCAACTGTCAATGTAGCTCTGCCAAGTCAACCACTAAACCCTGTCCCTAACCATCACATCTACACATCTTTTAAATACCTCCAGGGACGGTGACTCAACCACTTCCCTGGGCAGCCCATTCCAATGCTTGACAATGCTTTCGGTGAAGAAATTTTTCCTAATATCCAATCTAAATCTTCCCTGGTGCAACTGGAGGCCCTTTCCTCTCACCCTCACTTGTTACTTGGGAGAAGAGACTGACACCCAGCTCACTACAACCTTCTTTCAGGTAGTTGTAGAGAACGATAAGGACTCCCCTCACCCTCCTTACAATCCCACTTCCTTCATTCACTCCTCATAAGGCTTGTTCTCTAAACCCTTCACCGGCTTTGTTGCTCTTCTTTTATTTGTTTAATGAGTGATATTCTGGAATAACCTACCTGTTAGAGGGGGCAGGGAACCTCTCTAAATAGATTTTACTCACTCCGTGAAAGGGATTATTTAAATACTTTATAAGTCTTACAATAGCAGGGGTCTATCTCAGAAGGTCTTTTCCAGTCCTTCTTCTGTGTTGACTTCTGCTTATGGATGTCAAACGCTTTCTAATACTAAGGGAAAGATGCTGCTCTGCTTGTTCAAGGAGCATGTACCTTGAAGCACAGTGGAGTTATGTGGTTTCTAGCTGAGAGGAGCAGGGGATGTGGATCTACACAATAAGGCTGTGTTTCTTGGAATTTTAGAAGGTATAATAGAAAGGTGTTTGTATTGGACAAAGGCTCAACATCTAGTCATTGTTATCAACAGGAATGGAGAGGTTTGGAGGCTGAAACTACAACACAAGGTTATACCTTTAATCTTCATGCAGCTTTCTTCCCTCAGAGCCCAATCCCTGCTCTGGAAATGGCACAGAACCGAATCCCACAAAGAAAAGGGGAAGTTTCAAACTCTCTCTGTAAAATAGACACAACTGGCGGGAAGACCTCCAGGTTAATCATTTTTGCAAATTGGGAAGTGAATCTAGGAAGGAGCACAGGGAGAGAATTCTGCTCCGTGCAAATGCTCTGGCATCGGAGCCAACGTGCACTGCAAGTCCTTGGACTGTATGGGAAAGATGCTGCTCTGCTTGTTCAAGGAGCACGTACCTTGAAGCACAGTGGAGTTATGTGGTTTCTAGCTGAGAGGAGCAGGGGATGTGGATCTACACAATAAGGCTGTGTTTCTTGGAATTTTAGAAAGTAGAATAGAAAGGTGTTTGCATTGGACAAAGACTCAACATCTAGTCATTGTTATCAAGAGGAATGGAGAGGTTTGGAGGCTGAAACTGCAACACAAGATTGCACCTTCAAGCTTCATGCAGCTTTCTTCCCTCAGAGCCCAATCCCTGCTCTGGAAATGGCACAGAACCGAATCCCACAAAGAAAAGGGGAAGTTTCAAACTCTCGCTGTAAAATAGACACAACTGGCAGGAAGACCTCCAGGTTAATCATTTTTGCAAATTGGGAAGTGAATCTAGGAAGGAGCACAGGGAGAGAATTCTGCTCCGTGCAAATGCTCTGGCATCAGAGCCAACGTGCACTGCAGGTCCTTGGACTGTATAAGCAGGTGATGGTTTTGTCTCCCTCTTTTATAAAGCAGTATCTTTCTGTGGCATAAAGTCAACAGCTGAGCCAGCTTAGCACTTCTACTTATTTTTGCTCTCCAGACTTCTTTTGATGAAAAATCCCGCTTGGTCCAAGGTTCTTTTCTAGTTACAAGACTCACCATTAATTAAATGGCAGTTCTTCAATCCCGTCACCGCACTTATGGACAGCAGAGTTCAAGAAGTTCATGAACTGGTTCCCCACAGTTATCTTGAACATGAACTCACTGTTTAGTCAATGGCTTAGAAAAACAAGGCTGGACAGCTGGTCTCTGTGCTACTTACCACAGTCTCAGGGCAGGGACAGAGGAAATTTAGAGAATATTTCCAAATACAGTCTGCCAGATTATTCAAATCTACAGCCGTCCGCATAGATGTTTGGTATTACTTGCTCTAGAATTTAACGTACGCTGTAATATGCTCTCTGTTTTATGAAGTGTGAACGCTGACATCTGAAATTAGTGCTATTTCATAGCCCAGTATCCAATTGCTACATCTGGCTGTGTCATGTAGTCTGGGGAAGTGCCCTACCACAAGGACTTGAGCCACAGAGGATGGTGAGACAGATGAAGCTAGATAATCTTTTTTATGTCCGTGAGGGTCAGTCTTTCAACACCAAGAAGAACTAAGACAAATAAACAGAAACGGGACACACTGTAATTAATGGCTCCAGAACACAGTATATCTGAACAGCTTCTTATTTTCAAACCGTAGCTCGCTTCAGACTAATATGAAAGTTTAGAGGGAAAAAAAAAGGTAACCTCGTCATTTCTTTCCTCTTAACTATTGAATCGGATCCTTCTGACAGAACCACCTTCAAGCTAAATATGCACGTAGACGGAGCACTCCCCACACCTAAGGTCTCTGTACACATGGATGCGTTGTCTGTGCCAGTGTGTCATTTGAGAGGCTTCTTCCTCTCCCAGTGTTTCCTCATCCTAAGAAAACATCATGTCCTCACGCTAAAACTGTGTAAGAGCATTGCAAAAATGTTGCCACGTGGACTTAGATATCCAATACAATTTGATCCTGCTCACTTATTTTTATTATTTTTTTTTTTTTGCACTCTCTGGCAATCCGAACCAATTTTCATTTTAAAGTCCTTAAACATCAGCCTTGAGGAAGAGATGGAACAAACGGCTGCAAAGATTGTTTTCAGGGCAGATTACCAGATTCACACACACATCTCTGCAGCGCTGTAATATTACAATTTTTTGCCTTCTAAGAAAATAAAGTTCAATGGGCTGATAAGCATGATTAATTAGTACTATCCCCAGCCCCCAAACACATACCTGTGCACACTCACATCTGAAAATTGTAGTCTAGCCTCAGCAGTCACTTTCATCTCCCCAATCATATGATTCTCAGTTTAGTTTGTTGCATGCTGACCACTTTTAAGTTTGTTAAGGACAATGGGCCTGATTCAAAACACACTGAAATCTTTCCATTTAGAGTCAGAGACTGCCTCCTTTTCTTTTACACCCCAAGACATTGTCTTTCCTCCTCCTCTTTGGCTTTGGCACCCTAGAAAGAAGGGGGGAAAAACGGGGAAGGGGGAGGAGGGACCAAGTGAAACTCCTGGGGAAGGCTGTGTCGCTTGTGCAAGCTTCATGTTGTGATGGCTGTTGAGATCAAGCCTGTGATTCTGCACACTGACTGCCAAAAACATACTGCGTGATTTGAAGAAAAGCTTCTGGTTAAACATCACCCCTTGAGGCTGGCTTTTTGGTAGCATGTTGTGAGCAACTGATTTTTGAAGCAGTTCATCTCGTTTTATTATGAAAGTTCAGGCAGTACCTTCTCTGCGAGGTGCATTAAGTGCCCCCCCCACCTCCTTTTTTTTTTTTTCCTTTATTTTGAAGTGCTCCACTCCTGTGGATTGTCAGGGTGCCAGCCCTTGTTGCAAATAGCACACTGTCCTTCTGTGCCCTGGGCCTCCTGGTTGGTCTGGGAAATGCAGTGTGCTAGGAGTTTCTGGCCTCCTTTGGGGTTAGGTATGATGGTCTCCGTTGTGCGTAAGCAAGTGGTTTCAATCCTTAATTGCAATGGGGAAGTGGTCAGACAACATACAGTCCTGGCAGGATAATGGCAAAATGTCTTGGAGGAAAACCAGAAAATAACAAATACATTGCATATGAAGTGAAAATGTATTTCTAACAAAACCTGGGAAAACCTGTAACATATAGGAAAGCAAAATACAAATTTTTTTTTTTTTTTATGGTGCCTATTTGAAACTGGAGCATTATCTCATGCTATTCCCTTATTCCTCTTTACAGAAATTAAAGAAGTGGTCTAAATATTTTCTTCTTACATCACAATTACACAAATCCAAACACTTATTATGAAGAAATGGATGTGGGTTTTGACTATAATTATGAATTCAAAGTGAGCTGTCTGTCATCAGTAGCGAAGCACCAAGTTACAGGATTTTGTGTTGTTTTATCTAGGAGAGAGAATTGCTTCATGACAGTGGAACACTAATACCTTGAATGAGACAACTCACCTCTGAAGAGACAGGAAATCTTTCACAATATCATTTCAGTAACTCACTACATCCTTCTGAGATATGTTTTATTTTACTTACTTTACAGAGGATTAAACTGAGACATGGAAAACTTAGGAGCTCTAAGTCTCTATAATTCAACATGACAGCTGGGAATTACTTCCAGGAATCGTGTTTCCAGCGCTTTCTTACAATCACTTTAGTGATTCTCTTGAAAACATGCTGGCCGGGATAAAATCCAGCTCAGGCTCCCTGTCTTGTTTGTGAAGCTGATTATCTAAACACGTACCAGTCAGCATACACATCCCTGAAGGAAAAAAAAAAAAACAAAACTGAAACCAAACAACAAGCAAACAACAATCTCTCATCTGATATTTTCAAAGTGGGCCACTTGGCCTCACAGCTCTCACGGCTACTTTCAGACAAGGCTGCACATCACTCACCATCGGGTACTTCTTTGCCTGAGCTGTTGGGTGGTTTGTTTTTTTTACAGGGGTGGATGCGTTTTCCATCCTGCTGATCCCACTCTGTATCCATGATCACTTCACACTACAGACATTGAGGTGCCAGGACATTATGTATGTAAGGTAATACAGGTAACAACAACACTAAAGATGTTGGTGCCCATTCCGCAGCTGACACTCCTCTCTCCACCATGAATCCTAAGTACTTTTCCAAGCACATCAGTCTCATTGTACTCATTTAACAGACAAGGAAATTGGGGCATGGTACCTTGGGAGTGGTCAGGAGACCAGTTCAACTCTATCAAGAAGCTGAGAAATGAAAAGTGTTTTCCACTGCCAAACCCCACAGACATCCCGTTTGGCAGTGCTGTCTGCTCTCCGCTAATTGTTTGAAAGCCAAGACCTCAATACAATGCATCAAGAATAGGTACACAGATATTAATTACTCATCAAGGCACTAACTCATCCTCTGAAGGGATACGCTTTGTCCTCATCCCACTCCTCTCACACCTGTTTTTCTGCCCTTTACAGAGTCAAACTCATAAACACACATGAAAAATTGTATGTCCATGAGCAGCGCCGATGGTTTTAGATCACAAGCTTTCCTGGCTATGTAATAAATCCTCTGGCTTGTTCCATAAAGGTCCAAGCCTATCTCTGATTCTCTGTGAGAAACGCACAAATAATAGTAACTCCTACTTGGTCCCAGTCCAAAATAAAATATCACTTGGAGGATAATAATTTAAGACTCTTTTTGACAGTAGAAATTATCCCTTTATTGTCTTAGAATATATGTACAGAAAAAAGCACAAGGGCTGCAGTTTAATTCAGCAAGAAATGTATTAGCTTACATCACCTGAGAAGTTGTGACAATAATTCTTACAGAGCAGGTCAAGGTCTCATCCTAAATAATTTCTTTCTTCAGAAATAAGGGAGTTGGCACCTGATGCCAGTGGGATCGTGGAGTCATCTTGCTCTACCAGAAGAAGTGCACGTATGCCTCGAGCTTCTCCAGGACATGTTTTACTCCAAATCCACCTTGATCCTTGGGGACTTATGTGAATCTTTATACCTTGAAAAATATTCATAGCACCTTGTGTTGCTATAATCCTGTTGCCTGTTTAAGATATTATCAAACCTGGCATAGTTGGAAACCGCTACTCCAGGGCTGGTTTGGACCTATTTCCCAGTTTCTATATGCACCTAAAGTTTGCAATTCACCTGAAGTGCACTAGCTTGTTTGCAGCTCAGTCACCACCATGTGAGGAGGGAGAAAATATCCATTTAAAAGTCATTCAGCACTTTACCTGCCAGTCCAAATGCCTTTGCTGATCTTGAGGAGCTTGTACTCGGAGGCTCCACTCAGCCTGACCAGAGAATGGCAATTGAATGGATTATAACTGTGGCTGCTGTTCTGTCTACATTTTATAAGAAAAAAGAGGAGAGGAAATGAAACAAGAGGAAAGGAGGGGAGAGATTATATTAGCTCAGAGTGATATTTCTGAATTAAAAATACAGATTTTTATGAAAATGAGGATTCTTCTAGAAAAATACCTGTATATTGCAGGGAAAAAAAAAGAAGAGCAGCTCTATTGGTTGTTTATAATCAGAGCACTTTTCTCTCTTCTCACCCAGGATTAACCAAGTAGTGCACATAAAAATATCTTGGGGAAATGTCACTGCCATTTTTCAATATATTAGAATGGTTTCAGATGGCTAGAGAAAACTGCTAAGACATTTTCCACCCAAGATGACATTCAGAGCTCTGAAGCATGAGTGAAAACAGCAAATTGGTTTGTGCAGTTTCCATTTGCTCTTTTCACTTGCTTGCAATACACCATTTTCAGTATTAGACCTTGATACCTGGGGAGTTAGTTATCACAAAACAAGTGTAATTCTCCATTCTGCTAAGAGTTTCCCAAAGGTCGAGTGTTGTTCACTCTAAAACTGTGTTAAAATTTAAGTTTCAGGTATGGTTTTTAGAGGTTGCATTATATGGTCTGTATGAGTGTTACCATTGGTTTAATTTGAATTGGGGGGAAGAGGTGGATTAAGCCTAAAATTATTCTGCAAGTAGTTCTACAAGCTACAGTCAACATGTGGAAACAAAAAAAACATGAACAACAAACAAGAAAGAATGGTCAATTCATATTCTCTGATATATTTTTAGTCACCAGGGTGCAGATAATTGATAGTCCCCAGCAGACATTTTAGAACTCTTCAAGCCAGCCAAGTTTGAAAGCTAAAAAGGAAAATACCTTTGTTGTAGGATTTGCCTTCTGATCTTTGTAACGATTTAGCTAGTTTATAGTGTTAAATGAATGCGTGCTCTACACCCTTTTGTTAGTCCTGAAGATAATTCTGGTACAGCTAAAGGTCCAAATGTGGCCAGGAATATGTAGGGTTAGGCACCAAATGCCTGCTTTTAAAAATCTTTATTTGTCCATGTTAAAAATAATGGTGTTAATTATAGAAATTATTCTAGAACCTAACCTTTCTTTCTAGTATTGCATATCTATCTGCCAGTATGAGGAAATATTACTTAAATTTTAGGAAAGATTCTTGGTAACCAAATTCAAAATGCTGAGAGAAAAACCTGAACTCAAAATAAAGACATTAGCATCATGTTTTATTGTTTTAGTTCTTTGTAACTCAATTTCCTGTTCTGTAATCAATTGCTTAACCTTTTAATAGTTTAACCTTATTTCCATCATTAACCTTGCCCAGTAAAAGCGAAAGCAACGCGGCAGAGGAAAGTTTGTCTGTTTCCACAGTAACAGGTAATCTACTTACCAGGTAAATTTGCATAGTATCGATGAGCCTGCAGCCCATCATGTCTGGTAATACAGCTGCAGGGCTCAGCTTAAAGGTAGCTGAGGGCAGGGAGGAATGGTGTGGAGGGAAGCTCCCGTTTTCGATGACAGCCCATTGCCAAAAATGCTCATCCGTAGCTTTTTCTCCTCGATCACACCTTGCACGTGGTGGTTTATCAGGAGGAGAAATCAGGAGGGTCTGCGTTAGACCATGCAAGCACAGATAAAGATCCAAAGAGCAATAGATGAAGTTTAGGCTGCAGTTTCCTGGCTCTCCGTGTGAAGTCACTGCCAAATTAGGTACCTGCAATAGGGGTTTGTGCATCGTTAACACCTTCTCTCTGTTTCTTGAATATGAAGTCATAGTTTGGCTTTCTTAGGTAACAAGTGGCTTGAATCAAATCTCATTTTCTGGAACTCATAAACTATGGTAGTTGCAACGCTGAAGTAAGGCAGCTGTATCAAAATATCTGAATATCATCCAGCCTCACCAGCACCGGCTTTGGAATCCAGTTTTAGACACGCTGCAATGAATAACAAAGAATTCAATAGAACAGAAGTGATAATACAAAAAATAAACAGGCTTATTGAGATTTTGAACAAAGCAGCATCCTTGTGACTTAGTCCTGAATTTGAAAAAGTGTTTGGGTTTGTTTTCTCACCTAGGTGGGTGCCAGAGGTGGTCCCACCTATCTCTAGTATTGGTCAACACTTTTTGTTGTAACATTCTGATTTAGCTTTTTATCAGTTAGTAGATCTTTCATTCTCCAGGTTCAAACTGATGAGGTTGGATACCACAAAATAAGGGGAATTTAAAAATGAAATCTCGTCAAAACCATATATTTTGGACATGGTTAGTGAGATATTATCAGCTGGCAGACAAGAAGGCTTACAGCACTACAGATGTTTCAGTATCTGGCTTTAAAGGGATTTTCCCTGCAATTATGTTAAATTACCCACAAACTCAGTTTCTCCCTTAGTTCAAATGGCAGAAGCTGATGTACCAGATCAAAATGTTCCAGTCCCTCAAATTCGTGTTGCACAATGCTGCTGAGCACTGGGACTTCTTTCAGTTTCCTCTTTTTAAAAATCTGGGAAGGAGACGCACAAATCTATTAAGAGTATAAAAAAGATTGCAAAGGAAGTTAAGAAACATGCAACCAGTATACACATTATAGTACTTTCTGTATATCGCAGAATCATATGCTGTTTTCATTGTTAGAGTATTTTCTGATTGTTTATTTTCTGGCAAGCCTTATTTGGAGGTAAAAATATTTTGGGGAAGGCATTAAAAGATAGAGTGTTGTGCAGAACCATCCAAACTCTCTCTAAAGCCCCAAGCAATTCAAGAATGGCTCCCACAATGAAAGTATGTTGTGACCCCATGGAAGTGGGAAGAAATGTGCCTCCACAAATTTTTTCAACCCTAAAACAATGGGGTCCTCTGGGACTCAGCTATGCACCCAGCTCCTGGCTGTAAACTACTAGAGGTCCTTGTCTGATTATCCTGCTAAGCTTTGTGGTGAACCTCCTGTGGCTATTGACCTGATGAAGATTTTCCTGTGTGGCTGTGCATAGGGTCAGGAGCTTTAGCAATCCTCACCGTAGTGCTTGTCTGGCTCAGCAGCAGATCAGTCAAGGACAACCAGTTTCACAACACAGCTGGTTACAGTAGGAACTTTCACAGTTTTATGCTGTTGCCTCAGTATCTGCTTTTGTAGATGGCAAGCTCACCAGCTTGCAAATGAGCTGGAGGAACCATTCATGTGGTGCACAGAACCAAGCAAACTGGCCAACATGACTGACTTTATCTGTCATACATCAACATCCTATGCAGAAGAACCACATTGTATGAACCATAAATGCTTGCAGGAGTTATTCACAGGCAAGAGGTAAAATGATTTCCCAGTTTCCCCACCTGAGCATGAGTCAGGCTTGGGCTGCACCTTGAAACAGGATGGCCATCAATCAACACCAGCCCCTACCAGCTTGTTTTTTGCCCAAAGGTGGGGATTTGGATTACTAGCAGCCAACACAACAGCACGTGCTGACCTCATGGCCTAAAATCCCACCACAAGACTCATGATCAAGACTTGTTATGGGTTATCAAAAAGCAAGAGATAGTGATTGAATAGACATGAATTCTTATGTACAAAGAACTGTAAGATGGTTTCTGGTACTAACAGCAGAGTCTTGAAGCCACCACCAGCTCCCGTGCCAGGGGCTGAAGACACTAACTACCTGCTGTACAATTTCCATGAGAAAAGAATTGTTTTTGCAATACAAATTGCCATAATTTTCAACATCACTGTTGAAATGTAATTCACCTTTTTTCTCTTCCCTTCCCTTCCCTTCCCTTCCCTTCCCTTCCCTTCCCTAGGTCACAGTCAAATGTGAATTTGTTGGCAGATTCAGGAGACAATGACAAGTTTAGATATTTTTTCATTACCTGTACCTTACTTCTTCATTTAAATGGCTACAAGTCTCTCATTCTTTTTATGTTTTCTACTACATTTTACTTAAAAACAAATAGAAAGGTAGGTTATAGTTGTTCCAATTTTCTGAAAGTGCAATTTTGTCTCAGTGTATATTGTCCTCAAATGTTATAAGATTCCAAGAAGAGAGAGATTAATGGCAAAAGAGAGTATTTACTCCCCTGGACAGAGGGATAGGGATAAAAGATGGAGCAGGAGAAGGAAGACAAGATTGGAGAATGAGAATGATGACATTTGTTTTCCCAGATGAAAATCTATTGTCCTTTGAGACTACTTAACGTATTTATCTTTTAAGGGAGGAAAAAGAATTCCCACTAGATAGACTAAAATTTTGAGAAAGGTCTGAGAAATAGGATCTTCTCAGGCTTTGTCTGTAGGTGGGTAAAGTCATAATAGCTCTGTTTGTCTTGGTTTTCTTTACATGAGAAAAACTGAGTAAGAATGCCTTACTATGCATAATTGTAAGGATATTCATTTCTTTGAGTCTTTTTACACTGCATCTCAGTCAACTGAAAGGTCAATTTAGTTATTTTTCCCTCCCTCACATCCTATACCGAGGAAGAAAAAAAACACCAAAACATGTAGACAGGTCTTTCAGATTTCAATGAAAATAACAGATGTTACCCATCAAAACAGCTTCCACCCAGAACAAGGACGACATAGCCACAGAGTGACTGAGATTTTCCTTCCAACAGGCAGAGCTTTATCTCAGAGAGCGCCAGGCAGTACTTTGCTTAGCTGAAACAACTGTCATGATTTCACCGTAGAACATCCTCTGCTTTGGGACTGAAAGGAAACCTTTGATCTAACTACATCTACCAAGTTACCATATAGGTGACGGAGCATATTGACTGTAAAAATTGCCCTAGGCTCAGCTTTTGTTTGTTTGGCATAGCGCAGGCAGAAACTTTGGTTACATATTGTTTTGGTCAGATGTAGGTTTTGCATTCCCTTCATATTGCCTGATCAGTGCCCTGGGAAGACCACCGATCTTTTGGGTGGGCTCTGGAACAGACCCTTATTTCACAATTTATTTAAATTCAGGGCATGAAAGCATTGTAACAAAACCACAAAAACCATGCAGTTTACAGACAAACTAAAGCTTCTTCTCCAGTGGCTTCGATGAAGTTGCAGTTTAATACCAAGCAAGGAAATAAGGTTTAGCAGGGATTTAGTTTCTGCCCTAAACCATGGAATAGCTAGGAAGACTCTGATTTCACGTGTGTGCTTAACTGCAGGTCAAGCATGGATGCAGTAAAATTCTGATCTCAAATTCAGTATCCATTCAAACTGCCTGAAATTAAGCTCCTACTCGATCAACTTCAGAGCAGAACACAGAAAATTTGAGCTCTCTCTTCCTCTGTGTGTACAGCAGTTTGGATAAGCTGGTAGCAATCATGGACTTCCATGCTGATCTGAGTCCATCTGCATCTGTCCCATAGGACAGACAACAAAATCATAAAACATAGGACAGAGAAGCTGGCTACGGGCTCATCCATAGCCTGGGGCAGTTTTGGCAGCTCATGCACCCCGTTACACCAAACCAGACATACATTTGACTAGAACCCTTCAGCTAGAGGTTTTGAAGGACAGCTACTGAGTTTCCCAATGATACACAGTCCAACTGTCTGTAGGCTGGAAGAGGGTAATGAATTGTGTAAGAGCAATAAGAGATACTCAGTTTTAATAACTAAAAGGGAGTAGAGCTGACTATAAAAAAATCCAGCTCTAATTGGAGATGCACAACATGCTTGAAATTGGGTTAACAATTATCAAGACTAAAGTGTTGCTACTTCGAGCAGCTGTGGCAATAAAAAAACCCAAGGCCAGTCATGAGAAAGGTTGTTTGTCGGTGTTAAAAGGTGCCATCACCACTATTTTTTTCTCCAGCCTTTGGCTTTCTGACAGCTTGTACTTCAGCCTTCAGCAGGCTCCCTGCCTTGCAGTGCACCTTGGTGTCCTGGAGGGTATCACAGTGCTGTTAGTTCTGCTCCCAGGCAGGGCATCTCCCAGCAGAATTCACATTTCTGTTCCTGAACAGCTTTGACTAATTGAGCTCTGCACATAAGTGTTTGGTTTTAAGGGATAATGTTGTGGTTTTTTACATTGTCTGCAAGTATGCAGAACTGCTGTGCACTGCCAGTGCTTCTCAGGAGACCTGTTAACTGCTTTTTAATAATTCAACCTCTGACCTGCATGTTAATGTGTTGTTATAATTGGAAAAGTCAGTCCCTTACTCAGCAGTTTTGCTCCATGTGTGTGTTCCAACTCTTACTTGCTGACTTTATTGACACACATAATGAGTTTATTGCTTCTCCTCTTGCTGGACACTGCTATTGCCAAGTCCCAGGCATGCAATCTTCAGTCTTGATGGGAATGCATAAGCTAGAAAAGGACAAAGTTTGACTTCTTTTATCCGGGCCTGAGGTGGCAATGTTGTCAGGTAACAAAATGAGGGAGAAAATTCATCTTTTTAACAGAAAAAATGCTGATCCAGCCCAGCAGTCCTGTCAATACAGGTTGGCAGAGTGCTTTTTCTCAGTCTGTCTCTGGTCATGGTGACCATTCAGCGTAATATCTGTCCATCCCCTGGTTATTTAAAACCAGATTTGATTGTTTTTTCCAACTTTCCAGCTATGTCCACAAAAGCCTGAAAAGAGGTCACAGAATCATAGAATATCTCTAGCTGGAAGGGACCCACAAGGATCACTGAGTCCAGCTGCCTGTTCCTCACCTAAAACTAAACCTAACAACTAAGATTCTTGTCCAGATGCTGTTTGAAATCTGACAGGCTGGTGCCGTGACCACTTCCCTGGGGAGCCTGTTCCAGTGACCAAACACCCTCTCAGGAAAGAGTTATTCCATGTCCTACAATTAGGCCGTATTAATTTCTGCTGAAGCATGGCCAAAGGTAGCAAACTGGTTTAGAGAATTTGGTTTTAACTTTAGGTTTAGGAAGAGCAGCCTTGTCTTGAATAAAATGCCATTTTTAAAAAAGAAAGAATGGAAGAGTGGCTGTGAAAAGTTAGGATCAATGGGAAAAGTGGGAAATTCCTACCACCATATAGAGAATGGTAATTTGAAATGGAAGGGTTCAGTAAGAAGAAACATATTTGATATAAAAAGTTAGCACATCCTTAGAAAAAGAACATACTACTGTCTGTTAATTTTTATTTTCTTTTTTTTATGCTCCTTTTTAGAATGACCACCGATTGACTTCGATGTCAGATTAAGTCTTTCAGTAGAGTAGGAAAAATCAAGTTTGGGGAGTTGTGAGCTAATAGTAAGGCTAAAACTAGGACCAGGCCAGTGTCAAGACAGTCCAGTGTCAAGACAGTCCAGTCACCCCAAGGCAAGAAGGACTGGTATGAAAGGTGCAAAGGTGCACAAGGTTTTGCATAGCCATGTTTGTAGCTTGTGCTACTGCTTAGGAGAAACAAGACATAAAGTAATGGAAATTGGAAGAAAAATTGGAAGAAAAAAGATTCAGATTAGATCTCAGGAAGAAATTTTTTACTATGAGGGTGGTGAGACACTGGAACAGATTGCCCAGGGAAGTTGTGGCTGCCCCATCCCTGGAAGTGTTCAAGGCCAGGCTGGATGGGGCCTTGAGCAACCTGCTCTAGTGGGAGGTGTCCCTGCCCAGGGCAGGGGGGTTGGAACTCGATGATCTTTGAGGTCGCTTCCAACCCAACCCAAACCATTCTATGATTCTATGATTCTATGATAATGGCTTGTAGGGGGTTCAGCACCAGCAGAAGTTGCCACACAGCACATCTCAGCAGCATGTCTGCCTTTCCAGGACTCTACCAGAAACAAAAGTAGGGATAAAACTGCCCAAGGTGGTTGTCTTCTGTGCTTGCATCTGAAATCAGGCCCATCCTGCTATACTGGAAATAATCAGAATCACAACAGGAATAAATCAGTGTATCTGAAGAGTCCTCATTGAATACACTCACGGGTAATCGCCTCTCCGTCTCCATTTGGGGGGTGACTCCCCACCAGCTTTCCCTGCCATGTCCCAGGCTCTGATCTCTGTGATCACAGGGTGTGCTGATTCACTAAATGCATCCTGCTGAGACAAATAAATTTGGTTTGTTTGTTGTTGGATTTTGGGGGGGTTTTTTGACAGCTCAGATTTAGCTATAGCAGCTTCCTGAACTGACGTGCCACATGTTCATACTAGTACCAGCACTGGAAATGGATGGGAACGGATGTTCAGGAGCAGGAGAAGGGGAGCTGGACCATGTCATCTTCAGCTTTATTGAGCTTCAGCTATTACAAAACTCGATGTAAATGCTGTGGCTATAGGAGAAGGCTTAGAGCAAGGCACACACCTGCATCACCATCTCCAAGTCCATTATCTCGCCGTGAATCTAGCCTGACGAATGTCACGCCTGAATAGCGATTATTAGGGCAAGGCGCAATTTTTAAGCAATTAATTTCACGCCGCACTTGGCTACAGTGGTAAGAACCACAAATAACTCTCTGGGTTTCATTTCCTCCGTGTGGTCATGGATTTTCCAGACCAGCTCAGCACCTTTGCCTGCAGCCCATTCAAGCAGCCCTAAGGTCCCAATCACGGCAGCGATTGGCATTGCGAGCTCCCTCACGTGCACCTTCCATTTGCACCACTCTTGATTTGCTGCCTTGTTTGTAAACAGTGAGTGAGTACTCGGGCTGGCTTTGTCCGTGCAAAGAGGAGCAGCGTAATCCCACAATAAGGACCAGACAAGTACTGCGGACTGACTCATCCTAGCACGGTTTCGCTTGCGAAAACATTGCCAACGTAGCCCAACCGCCTGTGGGAGACTGCCATGATTACCTTCTGACTGTACAGTTTGGACAAAGGGTGAAAGAAAACACTCCGACGTCCTGTGGGAACGCGGGTGTCTTGGTCTGGGATGCGAAGGAGTGAAGCGTTAATCAGTCATCGCCTTCCCTTAATGAGGAACTGCATTAACAGTGTCATTTGCAGTTATTGCGTGAAGGGTTGGGGGGCTGTGTTACACTCACACAGCTCAGATCCCGCGTGGGGCGAACGTTCCGTTGTCGCGGACGGAGTGATTAACTTCACTAGTTAGAGTGAAGCAGAGAAATATTTATTAAGGTGAAACAGTGATTTAACAAAACCAGTAGTAAGTGCGATAAAACCAGTGGTAAATGTGATAGTGTTTTACGAGATTCGATGTCAGGGTACACTCTGTTATTTACTGCACAGAGGACAGGGTCAGACAGAACTGTCAGGGAGACCCTCCCGTTGAGTCACGAGGTTCAGAAAGGACCCCCTTGCTTTCTAAACTCCTTCTCAGAGAGGAGTCTAGGTGCGGCTGGATCCAATCCTAGTCCCAGACTTGGTCAACGGTTTATGTCTAAAGGATTATATATGCACAATTAATCCTTACTTAGATAAAATTTCAAAGTTTAGCATGCTATTAGTCACTTACCGAGAATCTGTTGCGGCAAGGATTCCCTCAACCTCGAGGAGTAGAACCGAGAATTTGTTGCAGCAAGGAATCTCTGAGCCTCGAGGAGTAGAACCTTCAGTGAGCGTCCTCACCAAAGGGGAGATCCTGGCGTGCAGCCCGCTGCCATACAGGAGAGCTCAAAGGGGCTCTGGGGCTGTCCACTATTTATACAGTAAAGACCTATAGTCATATTTTCATGGCAACAAAATTTCTAGGTCCCCACTCCAGACAGTATTTTGACTATGCTGCCAGCCATCCCCCAGAGACCGGGTGCAAGTTATCACAGCTGCTGTTGTGATGGCTGTGGTGGCCAAGGCCGGGCAGGAGCCGAGAGGGAGGGGGGGGGGCAAACCAGGGAGAGCACACCGCCACAAGTGCGTACCTTCCCATAAGGAATAAATCTGTTGGAAAAGGGCTGTGATTGATTACGAGTGGCCTTGTTAACTAGAGACATTCCAAATGGCAACATCTGCTTCTGCGAACCCTGAGAAATGGAAGCACGAGCGAAAACAATAACACTAAACTCCAAGCAGCAGGTGCTGAATTTGGAACAGTTGTCTTTTCATTTTTAGAATATGTTACCACTTTGCCAATGTTTTGTAGGTATGCCAGGTGACTCGATTCAATTTTTCAACATTTTTTTCTTTCTTTTTTTTTTTGTAAAGTGAAATAAGATGATACTCCTGCATGCAGATGAATAAAAAAAAAAAATCTATATTTAATGTGAGGAAAATGTATTTAATGAAATTAAGAACAAGTTAAAGGTCTGGTAAGCTTTTAAACAATATTTCTTTGTTATAGGAGCTATTTTTATTTTATTTTCATTAACACAGCAAAAATAAAAAGGATAAACAAATATTTTCCTGTTTTTCCAGATGGACCATTCATCCTGCTCCAGCATAAAAAAGGACTATTTTAATCACTCAAAGATACAAGGTTTTGGATCTTGGTCCAGCTCCCAGGGTATCAGATGGGTGTCTGTCTACTCCTAGTTCCAACTGTTGTGCAGCAAAGAGGACATTTCAGCACATTTCAGGCCTTTTTCCGCACCTGTGGAAAGCTGGGATTTGCTGTACAGCCAGGTAGCACGAAGTTAAACCATTTGGAGAGATCCTCCACCGGGGTGCTGGCTCCACACATGCTCCACCTCTTCTCTGGCACTGACCAGAGGTGGCCACAGTCAGAGGGGACATTTTCACCCTGCAGGGATGGGGCTGGGGGCAGTAGGCGCTGAGGAGGTCTGGCTGGCGCATCCCACTGAAGGTTGAAAGCAGTGGCTGGCTGCTGGGAGAAAAAGGCTGGAAGAAGCTGCTGGCTTTGGGGGCAGTAGCTGATTTAGCTGATTGCTAAAATGCCCTGCTGGCTGCAGCCCATTGCCGGGTGGAGACTGCTGGGGAGGGGAAGGATGATACTGAAGAAGGGCATTTTCCCTCTTATACTTTCCCTCCCTACTGTGTTTCCAGTTAAGGGAAGTCATCTTTAAGTAGCTAGATGTTTCATGTCTCTGGAAGTATCCTGGGGGCCCAGGAATACCTTGCCCTCACCCCATCTAGAGGGTGAAGATGCCCGCACTCCCTTGGGCATGCTCACTGAGGGGACTCGGGTCCATTTTGGGACCTTTTCATATGACTTTTCCACCTTTTTTTCTGTCTACGCCAGGCAGAAATCTCTGAGGACCTCTAAACAGTATACATTTCTTTTTTGTTTTTAGTTTCTTTTCAAAAACATGGTCCCATTCTCTTCAAGAGAGGGTGCTGTGGTCCCTTGGTGGCTTCACACTGACCCTGACGAAGGCAACAGATGTACCAACTGCCCAACTAACCCTGTGGGTGCCCCTACAAGTAAGGGGCTGGCCCATCCTGCTGAATCTTGGGTGCACCATAGGCAGGGGTTGGGGTATGGTGAAAGACACGATTTCTGTAGGACAGCATAGTTTCAGCCAGGTGGGGGTGAACCCGTGTCCTTCCAGCACAAAGACGGGCAGAAGGGTTGTTGGCTTCCCTGCTCCTTTACCTTCCACAGGTTATAATCTAAGATGTGGGAAACTGCTTTCGAAGCCAAGCGTTGACCTTCAGGTAATGAGACCCGGGTGCCTCGATTGGGTTTTGTTTTCTCAGCAGTTAGCTGCATCTATGAAAAGATGCTCTAAAACAGGAGAATTCATACTATCTATTTTTAGGTATTTCACTTGGCGTGCTCCGAACTGCTGCCAAGCTAAATAATGAAGGTGTCCTAATAGAGCTGTTGTGCACTCAGAGGAAAAATTCATTAAGAAAAAAACAGTCTCTCTTTAAAAATATTATAGTACAATGCTGCACTGCAATGATGCAGGAAATCCTTACGTTTGCCGTATTACCAAGCAAGCGGAAAGAGAAGCATAGAGGAGGCTAAACCCATCTATTTGCTATCTTACATATTGTTTGGAAAAATAAAAAAGATATTGCAGTTTGGGTATGTGTAATCCCGGAAGCTCTAAGGCTCGAGCAAAGACAAGAAACATATATAAATTACAAATTGGGACAAATTCAGGTGTCATTTTCACTTTCTCTCGCGGGTCTGAAGATTAGCTGGCTAAGCAAAACACTTCTGTATCTCTGGGTAACAAAGCAGAATTTGGCTGTTCTTCAGGGCTGTGGGTGTTCGCTGTGGGTTTTACTGACACATTCTTGTACGCTTTAGGGGGAAACTGTCTTAGTGTGGGATGGGCAGAAAGGGTTAAGAACCCACTGCTGTTGTGTGTGATGATATTTTTTTTCTCTATTTCATTTTCACTGTGCAGCAAAATAGTTGTTCTGCTTCAGTTTGTTAATGAACTGAGCACTGCCATCTTGTGTTTTTTTAAGCAAGTGCAATTATTCTTTAAACTACTTCAAAGGGCAGGAATAAAAGGTATCCATGAAGATCTTGCCAGCGGATTATTTGCCACCTCCTCTACAATGCTTCTGTTTACATCTGTGATCTTTGGGTGTATGAAACTAAAAGTGCAATGAATAAAGCTAGATTAAAAGTGTAATATAATTTTAAAAGCTGAGCTGTGTAGCTTTGATACATATTCAGATTTGAACCTTCCTCCCTGCTTTACTTCTGATGGACATTTAACAGTATCATGTCAACTTCAATCTGGGGCCTCTATGTTTCTCTGCACAATTCTGAAGCCACTTTCATAGACCATGAGCTCAAATTCTAGTAATTATTTTTAAAGTTTGTTGGCTCACGGGCTCACGGTGGAAGGGTGACACTGTGAAGATATCCTGCACCCAAACCTCTTTCTGACAGGTATTAATAGAAGGGCTGTTATTTGAGCTCTGTTTTAGGCAACAGCTATGAGACAGAATCATTTGAAATACTCCGAGGCTAAACCAGGAGGCCAAGATACTTCATTCTCAAGACTGTTTACCGTAGTTCTCCAGTACAAGGAGAGATGCTGGGATAGCCTCCCTTTATCAAAACAATTTCAGTAAAACATAAACTTAAAAAGAGAGAAGGAAGAAAAATCACCTGCTTTGCAGACTCCTGTTGTCTAATGAGTTTAGAGAAACACTTAAGGAGAACCATCACTGTAAGAAGATCAAGGCATACATACATATCAGTGCTGTTGGAGAAGTCAAAGTACATTCTAAAGTGTCAAGAAAACCAACCATATGCATCCGTTAGAGTTTCTTTTCTCCAAGAGGCATCAACAATGCAAGTATGTCTACAGTAATGTAGGTAAAAGCATGACAAGAAAGAGTATTGGTAAGAGCCCACTTCAGCATATCGTAATTACATAAAAGCTGGATAATTCAGTAAGATATCACAGGAATGCCCTTTAAACTGAAAAAAAAAATACAGAACAACTAGGAACTTAAGCTGCTGTAAATGGCTTTGGTTTGGCATCATTACCACTGCCATCTTTAGCAAAGCCATCAAGGACAAATTTCTTATCTACCACTTTTTTTTGGCTTTGCAGTATATTAAGGGCCACCATGAGAGTAACCCAACCGAAATACCATGGAAGGAATTTTAAGAACTCCCCCAGCCCACTGCAGTCACTGCTTGAAGCTGGCTGGATGAGCCCTGGGTTAGGACTGGCAAGAAGGAAAGTGCCACCCAGCACCTTGTGGCCACCGGCCACTCCTCTCCAGTAGCTCAAGGGACAGCTTCATGCCCAAATCACTGGAATCCAAGAAGCTGCCATACAGCCCACATTTCCATAGCAGTGAGACATGGGCTGAGAGCATTCAAAATGGGGAGATAGAGCCATTTGTGACTGATGCTTCAGGTGATGTCTAGACCATCACAAAGCATCAAGGCCATTGGCTCAAAAACCGTCTCATTGCCCACAGCCTGGAATAGCAATGGTATTGTCCAAGACAACAAAATTTCTTGCCTCTTGCCAGGAATAAAGTGTGTGTCACTTGATGGTGAGGGACTTTTCCTCTGACTCAACGCCTGAGGTAAAATTTGGTGACCAAAGTCCCCCACTTACAATCCCTCAATCCAAGAATGGCGTCCTCACACCTGCCCTCCACCATTTTTAGGACTATGCTTAGGCTTGTGGTGAATGCTACAGATCCCTGAACAAGCCCTGTGGGCCATCTCCAAGGAAAAGACACTCAGCCTTTAGCCAAAAAGTATGAAGATGGAGGGAGGTCCACATGTCCACCAAGCAAATTGGTTCCTAAAGTCTCTGAAGAAAGAGAATCACAGAATGGTTGAAGTTGGAAGGGACCTTTGTAGATCACCTAGTCTACCCGTCCTGCCAAAGCAGGTTCACCTAGAGCATGTTGGACAGGAACACATCCAGGTGGGTTTTGAATATCTCCACAGAAGAAGACTCTACAACCTCTCTGGGCAGCCTGTTCCGGTACTCTGTCACTCTCAAAGTAAAGAAGTTCCTCTTCATGTTGAGATGGAATTTCCTGTGTTCCAGCTTGCACCCTTCGTCCCTTGTCCAGTCACTGGGCACCACTGAAAAGAGCCTGACCCCATCCTCTTGACACTCACCCTTTAGACATTTATAAGCATTGATGAGGTCACCTCTCAGTCTTCTCCAGGCTAAACAGACCCAGGTCTCTCAGCTTTCCCTCATAAGAGAGGTGCTCTGATCCCTTGATCATCTTCTTAGCCCTCCGCTGGACTCTCTCCAGTAGTTCCCTGTCCTTCTTGGACTGAGGGGTCCAGAACTGGACACAGTACTCCAGATGCAGCCTCACCAGGGCAGAGTAGAGGGGATGACCTGCCTCGACCTGCTGGCTACACTCTTTTTTAAGGACTCCAGGAGACGGTTGGCCTTCTCGGCCACAAGGGCACATTGCTGACTTACAGTCAACTTGTTGTCCACCAGGACTAGCTGGTCCCTCTCTGTAGAGCTGCTTTCCAGCAGACCAGACCCTCACCTGTACTGGCGCATGGGGTTATTCCTACCTAGGTGCAGGGCCCTACACTTGCCCTTGTTGAATTTCATCAGGTTCCTCTCTGCCCAACTCTCCAACCTGTCCAGGTCTCGCTGAATGGCAGCACAGACTTCTGGTGTGTCAGCCAGTCCTCCCAGATTTGTATCATCAACAAACTTGCTGAGAGTACACTCTGTCCCCTCATACAGGTTGTTGATGAATGTATTGAACAAGATACATATGATATATATGTATCATGTGTATACATATGTATGAACAAGATACGTATTGACAAGATACATATGGCTGCATGGTTGAGTTATACATACATATTTATTTTTTTAAATATATATATCTATATATTGCAAGCAAATCAGACCTGAAGAAGTTGCTACAGGGCTTTGTCAGTACCACAGAGCTTATAGCATAAATGTGCAATGCCTGTGGGCTTCCACTGCAATGTGAATGTGTGCATCTGCCCACCATGTGGACATACTCAGGACTCTCTAGTTTGGGATGTGCACATTGAACAAGTTCTTGGAAGCAAATTGAAAAAAAGCACACTGACATGACCACAGGGTGGCTGCTTCTTCTCCTTTGGCCCTCCAGTTCTTCCCATTGCCCTAGAAATCCCCCATGACTAGGGAGAACAATTTACATGATGTGCACGTTAGCTTATAGGTGCACATGGAGAGGGGTGGTATTTAGTATGACAACACATGAGTTATATGGTCATTAGTTAGCCTTGGTGCTCTTTTAAGCCTTATTTCTCCATCTGTAAAAAGGGCTTAATGATAATGTGGGTTTTTTTCAAAGAACATTGAAAGCCACGGCTTAGAAGCACTGCATGTAACAGCTAAAAACTACCAACAGTCTCTTCATGGCTCTGGTCAGCAAAGTGGAAATAAATTGCTTAGCTAGAAGGGATTACGAATAGTTTTATTAACGTTTGCTAAGCACTTTGAGGCCCTAACATGGACAGTGGAAACAAATATTGTATAAACATGCTATTATTAAATGACCGCCCTACTCTGGGAAATGGCATGGGAGTGGTTTTTCCATATTTGTTGTGACTCAGTGATTCCAGGTAAAATACATTCATTTCACAAGTTAAAAAAAGAGAGTACTCTTAACTGTCAGCTCTGTCAACACATCTGCGGAGCCGAAAGCCAAGCCATGTTTTGCCTGGCTGGCTGATTAACGCCAGCGGCAGCGATGTTACAAGCCAAACGTTCCTTGCCATTGCTTTCCATCCTTATTCCACAGGATTTCACGTGAGGACATCAGAACTCTGCCTGTAGATGAAGGGCTGACACGCTGCCAGTCGTTGCTTATTTAACAGTGCTATCGATGACCACTGAATCCAAGAGCCTCCAGCTCTCCTTCCTTATTTGGTGCTCTTTTAACAGGGTTTCTACATGTTAAAGCTGTTCAACATTTATTTTGATTAATAAAGGCAGAAATTACTAAGTTCCCTTCGCAAATAGGTAGCTTGGGTAAGGAGCGCCGTTTTCGCATAGTCACTCTAAGAATGCAATTTGAGGTATTTAATTACACAATTATTATTTGTCAAAGTAGTGAAAACTACTCATCTTCTTCTTGCCCTAACAACCCGTCAAAATGTCACTTCTCTTTTAGTGTGGCTTCCAACCACCGATATTTAGCACAGATAATTATGCCTCTTCACATGTAAAATAGTTAAGTTCTGCAAAGCATGATGCATGAAGCCCTTTTACCAGCTGTTTTCCCCGAGTCTGAATTTCTGAGCTAGACTGATGTATTGTCATCCTGGTGCATGACTTCTGGTGGTTTCGTGAAAAGCATCGGGAGGGGAAAGCATTGTTGTATTGTATTTCTACTGTGTTTGGATTATGGCCCATGTGGGTTCCAACACCCCCAGAAGCAAGCTGAAGCTGGCCTTGTGGCCATCGACACTGCTCTGAATATGGCTTATGGAAAAGTTCCATTTAGTTTTACACTTGCAATAACATTGTGCTCTGCATGTTATTTTTTGTTAGCTGAAAAGCATATGTTTTGACTTTTCCCATCAACGTAGGAGCAATGGCTTGTATTTTAAGTCATGAGACAGAAAAGAAATAACAAAGTCGAGGCTTTCTTTCCAAACTGCACCTACGCAACATTTTCATAAGCATTTTTCCTAATTTGCATAATTGCTTTTTGCTATTTTTTAATCAATTTTGGTAATTGTCATCACTCTTAATTTTTGCACGGGCTTGACAATTTGTGAGGACATTTTCAAAACATAGAAGCAAATTTTCTCTACCAGGGTATTTAATGCTGCAACTTTAGCCAAAAAGTGCTGACACACATAAAATGCATCAAATATATTAGCTTCTTCACTGGTCCATAGAAAATCTAATAAAATCAAGTGGCACGGAAAACTTTTTTGCAAGGTGTTCTGACACCAGAAGACTGGATTCCATCATTCATATGGATTGATTGCAGCTACTTGATTTCCTATGAATTGATTACAACTAATTCATGTCAGATTTTACATTAGCGGCCAATGGCCATCACTCTTCAGACCTTGCCAGCTGATGCACAACAAGCAGAAATTTGCTTTGATGAGATCATCTGTGAAGTGAAAGCTTACTCAAGCTGGTAAAGGCATAAAGACCTGGTGCTCTGCATAAATGTTACCTTGTTATTTGCTTGATTTCAGATGCTGTTCATCCAATAAGTACTAAAAACATAGGAAGGGTGCTGTTTTTCTAATACCAACATTTCAGTTTTTGAAAAATGATCATTCTAAAATTGAATAGCTCTAGATTTTACTAGCAGACGCATTAGCAACTCATCTCTCATTGCACTGATTTCTATTATGATTATAAAAGCAAGCTCCTCCATGATGCCGAAACATAAATAAATCATGGTAAAATGATAACAAAACCCATAAGATTTCTAATGGACCAAATTCTGGAAGTATAATTATTTGACAGTCAAGTAAACACTGTTGATATGAAGGGAAGGACTTTTAAGCACAAACTGACTGGCATGATTCAGTTTCATCTATTTAATGAGACCTGCAATTGAAAAAAAAAAATCCCCTAAAATAATGCTTATGTATTGACACAGGCTAGGACCCAGCCTGCCTTTTTAAAACCATGTTGGGTGACAGCTCAATCTTCTGAATGTCTCCAGAGGGATTTTCCTCTCCCCAGTGACTACAGGGTGAATTTAAAACCCCTATTTGAAGGAATCACAGAATCACAGAATCACAGAATCTTCTAGGTTGGAAGGGACCTTAAAGATCATCTTGTCCAACCATCAACCTAACTGACAAAAATAGACACCCACACAACAAACAAGGAGCATCATCACTAAACCATACCTCCCAGCACTACATCAACCCGTCTTTTGAACACCTCCAGGGATGGTGCCTCAACCACCTCCCTGGGCAGCCCATTCCAATGGCTGATAACCCTTTCGGTGAAAAAATTTTTCCTAATATCCAGCCTGACCCTCCCCTGGTGTAACTTGAGGCCATTTCCTCTTGTCCTGTTGCTTGTGACTTGAGAGAAGAGACCGACCCCCACCTCTCTACACCCTCCTTTCAGGTAGTTGTAGAGAGCAATAAGGTCTCCTCTCAGCCTCCTCTTCTCCAGGCAAATACTTCAACAAGCATGTCAACTTGAGGTGCCTGCTAAGCTGGGCAGGATAGATCCCACTGTATATACAAAATGACCATCAAAAAGTTGTTTAATCATCTAAATTTACTCACTGGGTGCTGTGCTGAGAAGTAAGCATGCCCACCTGAAAGGTGACCTTGGTGGCCCTCATAGCTTGTGTGAGATACTCAGTATTTCTTAGGGAGCAACGGCCCTGCCAGATGACACCCCTGAGCCGGGGGACTGGCCCCATCTCAAAGCTGTCAGTTTCATGACATCCACTTACTCTCAAAATGTGGATTTACATGTGACGAGAAGATGGTTAGATGTCAGAGTGAGAACACCGTGTCCGTGAACTCTGACTTTTATTTTGTGGGATGGGGAATTTGCCCATGCTGGTTATTGCAGGCAGGGCAAGACTTAAATTAGCTGTGGGGACAATCCAACTCACAGCAGGGACCACAGCTATGGCTGGCCGCCTCTGAGAGCGTAGGAGCTCAGGCACATGTAATCATCCCCGTCCCTTGGATTGAGCTGACATCAGTATAGGCTTGCAAGTAGACTTAGTGCCTGATGTATGGGTAAGTCAGTTCAGGAATCACTAATTGGCCTTCTCCTAAGTTATCACTCAATATATTGAAGGTATTGAAGATACCACCACAGTCAACAGAAAGGACGCTGAAATATTGATATTGAAAAAGACAGAGTACTATTTTTACCTAGCAGAAAGAAACTTATCTTGAAGAAACCATCCATTCACAGAATCACAAAAAGGTAGGGGTTGGAAGGGACCTTTTGAGATCATCTAGTTCAACCCCACTGCCAAAGCAGGTTCACCTACAGCACGTTGGACAGGAACGCATCCAGTCAGATTTTGAGTATCTCCAGAGAAGGAGACTCCACCACCTCTCTGGGCAGCCTGTTCCAGTGCTCTGCCACCCTCAAAGTAAAGAAGTTTTTCCTCAAGTTGAGATGGAAATTTCCTGTGTTCCAGTTTGTGCCCATTGCCCTTTGTCCTGTCACCAGGCACCACTGAAAAGAATCATTCACAGAACTATGTGCATTCAAAGTTATACTCCCCAATTAGTATTCTTGATTTTTGTTCACAGGCTGCATATAGATAATATCTCCATCTTAGTGACACACCATGCTACATGCAGAAGAGTCAGACACTGCAGTGATTATCTTGTGGATAATCCCTTGTTTCTCTTGGAAACGTTTCAGGGATGAAGTAACAGTAACCACTCTGAAAAAAAGTCAAACAAACAGTACAGTATTATGGCAACTGATTACATCTTGTTCAAAAAAACATTAAGGGTTTTTCTCTGTCTTCTTTTTCTTTTTCTTTTTTTTTTTAACTTACATATATATTTTTTCCCCAGTCCCTGCCCTGCTAATCTTCCTGCTGGGATTCGCGTACAAAGGAAAATAGCTAAATTAACTGCACAGTACTGTTCCCAGAGGAGATCCAAACTATAGGATACACACTGGTTTCAAGGCAGCTAGTCAAGTAGTGCATTTGACTGTGAAATTAAATACAGCCCTGGAGATTCCTTTTGTGGTCACTTAGAGGAGTAGGGTAAATTTCAATATACAATATGTAGCATTCAAAGCAGGATGATCATGAAGTTGGTAGTTTACACAAATTAATGGTCATCCATGTAAAAAAAGAATGTGATTATTATGCAATAATCACTTATCAGTCCTTTAATTTCTCAGATTGTTTTTGCTTTCTAATTTTTCTTTATAATGGCAATACACAAGGGGGGAAAGTAAACCATTTTAGGGAACACTAAAGATTAAATTGCACCAAGAATGAAATCATGCTTGGAAATAGCCAAGCAAATATTAAGATCAAGGCTAGCTACCATGTACTACCACATATTATCTGGACCCAAGTACACATTCGCTTCCAAACTCCTGGAACTTATACACATATATAAATAAGCTTTTACCCTTAAAAATATTTGGAATGGGAAAGAAAAAGCTCTATTTTAGAATACATCATGAAAGATGCACTTCTGGAAGCTACATCTCTTTAAAGTCAGGACAGTCCTGGTTAAATACTTCCACTGATTGCAAGGCAGTATGGATATGAAGCAAGAGTCCATTTTTTTAACCTAGTAAATCAAACTGGAAAGCCAATAGAGCTAAACTGCATTGAAAACCATATGCTTTGGGATGACAGACTGTGAAACACCGGTGTCACAAGTTGGCCCTGAACTTCACCATGTGTCGACTGTGCTAGCTTCAGTTTCTGGAAGGGGTGAAGGCACCGTTTTATGGCAGGAGTACTGCCTGAAATCCAGCTGATGTGAGCGTAGCTCATGGTATCCAAGTCTAGACTCAGAAGCAGACACAGCCTCCTACCCACACTGGCTGGGAAAAAAAAAGATAATTTGAATCACTGCCACAAGGGTGACCAGCCACCTCCAGCTTCCACCCATCTGATCGTGGTCGGGCATTGCCAGATCAAGCCAGAGCTTGTATCCTCACTCCTATCGTGAAGCATAATGAAAGGGAATGGGGAAAGGGGAAGGAAAGGGAAAGAGGAAGAAGGAAAAAGGAAAATGGAAAAGGGAGAAAGAAGAAAAGGGGAAAGACAACATGAGAAAGAAAAGAGAAATATTAAAAATAGCTACAGTTTTAATCAGTTTTGAATGTCACCAACTTTAAAAAAATAATAAATAATTTGAATGCTTTCTGTCTTCTATGTTTAAATCAAATTTCACTTAGAGCAGCAGATTTCTGTATTACTAATATTTTGCTACAGGGCTGGCCACTAAACCAAAGGCTGCTTTCCAGTAGACCCCTCACTCTGCCACAAATTGCACAACGACACAAGCAAACATAAATAATGCATCTGGAAACGCATGACATATTTAAAACCTGCAATCAAAGAGAGCACAACAGGGAGCCAAGAACACTGGTACAGGCTCTACGGCATTTATATAGCGTGGACCCTTTGCCCCCAAACACAATCTGCTTGGTACACGCTGGAAAACCTCACTGGGCCAGCACTTCGTTCCTGATTGTCCTCGGCAGGGATCCAGGTTTAACCATGCTGGCCTCAGCCAGAGGGATGACTGAGGGAATGAGGGAAGATGGATAAATTCACCCATTGGTCTGAAGGCCAAAAACATCTGCTGGAGTCATGGAGTTGTTGGTTGGCTGAGTTCACATAAAGGAAGCCCCACTGGGAGTCGGTACCCAGCTCTTCTGAGTTTTGAGGGTTGTCCTTTGGAGACCGCAGCGTTTTGCTACCTAGGGGCAGCAGAATGTCAAACCAACCAAGAAATCCTTCAGCCTATTAGTGCAGCATGACACAGCCAAAATGCTCTTTGTGAATATCAAATAGGTATTAAAATCTGGATTATACTTTTTTTTTTTTTTTTTAATAAATCCTTGAGGCTGCACACAGCCCAAAAGCTGAGCTCACTCCACTAAATTAAAGGTTTCAAATGTGCAAAGATTTGTAGTGCATCCATTTGGGGAGATGTGAATGTGGATATACCAAAGTGATGGGCAGCAGTACAAGTGCTGAAGACATAAAATGCAGCAGCTTTCCTTTTTGAGTAACAGGACCCAATCAGATCGAAAATGAAGATTAAAAAGGAGGATAGTTCCTGTGTTAGGCAATTGTAAGAGGCAGTTTCTTATCCCTAAGTATTATGCTATCTAAGTATCCCTAAGTACTATGCTAAGTATTTGATGTGGTGATATTTGATAACAGTATGATGCCAGATTCACTCGTGTGATTTGTTTCATCAGCTTTTGCAGACAATGGGTGCTACTGAAATAACCTGCTAGTCCAAAAAATTATGGGTTAAATAAACCCTAGAAACACCTTAGTTTTCAACTCCTAGATATGCTTAATCTTAAAAAGCAATAGGTTAAACAAGTAAATTAGTAATCCAAAAGTTACAGACTGTGACCCTGTACCAAACTTTACAACTGAATTTAGCCTCTCGTTCTGATGACTCCGGAGTTGTCCTTGTGGTAGAAGTACAATTTCCTTGCAGTCTGCTGTATCTGAGTCATCACAAACAGCAGGCAATAGAGGAATGAAAACTGACTCTCTTCATTTTGTGCTTCTCATATTTGAGCAGGAGGCAGAGAACATTTTAGAGACCGTTCCCTGGTTCAATACCCATTGAAGTCGGTGGCAGTCTTTTTGCTGAATCACCCAGCTATGGACCAGACTCACCACCCTTTAGTCCATGTAACAGTGAAGTTTAAAAGTTGCCTCCTTCCTTTACGAATCTCCAAGTATAGAGATGTTTTCTTACACTTATCACTGTGACTGGAGGCTGGGAATCCCATTAACCTGGTCATTATGGGAAATACATACATAGGTATGAGGAAAGGGCCTGATCCTGTAAAAATACTGTCTCATGTTCAACTGAAACCTGTATCTTTGGAATGAGTACAGAGTGTTGTGGTCTTTAAACAAAGTCAGGAGTTAATGTACATTTTAGGTGTGCACCCTAGAACCTATCAAAGGCTGACACCACGCTGTAGCACCTCTAGTTGACTGAGTTATATCCTTTAATAGTTGGTTTATTAGTTCTATTTATTTATTATTTTTTTTATTTACTAGTTGGATCACAAGTCACAGAAATGTCAAAACCACTGGAGTTTCCCTGAGGTTTGCATTTCACTGGCTGTGAAGCCCTTGGAAATCTTCAACATATCTTGTCATTCAAACTTGAGCCTCTAAATGAAGAGACTGAAATGCAAGAGTAATGGACGATCATCAAACACACACCATCACTCGGTGCCTAAACTTTCCTTTCTGTAGAAGTGGAACCACTTCTTAGTACGACAGAAATAAAAGTTTCTTTAAATGCCCTGTGAGATTTTTCAATTATTTTAAAGAAAATCTTTTATGCTTAAAAGATACAACTTTTTTCATATTTTAGATTAAAGACTAGGATTGATTAGGAGATGAATTTTGTTCACAGACATGTATTCTCATCAGAACTTCACTCTCATGCTATGACATAGGCAACTATACTGACTCACCCAGAGTTTTAGAAGAACCATTATGAGTTCTTATTACATGTTTACTTAATGGGGGAGGGAGAAAATAGGAGATATGATCTGTCTTTTGTAAATTTACTATTTGGTTAACAAATATATGGAGAAACAATCCTATTTTAGTAAGCTCCTGGCTAAATATTTAAACAGTAAGATATTAATTCAGCAGCAATTTTTAAGTTACTATCCATCTTATTTCTGTAAAATGTCTCATAAGAATTATAGTGTTGAATCCTGAAATATTTATTGAAGCAACACTATGTCAGTAATGACTTCAGCATATAATTCATATTATTTAAGTCATATGCAACATCCATATTTTAAGCAGTAGATCAGCTCCTTCAAACTGTATCAACACTGTGTTGTATAACCTTGTGGCAGGAATAGAAGCAGCTTTTGTTTGAAGCTACTATTTAAATTTTCACCAGAGAAAAAGAAAGTAGTAATTTATCCATGGAAATAAGATGTTTCTGAATATTACAAAATAACCATTATTTATGGTTAACTGCATCCAGAACTGTTTCTAAACTTGATGTGAACTTGTACAGTTCTTCCAAAGAATGTTTTCAGTCAATCTTGTATGACATCCGTAGCCATAATCTGGGGAAAGCAGAGTAACTGGATACCAGTATTTAGTACCAGTAGGATGTACTCTGTCTCTTACTATTTACCAATTACGCTTATAATGCCTAAATCACCAATGAGTACAATGAAGACACTGATTGCATTCTTGAGAAATGAGCTTTTTAAATGGTAACGCTGAACTGCTGAGCTTACAGGCAGACAGATAAAGAATCAGATGAAGACTAAAGAAGATATACAATGCGACTAAAGAAGATATACAATTGCGATATGCAATGCGACGAAAGAAACTCTGTGCAAGTCAAAAACACGAAATAGTTACTATCAACATTGTTTTTTCACATGTCAAAAGAAAATAAACTGTGTCTTCATTCTGTTAAAACCAAAGTAAAAATTTTACTTCGTTCAGGATGAGAATTTGAACACAAATGAACTGATTCTTAGCTCTATGAAGATCTATGGAGGAACTACTCATGATATTCCCCTCTCTTACCGGGAATAGACACATTATTTTGACTGTGTCCGTGGGTGTCATTTTCCTGGGCTGAGATTAAAAAAAATAAATAAACCCAGATGCTCTTGAGAGCTAAGTCAAAGATACAAGGAAAGATAATATTCTCAAAAAAAACCCCAACAACCCAGGGGGTTACATCAGGCTTTCATTTTTAACATGACCATGATTTCATCACTCTGCGGTTGGCTAGACAGATCGCTAACATTTTTTGGTAATTAACACTGTTTTTGTCACTTTGTGAAATTGTTTGCAAATCTATATTTACGTAATTGCTTCTCCAAACTGCAACAGAATCTGGCACGGGCATGCGTCATGGAACAAGCTGTTTTTAGACCTGCTCGTTGTCTAACCTCTCTGATTGTAGAGACATACAAGGTTTTACCTTCATCATCTTAATTAGCTGGCCCATGTTGCGTTGGGGGTTTTTTTACAAGCTTGAAAACAATTATTTTCTGTTTCCTGGTAACCAATCTTTAACTTTCAGACTGACACACACATTGCAAAAGAGATTTCATTCTGAGCTGCAAAATATCATTCATCTGGATATTTATCCCTTTTCTAAGCCTGCTCGTAATGGTAAACCTATACCTTTGTAATGTCAATGGACCAAGCCAATACCTCCAATCCAGGCCCTACTGCCATCTGCCTGTGTGGTACTAAATCAAAGATCAAGGTATTATTTGGGTGCTCAATCTTACTCTTACTTGAACAATGACTGTATTTTTATTCAGAGATATACACTCAGCAGTGAGGCACCACATATTTATGGCATTGAGTTGCAGCCTTCTCATGGCCTGGAGACAAGTGCTCTGAAGCCCTGGACCCTACGGTGAGACTGCCGACACAGAAAATACAGCCTTTGAAAGATCAGAGTTATCTTGTCTAGGAAATTGCCTGTAGAGTCTCCTATTATGGATAGGAGCTTTTCATGTTTCCATTGTAAAATCTATTGTGAATGTTGAAATTGTGTTCTTCTTTCAGCCCTAATGCTTTCTTTAAAGCAGCTATAGAAAGGAAATTTGAGTCTGTGCCTACTGCTTTCTATGTGAACAGAATATTAAACTGTGAGAGAACAGGGACACCAGAAAAAAAAAAGGCATTATAAGAAGGAAAAAAATAAACATACTTGTAGTCTTTCTATTGGTAGCAGTCAACCCACCCTCGTGAGCTGTCATTGATGGGTCTGTCATGTTTCTAATCAGATCTCAGTCTCTCACAAGGCACTTGCAGTCTTTCCACTGCCACTAAAAAGATAAAATAAGCCCAGTAGCAGATTATTAATTTTTGTTTGTTGCTTCTTTTTACAGCAGCTCGCCATAGTTTAAAAACCTCAGATGTTTTTTAAAGCATGGAAAGAAAATCTCCAACTTTACAGAGCAAAGCAAGAGGTTTACAGGTGTTCCTGTGCTGTAGGAACTCATCATCCTTTCCCTACTACCCTTAAACATCTTTTTCTGGTCTGAAGTGACCACAGACTATCAGACCCTCTTTGCTCTGCTCCTCCCACCATATGGAAAACCATATAGGATGCAACTGGGACATACAGCAGAGCAGGAAGCATATGAGTAATTGTCACATTGCCATTAAACATTTTCTCCATCCCCAGCTGCAGGGGATCCAGATTAAAGGACTTTCAGGGGGAAAACTCCACATCTGTTATTTTTTCAATGTGTTCACTTATGTCAGATGTTCAGAGAGCTTTCTCAAACCACTTAAGCAACAGTCAGCCTGCTTCCCGAAACTAGTCCGATGGCCAGTGCTGATGCAGACATGTATCAGAAAATTGTTTTAAAACAACAAACTGAGTAAATAATTATGGTTCAGTATATATTACAGAGTGACTTCTCTTTGAAGCCTTATCATTCCTCCACTGTCCTTTTCTCTTGATTTATCTGGGAGGGAAAGGCGTGAGGAGGCAGTAAGTCCAAAGAGATGATCTTCTATTTTGAGGGACATGAATCAACTAAAAGTTTAACTTCCTCTTTGTAATTGGTCATACTAAATTCCTGACTATACTGACAGATACACTTCACATGGAAAATGGGAGATTAAAAAACAACAACAACAAAAAAAAAAACAAGAAGACAACACAAGACTAAAAAGAAGAAATGTGATTATGCGATTAGAGGTCATCTGAAAGCGTGAATTGTCACTAAAGGCTCAAGTCTGTTGCCCACGCATAGATATTTAGAGGTACTTGAGGTTCCCTGCAGTGTCCTGCCTGAACTCCATCCCCTGTCCCCACAGCTCCCCCGTAGGCTTTGTGTCCAACCCCTCAGCCCCCCTTGGATGTCTCAGACACCACAGGGCATCTATGTTTAGGCAGACGAATCTCTAAGCCACAAGCTTGTTTGATATTCAGGTCCAGACTGCAGACACCTAAATATACTTTCTAAATGTGAGTGTCTTCATGTGATCCAGGTGTCTCAGCTCCCATTATAGCTGGTGGAGACTAGTCAATATGGGCAGAGGAGTCTGGAGAGCTATTCTGCTCTCCCTAAAACAGACATCCGCATCTGGCCAGCTGGGCAGCCCTGCATGGATGGAGCTGACAAGCTTGCTTCTACCCTAACAGAACCTTGGCTGATGGCTGGGAGGACAATTCTTAGACCCTGGATGTAAGTGTCTACAGCCAAGAACTAAATCCCATCCTGAAAACCCAATCAGTTGTTGCAAGCAGCTGTTAATGAGAAGGAAGGTTTCAGGTTGAAACCTTTGTTCAACACAGTCTCAGACTTTTCTGAAGTTCAGCAACATTGGGTTTGAATGATTGAGCCATTCAAGAGGTCCCATCAACTATTGCCTGGTAGCTGTATGCTTGGGTGGCTTTGCCATAGAAAGAGAGGTGAAGGGGGGGTGATGGCATAAGATGCCCAAAAATATGTCCTCTACTGAAAGACCCCCAAGTCGAACATGGAAAAGCCAACAGAAAAGAAGCACTCTGTACAACACGGTGGTACACCAGCTTCGGGAGTCTTTGCTTCAGACTTCATTAACAGAAGATTACAGATCTGACACTGGGATTAAAAGTATGCTTTTAATAGACACAGAGAGAAAAACTGCTCTAGTATGTTTTCCAGTCAATGAATCCATTTTCCAGGACTCCTCAAAGGCATTGTTGCTTTTTTTTTTGGCACTCCAGCAATCTAGTGCAATGCTTCATTTCTTCAGGGTCCCTGTGAAAAGCTGTATTAGATCTATTAACACCACCACTAGAATCCTTGGGGGACATTTAATGAGTTACAAAAGTGAACTGTTACTGCACATTTGCATATAACACCCCTTCCACAGGACCAGATAACCTTTCTCTTCACTAACCTCCTACTGCTCTACGCCTAAGAGGCTACTTTTTTAAAATCTGAGATTCATTTAAAAAACCAGAAGTTAAAATATTAGCCCGTAACCTAAAGTGAAAAAGGTTTACCACTCACTGAAAGTAAATTCAAAACCATCTTCCATGCTCCTACTTGCAGGACACATTCTCCAAGGAGCAGCAAGTGGCATTGGCAGCAACTGAAGAGGATAAAAATGGGGGAAGAAAAACATTTCCTGCTGCCCCTCCGCTGCTTTACAGTGTGAAGGCTTGCAGTATTGGGTGCTAAAAGATGCTCAGTGCCTACCATTAAACGTGCAAAGAGAAGAAACATGGTAAGTAGCTGGGGACAGTGGTTTTTTTTCCTTGTTTTACTTACTAGTTTGTATGGTTTATATGTCAATGTAGCTACTTGAAACTAGTGTGAATACTAACATTCAACATCTACATATGGACAATAAAATAAAATTAATCAAACAACTGCAGAAAAGCTTCTGAAAATCCTCTGAAATTCCATTACTCCACCAGTCCAAGCAAAAAACATGCCAATATCCAGGAAAATAAAAGGGCAGAGGGTGTTGCATTTCCTCCCTGTGTGCATATTTTAGAGATTTCTTGTGGTTTTTACCATTCTTTACTGTGACAGACTTTTCCCTTGTGAATCCCTTCCTCTCTTCTGGTAAATTTGATACACTTTTCACCTAATTTGACAATATTCCCAACACCTATTTACTTAATCTCTTTTTCTCTTCTCTTCTCTTCTCTTCTCTTCTCTTCTCTTCTCTTCTCTTCTCTTCTCTTCTCTTCTCTTCTCTTCTCTTCTCAAATAACCCCCAAATCAAATTCAGAATATGATTCAATCAAATTTTGGGGGATACATTTGTTTGATGTGCATTCAGCTTTCTTCAAAACTATGTCCACGGAGAGTCCCAAGGCCACTGGATGGCTTTTTGGCTTTTACTTCCTATAATAAGTGAACTTGACTATTAGAGTATTTTACCTATGGATTATTTTAAGGATTATTTTCAACTATACCTGTATTAAGATGACTTTTTCTGGCCATGAGCAGAGTATCACCAATGGAGGTGACTTGGGCACAGGAGGAGAACTAGCCTGTGTGATGTCAGTGCAGTGCTGGAATACCTCAGTACTGGGTGGCACATGGGTATAGTGGAGGTCAAGTTGCTGCAGAAAGGCTGTAGGAAATCTTTTTCTGGACCCTAGTTTCATGTAGCACATGTAAAAGCACCAAACTTTAGGAGTACCCACACTATGACAACGCTTTGACATTTTTGTTAGGCTGGAATCACAGACAGGACACCAACATCTACCATTGGTCATTGAGAGAGTGAAAAACTAAGTTCTGAAGTAGACTGTAGCAGCAAATCCCATTTTTTGTCTCCCTAGGCTGAACTGGTCTTGCTCAGAGTCCAGGGGAATGGCTCATATGCTTTAAGATGTTTTGTGTTCTGTGTTTGGTTGGAACTCAAGCACCCAGCATTTTTCAGAATGAAGCCTCCACTGAAAAGAAGTTTTATGATAGTGTATAACATTGAATACCCGGGTGATTAATAGCTATTTTGTTACTACATTTCTCTTAGTATAAGGTTTCCAGAACTGCCTGTATTTGTTCTGAGTACTGCACTCAGCCTCCAACCAGGCAGACACTGATGCATTAGGATTAGACTGGAAAGATCAATGTCCACTCCACGTATTTTGTTTCTTCCATTTCACCTCTCCACACATGCTTCCTGAATGTGCACTGAGGACCTCTGACATGTCTTTCCAAAATCCCAAGAGACAGCTAGATGTGGCTATGCCATGGGATACTGGCTTCTTTCCTATCAATAGAGAGGCCTCTAATTCTTCCTAGGAAATTACTGATAACTATCTCAATTAAATATTTTTTTAGTCATGCTTAATACTGTCAGAGGAACCAGAGGATGAGGACAAAAGGCTTTCTAAGGAAACAGGATTTGAGTAGTCTCAGCAAAGTTTTACACATTGCTTAAAAAAACGTCTTTTTCATATTAAAAAAAAAAAAAAAAAAAAGAAATCATTCAAAGCACCTCCGCTAATAGTTTGCTGCCTGGTTTGAGGCAGTTTAACCTTAAGGTGTGGCAAGCTCTGGAAACTTACTGTGACTCACTGAGTAATAACCAGCTACAACATAAAACATCAGCCTACACACAATTTTCCAACCTCATTCTGTAAATCTTTCACTTGAAAAGAAAAATAAAGCAATCATCTCATTTAGTCTGTTTTTAATCTTTATGACAAAAAGTAATATACTTAAGGAATATTATTCTTTCATGAAAACATATTAAGATATTAAAGAAAATTGCAAACATGTCCTTGAAAATCTTATTTTAATATATCTGCAGTCCATTTCCTCATCTAAAATTTATTTTAAAGTGAAGTATAACATCTATGATATAATATACAAGTACCTACAGCATGGGAAAAGAAATTTGCAATATCTATGGCATTATTAAAATTGGCAAAAAAAGCAAGAATGGGACACACAGATTCCTAAGAGAAATTTTTAAAACTCACAAAAAATATATTTTTTCTTTATCCTTCCAGACAGGGTAAGAGTTATATTAACACAAACACACACACCCCCTTCATGTGAATAATCATTTTTCACAGAAATATTCCACATAACTCCAGACACAGGACCAAATGAAGAATGCCATGAGTCCTTGATGGCCTCACCTCACTAAGTTTCCTTTCCTAAAGTAGAAACCAAAATATCTGAGGAGTGAGAAGGTGGAAAAGGCACAGGAAAGGCAGCATCTCACCCCAAAATGGAGTCAGGACATGGCTGGATGCACATCTGGATCTGGGAACTGCAATGCTCTCCTAGACTCTCTGTTACTCCTGACTTAGTGTTTGTATACATAGACACATAAATCCATACATCCCCGAGTGAGTATGGATCCTACGGCCATGCACAGCTACACGCATTTTCCATTTACCAGAATGCAACCAGGCAGCTACGATCTTCTCTCCTGCACCTGCTCCAAACGGCAAGAAAGACAAGTTTGTTCAAAGGTAAGGGAAGAGGGGGATCTGGTGGGGAACATCTCCAGAGCTGATGGACTGTGTCAGGTTGACCCGAGCTGGATGCCAGGTGCCCACCAAAGCTGCTGCAGGGGAGAGAAAATATAATGAAAAGCTCAAGGGTCAAAATAAGAATGGGGAGAGATCATTCAGCAACTACTGTCACAGGCAAAACAGACTCGTCTTGGGGAAAATTAATTTAATTTATTACCAATCAAACCAGAGGAGGACAAAGAGAAAATAAAACCGTATCTTAAAACACCTTCTCCCTACTCCTCCCTTCTTCCTGGGCTCAGCTTCACTCCCGAATTCTCTGTCTCCTTCCCCTAAGCGGCACAGGGGGACAGGGAATGGGGGTTGTGGTCAGTTCACCACATGTTGTCTCTGCCTCTCCTTCCTCCTCAGGGGGAGAACTCCTCACACTCGTCCCCTATGCTAGTGTGGGGTCCCTCCCACAGTCCTCCATGAACTTCTCCAATGTGAGTCCTTCCCATGGGTTGCAGTTCTTCATGAACTGCTCCAGTGTGGGTCCTTTCCATGAGGCGCAGTCCTTCAGGAACAGACTGCTCCAGCATGGATACCCAAGAGTTCACCAGTCCTGCCTGCTCCAGCATAGGCTCCTCTCTCCACAGGTCTACTATAGGTGCTTCCAGGACCATGCTGCAGTATATTCAGCTTCAAGCATCCAAGCTGCTCCAGCATGGTGTCCTCGACAGGCTATGGGTGGATATCTGCTCCACCACTCATCTCCATGGGCTGCAGGGGAACAGCCTGCCTCTCCATGGTCTTCACCACAGGCTGCAGGAGAATCTCTGCTCCAGTGTCTGGAGCACCTCCTCCCCCTCCTTCTTCCCTGACCTTGGTGTCTGCAGAGCTGTTTCTTTCACATATTCTCACTCCTTCCTCCCAGTTGCTGTTTTGCTGCAGGTTTTTTCCCCTTCTTAAACATGTTACCCTAGAGACACTACCACTGTTGCTGGTGGGCTCAGCCTTGGCCAGTGGTGGGTCTGTCCTGGAGCTGGTTGGCATTGGCTCTGTCGGACACAGGTGAAGCTTCTAGCAGCTTCTCACAGAAGGCACCCCTGTGGTCTCCCTGCCACCCTGCCATGCACACCCAATACAGACACGTGCACTGCAAAAGCACTAGAGAAATGACGAATGGATCTCTTCAAAACAAGAAGCTTTTTGGCACCACTGAAGCAACTCATCCTGCTGAGAGCTAAACTCTTAGGAATGACTGCGAAGCTTCAATTTTGCTTTTCTCTGTGACCCTGGCTACCACAAAATATACTTGTCTTGATAGTCTTTGGGATATAATCCACTGTAGTATTCTGTATCCCCTTTCCAGATGCCAGATAATGCAGCCATTTCCAATTCTCACCACTTTATCTCTCCTCTTCCATCACCCTAATCCAGGATTTAGAGGAACAGGTTTGGGGAGGAGACTCCCTTTCAGGTAAGAGCCTCCCCTCGCTTGGTTTGGCTTTCTTGACTGACAAGTCTTTGATTCCTGTCTTCAGTAGCTTCTTCTGCCAGATTTCACCAAATGGAAGGGATTAATCAGGGGCAGAAAAAATAAATGCAGAGCTCTCCACAAAGTTTAAGTTCTTTTAAAAAATAGGAGATTGTCTAGTCCAACATCAACTGCCTAATTTTGGTAGGAAGCATGAGGTTACTCCAAAGAGGAGAGGCAGCGAACCATGTATTTGTGGCATTCGGATTGGTGATATAATCATGTAACTCCAAAACAGGAATAATTCACACTGCCAAAAGCTACAGAATTATGTGCAACCCAGAGGAGGGACAGAGGTGTGTGGGTACAGCAGGCTGAGAGTTTCCAGTGATTGCTCCATTATATGCCAAGTGTACAGGTAAGGTACTATTGGAGCCCAGCACTTCTGAGAAAGAACTACAAAGTACGCCAGTGTACAGAAGGATAAGGATTAAATATTCTAAATTGTCATACTGATGTTTTTAGAGTCAATGTTTTTTCAAAAACTGCCAGGGCTTTTCCAGCTGTGTGTTAAAATCCCAAGTGAACTGCGTGGCTAATTTAACGAAATTGCCTTGGTGTGTGTGAACCAGGTGACTGCATGTGCAGAACCCCTAAACTAGCTGAGAGGCCACAAAGGCAGTCAGCCTATGCCTGTAATTACTTTAACTACACAGACACGGTCTGTGCAGGCTGTATTTTGTCCTTTGGTATTTACTGTGTAAATGCTAAATGATAAAAGAAACAAAAAAAAAAAAGCAGAAAGCGCAGTAGTTTTCTCAGTCTGTGGAATGATCCACATAAAAGTTTGGAGAATTGGGCCCCAAATGTGGGAAACAACATTCTGTTTTGTTTTTAAATTTTAGGGGAAAAAAAAAAAAGGGCAATATATAGATGGCACGGCGTTTTTCACTCTGCAGCGTCTCACACAAATTTTGCTTGTGGCCATTGTGAACGCCTACAGCTCCAGAGACACTATAATTACCCCAACCCATGTGATGCAGCGTGTGCTTTCCTCTGCCTGATGATAGATGTCTTTTCCATATAGCAGTTTTCTAGCAGTAT
>NW_015094510.1:12716051-12796809 GCF_001431845.1 Calidris pugnax | reverse complement strand
TTCTCTTCTCTTCTCTTCTCTTCTCTTCTCTTCTCTTCTCTTCTCTTCTCTTCTCTTCTCTTCTCTTCTCTTCTCTTCTCTTCTCTTCTCTTCTCTTCTCTTCTCTTCTCTTCTCTTCTCTTCTCTTCTCTTCTCTTCTCTTCTCTTCTCTTCTCTTCTCTTCTCTTCTCTTCTCTTCTCTTCTCTTCTCTTCTCTTCTCTTCTCAAATAACCCCCAAATCAAATTCAGAATATGATTCAATCAAATTTTGGGGGATACATTTGTTTGATGTGCATTCAGCTTTCTTCAAAACTATGTCCACGGAGAGTCCCAAGGCCACTGGATGGCTTTTTGGCTTTTACTTCCTATAATAAGTGAACTTGACTATTAGAGTATTTTACCTATGGATTATTTTAAGGATTATTTTCAACTATACCTGTATTAAGATGACTTTTTCTGGCCATGAGCAGAGTATCACCAATGGAGGTGACTTGGGCACAGGAGGAGAACTAGCCTGTGTGATGTCAGTGCAGTGCTGGAATACCTCAGTACTGGGTGGCACATGGGTATAGTGGAGGTCAAGTTGCTGCAGAAAGGCTGTAGGAAATCTTTTTCTGGACCCTAGTTTCATGTAGCACATGTAAAAGCACCAAACTTTAGGAGTACCCACACTATGACAACGCTTTGACATTTTTGTTAGGCTGGAATCACAGACAGGACACCAACATCTACCATTGGTCATTGAGAGAGTGAAAAACTAAGTTCTGAAGTAGACTGTAGCAGCAAATCCCATTTTTTGTCTCCCTAGGCTGAACTGGTCTTGCTCAGAGTCCAGGGGAATGGCTCATATGCTTTAAGATGTTTTGTGTTCTGTGTTTGGTTGGAACTCAAGCACCCAGCATTTTTCAGAATGAAGCCTCCACTGAAAAGAAGTTTTATGATAGTGTATAACATTGAATACCCGGGTGATTAATAGCTATTTTGTTACTACATTTCTCTTAGTATAAGGTTTCCAGAACTGCCTGTATTTGTTCTGAGTACTGCACTCAGCCTCCAACCAGGCAGACACTGATGCATTAGGATTAGACTGGAAAGATCAATGTCCACTCCACGTATTTTGTTTCTTCCATTTCACCTCTCCACACATGCTTCCTGAATGTGCACTGAGGACCTCTGACATGTCTTTCCAAAATCCCAAGAGACAGCTAGATGTGGCTATGCCATGGGATACTGGCTTCTTTCCTATCAATAGAGAGGCCTCTAATTCTTCCTAGGAAATTACTGATAACTATCTCAATTAAATATTTTTTTAGTCATGCTTAATACTGTCAGAGGAACCAGAGGATGAGGACAAAAGGCTTTCTAAGGAAACAGGATTTGAGTAGTCTCAGCAAAGTTTTACACATTGCTTAAAAAAACGTCTTTTTCATATTAAAAAAAAAAAAAAAAAAAAGAAATCATTCAAAGCACCTCCGCTAATAGTTTGCTGCCTGGTTTGAGGCAGTTTAACCTTAAGGTGTGGCAAGCTCTGGAAACTTACTGTGACTCACTGAGTAATAACCAGCTACAACATAAAACATCAGCCTACACACAATTTTCCAACCTCATTCTGTAAATCTTTCACTTGAAAAGAAAAATAAAGCAATCATCTCATTTAGTCTGTTTTTAATCTTTATGACAAAAAGTAATATACTTAAGGAATATTATTCTTTCATGAAAACATATTAAGATATTAAAGAAAATTGCAAACATGTCCTTGAAAATCTTATTTTAATATATCTGCAGTCCATTTCCTCATCTAAAATTTATTTTAAAGTGAAGTATAACATCTATGATATAATATACAAGTACCTACAGCATGGGAAAAGAAATTTGCAATATCTATGGCATTATTAAAATTGGCAAAAAAAGCAAGAATGGGACACACAGATTCCTAAGAGAAATTTTTAAAACTCACAAAAAATATATTTTTTCTTTATCCTTCCAGACAGGGTAAGAGTTATATTAACACAAACACACACACCCCCTTCATGTGAATAATCATTTTTCACAGAAATATTCCACATAACTCCAGACACAGGACCAAATGAAGAATGCCATGAGTCCTTGATGGCCTCACCTCACTAAGTTTCCTTTCCTAAAGTAGAAACCAAAATATCTGAGGAGTGAGAAGGTGGAAAAGGCACAGGAAAGGCAGCATCTCACCCCAAAATGGAGTCAGGACATGGCTGGATGCACATCTGGATCTGGGAACTGCAATGCTCTCCTAGACTCTCTGTTACTCCTGACTTAGTGTTTGTATACATAGACACATAAATCCATACATCCCCGAGTGAGTATGGATCCTACGGCCATGCACAGCTACACGCATTTTCCATTTACCAGAATGCAACCAGGCAGCTACGATCTTCTCTCCTGCACCTGCTCCAAACGGCAAGAAAGACAAGTTTGTTCAAAGGTAAGGGAAGAGGGGGATCTGGTGGGGAACATCTCCAGAGCTGATGGACTGTGTCAGGTTGACCCGAGCTGGATGCCAGGTGCCCACCAAAGCTGCTGCAGGGGAGAGAAAATATAATGAAAAGCTCAAGGGTCAAAATAAGAATGGGGAGAGATCATTCAGCAATTACTGTCACAGGCAAAACAGACTCGTCTTGGGGAAAATTAATTTAATTTATTACCAATCAAACCAGAGGAGGACAAAGAGAAAATAAAACCGTATCTTAAAACACCTTCTCCCTACTCCTCCCTTCTTCCTGGGCTCAGCTTCACTCCCGAATTCTCTGTCTCCTTCCCCTAAGCGGCACAGGGGGACAGGGAATGGGGGTTGTGGTCAGTTCACCACATGTTGTCTCTGCCTCTCCTTCCTCCTCAGGGGGAGAACTCCTCACACTCGTCCCCTATGCTAGTGTGGGGTCCCTCCCACAGTCCTCCATGAACTTCTCCAATGTGAGTCCTTCCCATGGGTTGCAGTTCTTCATGAACTGCTCCAGTGTGGGTCCTTTCCATGAGGCGCAGTCCTTCAGGAACAGACTGCTCCAGCATGGATACCCAAGAGTTCACCAGTCCTGCCTGCTCCAGCATAGGCTCCTCTCTCCACAGGTCTACTATAGGTGCTTCCAGGACCATGCTGCAGTATATTCAGCTTCAAGCATCCAAGCTGCTCCAGCATGGTGTCCTCGACAGGCTATGGGTGGATATCTGCTCCACCACTCATCTCCATGGGCTGCAGGGGAACAGCCTGCCTCTCCATGGTCTTCACCACAGGCTGCAGGAGAATCTCTGCTCCAGTGTCTGGAGCACCTCCTCCCCCTCCTTCTTCCCTGACCTTGGTGTCTGCAGAGCTGTTTCTTTCACATATTCTCACTCCTTCCTCCCAGTTGCTGTTTTGCTGCAGGTTTTTTCCCCTTCTTAACCATGTTACCCTAGAGACACTACCACTGTTGCTGGTGGGCTCAGCCTTGGCCAGTGGTGGGTCTGTCCTGGAGCTGGTTGGCATTGGCTCTGTCGGACACAGGTGAAGCTTCTAGCAGCTTCTCACAGAAGGCACCCCTGTGGTCTCCCTGCCACCCTGCCATGCACACCCAATACAGACACGTGCACTGCAAAAGCACTAGAGAAATGACGAATGGATCTCTTCAAAACAAGAAGCTTTTTGGCACCACTGAAGCAACTCATCCTGCTGAGAGCTAAACTCTTAGGAATGACTGCGAAGCTTCAATTTTGCTTTTCTCTGTGACCCTGGCTACCACAAAATATACTTGTCTTGATAGTCTTTGGGATATAATCCACTGTAGTATTCTGTATCCCCTTTCCAGATGCCAGATAATGCAGCCATTTCCAATTCTCACCACTTCATCTCTCCTCTTCCATCACCCTAATCCAGGATTTAGAGGAACAGGTTTGGGGAGGAGACTCCCTTTCAGGTAAGAGCCTCCCCTCGCTTGGTTTGGCTTTCTTGACTGACAAGTCTTTGATTCCTGTCTTCAGTAGCTTCTTCTGCCAGATTTCACCAAATGGAAGGGATTAATCAGGGGCAGAAAAAATAAATGCAGAGCTCTCCACAAAGTTTAAGTTCTTTTAAAAAATAGGAGATTGTCTAGTCCAACATCAACTGCCTAATTTTGGTAGGAAGCATGAGGTTACTCCAAAGAGGAGAGGCAGCGAACCATGTATTTGTGGCATTCGGATTGGTGATATAATCATGTAACTCCAAAACAGGAATAATTCACACTGCCAAAAGCTACAGAATTATGTGCAACCCAGAGGAGGGACAGAGGTGTGTGGGTACAGCAGGCTGAGAGTTTCCAGTGATTGCTCCATTATATGCCAAGTGTACAGGTAAGGTACTATTGGAGCCCAGCACTTCTGAGAAAGAACTACAAAGTACGCCAGTGTACAGAAGGATAAGGATTAAATATTCTAAATTGTCATACTGATGTTTTTAGAGTCAATGTTTTTTCAAAAACTGCCAGGGCTTTTCCAGCTGTGTGTTAAAATCCCAAGTGAACTGCGTGGCTAATTTAACGAAATTGCCTTGGTGTGTGTGAACCAGGTGACTGCATGTGCAGAACCCCTAAACTAGCTGAGAGGCCACAAAGGCAGTCAGCCTATGCCTGTAATTACTTTAACTACACAGACACGGTCTGTGCAGGCTGTATTTTGTCCTTTGGTATTTACTGTGTAAATGCTAAATGATAAAAGAAACAAAAAAAAAAAAGCAGAAAGCGCAGTAGTTTTCTCAGTCTGTGGAATGATCCACATAAAAGTTTGGAGAATTGGGCCCCAAATGTGGGAAACAACATTCTGTTTTGTTTTTAAATTTTAGGGGAAAAAAAAAAAAGGGCAATATATAGATGGCACGGCGTTTTTCACTCTGCAGCGTCTCACACAAATTTTGCTTGTGGCCATTGTGAACGCCTACAGCTCCAGAGACACTATAATTACCCCAACCCATGTGATGCAGCGTGTGCTTTCCTCTGCCTGATGATAGATGTCTTTTCCATATAGCAGTTTTCTAGCAGTATACCCCGCATGCAATAAAGCTCGTTCTGGGTGCAGCAGGAGCACAATTGGCCAATGCAATAGGAAAACAATTAATCTGGATAATTTGCATGCTTTAAATTTCCTAGACATATTTAATACGAAGCTCACAAAAACACTGTAAGAAATAAAGCTAAGCCGTTCCTGCTTGCAGATATAAAATTATTTAATTATGTTTGCTAGATGCAGGAACACCACACAAACCACAACTTCAGTTAGAATAGCATTAAAGTAAATTTATTAATGTATTAAAAAGGAATTAAAAAATCTAGCCTCCCAAGACTAGAGGTAAATACTTAAGAGAATCAAATCTGTAATCAAAATGAAAATTGCTTTGATGAAACATGATAAGCTCCAAGGATTTAATGGCAACGATCACAAGGAAGGAAAACAAGTGCCAAACAGACCCTCTTCCTGAGCCAAAGAAAATACAGACAAAAGCACCAAACTACAGCTACAACAAGAAATCAAGAAATGTAAAGAAGCCCATGCAAATATTTACTGCTGGTCTTGAAGGAAAGCCACTGGACATAAGTGTCAAAGACAGAAAAGTCTGCCCCCAAAATCCCATGAGTCTGAATGCTCTAACTGAGCAAGCAAGATTTCCAGTTCAGAAGTGTAAATATTTTTAAGCGTAGTTAAAATGCAAATGGCAATAGATTTCCTTTGATAAATGCAATGTCAGTATGGCTTTCAAAATTAATAGATGCATGGCTAAAAAAAATGCCCATCATGCTAAAACTGGGCAGCAGGCAACAGGTCAGTTTGTATATAATTTCTAGAATTAGAGATGCAATCTAATGGGGCTGTGTTGCCTACCTGGAGGAATTCCATTCAAGCACTTCTGGCTATCCCTAATCCAAATTTTAGCTTCATGAAAAATTAAGAAGACCTAAACCAGGAAGTGAGTAATTTTGTAGGTACAGGTTTGCATTACTTGCAATGGACAATGGGAACAAAATTTTATTACGGATATTAAATACCTCCATGCAATTCCAGTCACTGAGCCATGAGGTTATTTTTTGTTTTAAATTTCTGAGTGTCAAGTTGTAAAACATCAAGTGAAACTGGACAGTTATAGTAGCTAAAAAAAAGTGACTAAAGAGCATTTGCAAAAATGCTAAAAATAATAATATCCCATTCATAAGTGCACACACAAAAATTCTCACATCTGAGAATCTGATTTTTTTTCAAATATGCAATTACAGAGGAGTCAAACCTCTTCAGCAGTTCAAGCTCCAGCTGAAAAAGTAGTTACCTCTGGGAAAAGTGACAACAGACAGAAACTCTGACCATCTTTTCACCACTTACAAAACATTATCTTGTTTTGTTTTTCTTTTTCATAACTGGCATCTTTCTTTCAAAAACTACAGAGAAATGTGTAGGGTTTTTAAGTGACTGAAAAGAGTGTGTAGTGTATGAAATATTAACATTGTCGTGTATGAAACATTTCCGTTGATGCCTAATTACTCATTTATTCAAAGATCTGAATTTTGAGCAGTAGGCAAAAAAGAAAGAAAAAAACCAGCCATTCTTTGCCCCAGCTTCCTTGGGATGCACATTCATGTTTGAACTGCTTGTTTTGAAAAGCTGTCCATAAATTCAGTCCAAGTGGCATTGTGGCTCCAGGGTTCCTAGAAGTAAGAGATAACAAAACACTCCTAGATCACCCAGTTCATCTCACTGCTAATGTCAGACAAAATAACAACAAAATAACAGCTCTTACTGCCAGGAAGTTTCTCTTACCAGCTACCAATGGCATTTTCTTGCGCTGTTTCACTCCCTTGTGTATGCCTCCTGCACAAGCTTGAGCTACTCTCTCCTTCTCTGGTATTTCACCCACCCAACAACACGCAGCTGTACCATAAAACTGCCCTGCACTGGGTGCCCTTTGCTGAAATAATGCTACTCAGGTATTCAAGAATCATAGGCAGGACCCAAAATTAACCATACACTTAAAAAAACATCAATTTTTAAAGAAGCTATGCATTTGCGTTCTCCTTATTCAACCTTTTGGGCTTTTGAGGTTCACAGTTTAAAATGTGTTTTTCAGCAGCTGTAAGTGCTTGGACGTTTTTGTGTGGTTTGGGGTTTATATCAATGAAAGCATTGATTTTGTGCATTTAATCAATCAAAGGGTTAGAGTTATACAGGTAAAAAGACATGCATTTTTAATATTTGCGAAATATTTGCATGTTTTGGCAATATCTTACCCCTTTCCTGCATTTTCCCCAATATTTCTGGATTTATGAGAACCTAGTGCCCTATCCTTCATGCAGATAAGAGGAGTGAGTTTATGATTGATGCCATAATCTTGCTAACCTCAACCTGCATTTCCAAGACTCACATTTACCGCAGAACCCATTTCCCAGAGTTTCCTGCAGCTGGGGAGGGAGAGGGGAGGCGGCTGCTGACCTGCTGTGGGAGGCACGATCTAGTTCCTTCTCCACGAAGTTCTGATTTTACTAAAACAGGAGTCACTTGAGCTTGTGTCCGCCTTATCCCAAGCAGTTTATCAGCTGCCAGTCTCCAGACCATAACCCACCAGCTCCCATTTTTATTGAAGGCTTTTCTTTTCCTGTGAATGCAGAATGGAAACAACAATTGAAACCTCAGCAGTTGCCACACAGCGTATTTTTCTGGCAGCTCTGTTCACATGGGAATTTTCAAAGAGCCTTTAATAGTCTTGAATCCAAAAATATTCCTATGAATTTTTGACTTTCATCCGCAATGGTCAACGGTTTCCATGAATTGCAGTGTAGGGGTAAGTCTGTCCAGAGAAAGATCACTGCCTGCTTTCCCAAACCTTTGAAGGAATAACTGAAAGAGCCGCCTCTGAGGAGGGTTGCCATCTCTACTAGTTTCCAATGAGAAGAAATCCTATCCCGCTGTCTCGGTTAGGATGACTCTACCCCCTTTTCTATGCGCGTTCCCAACAAGGAGGAAAAAGTCAGCAGAAAACCACAGTTGGACGCTAGCATGATCCAGAAGTGTTGTCTGGGTGGCAGGAAAGAGGAACCGAGAGGGAACAGGACAATAGCTGGGCAAGAGAGAGCGGGTTTTAGGGACACAGCAGTGCCTGAAGCAAGGAAACGGATGGCACAGAGGAAAGCGGCTGGAGCTCCGACAAGAAGAGAGGGGAAGGGTTTGGTGGGGGCAGGACCAAGTAGCCACAACGGCTGAACAGTGACAGCGGCGCGAAAGAGCAACGCAGGACGAAATGACAGATTTACAATCTTAATTACTAGCCAGGAATAAGATCTTCTTTCCTAGAGAGCTGGGGAGATGGCTGGACCTGCAAGGATGCGTTTCCCAAGCAATCCCAGGCAGACAGAAAAACAACAGCAGCATGCATTTGTTCATTTGCTTCTAATATCCTGGGTTTTAAGACCGGTTCGTACACTCTGAAGGAGATAACAGTGTGATGACAAGGCTGAGGATGCCTAAATGGCAATTTCAGTTTGTTTAAAATACCTGTGAGCCAGCTGCTGCTCAGACAAGCCCTCAAGTATTCCAGCTGGAAACGTTTCTGAATGAAGAAAGACAGAGGTGCCTGGGAAAAAAGTCATTTCCCTTAGTGGGGAAAAAAATGTATTTCAAACGTTTAGAACCGTGATCTGGCACTTTGGGCAGGACACTACGGGATCCTGAGGTCCAGAAAAGATCTGTTATAAAAGACAAGTTGGGGATACCTGATACAATGAAGTGGCAAGGGTCATATTTTGCTGAATAAAAACCCCGTCCATTGTAACCAAAAATTGAGTTTTGGTAAAATACCGATGTGTACGAGAAAAATCTATTGTATTCCACCTGGGAATTTCCTTAAGTCAAGAGAATGACCAGTGAGGCTCATGTAATGACTTTTTACTATTCTCCACCTTCTGTTAGAGGAGATTAACATCAAGCTAGGAAATTGCACTTACTTGCATCAGAAAACCTCAATCACATACCAAGATGTCAGAGCACATCAGAAAACCCTGAATTGCTCAAAGCCACAAGTGGCCTGCTGTGTATTATATTTTTACTATGATGAATTAATACATAGTGGTTTTCTCTATTTGTTTCCTGTTCAGTATTGTGTTTAAAAAAATTACTCACTTGTTTGCTTATATTACTGGAGGGAACGGTCTAGATTCCACCCTCGACAGGATTTGAAGGGCAATAATAGTGTAGAGCATGAAGTCAAGCAGCAATACACTTCTCAAGCAGCTCAACTTCTTTCATTTGGCTGCACTTAAAGTAAGGAAGTCCTCAGTGTGAGCAAGAGTTGGAATTTGCCCCACCAGTTTTACTATATCAAATATCAGCCCTTTGTGGCATTTAAAACCTTCTGAGGATCCAGTTTAGCCTAAGTTGGTAGGGCGGGGTATGACTCTCAGCAAAGGTGGATGGCTGTGGTTGGCTGCTGGTGTGCTTAAAGCTTTTAAAACAATGAAATGTGACTCATCAGTAGGTGGTGTGGGACTTCTCTCTTAATATATCAGCATTTGGTTTGGTATTGTAATTTGATTTATGTTCCTGTACTTCTAACGTCAAGAATTACCTAAGCAAGGGCATTCAAAGGAAGATGCCATCCATAGCAGCGTGTCTTCTATTAGAATGCAGTTTCATTAAGTTGGGGTGGCAAACTTTTCTAAGAGCGTTTCTGCTCCTAAATGTCTCTAAAGATGACTTTGTGTAAGCACACGCTCGCCCTTCTCCATATTACATATAAAACTGCTTGTAAATGAGTGCATATGACATTGAGAGAGACACTTTTAACAAGGGACTGCACGTTGGTGGGTTTATAGCATCATTTGTCAAAGCTGAAGCACAATTTAAGCGCAATGACTTCACACTGATTTGGGAATTCTGATTCCCTGGAATTATTTTTTTTTTGCAGAATAGTAAAAAAAAAACATATGGGAGGAGGAAAAGAAGTAAAAGTAGTGCATTTTCATCTTCACATGTCAAAAAAAAAAATACTCATTGCACCTTTAGGTAGCCTGAGCTCATCTCCCAGCAACAAAGTTCAAATTTATCAACAAAACCTATAGGCTGTCTGGTCAGGGGGTCACATTTCTGAAAAATGTGCAAGAATTGTGACGGGTCCTCATTGAATGACAGATATCCTGCCTCAGTGTCACAAGTGTAGGTTCGGACTTGTGAAAACAGCATTGAGTCCCACAGCTCTTCACTTATACATATGGAAACCCCACCTGAAGACGCCATCCCAATCCTAAATTCAGTTCAATAAATTGTTGCCCCTCTAAGTCCTAGAAGTGCAAGGGTCACTTCAAGCCAGTCCTTCATATAAACTGAAGTCCTTCAGAAAACCGGAGTGCATGAGACCAAGTTTTAAAAGGGTGGTGGAGCTTTCTGCCAGCCATGGCCATCATTTGGACGTGCATGTTCTTCAACCATATGCCTGCTCTGGTACCATCGGACCACTCAGCTGTTGGCAAACAGCTGGAAAACTGTTGCATACATCCAGTCAGGATTCATAATAATACTTTTCTTGCTGTTATTTCTACTATTTCTAATGCACTACTGACTATTTGGTTCATCCACTTATTGCATCTTACTTTCAGCAAAGTTTATAGGCTGAGGGCTGCTTTTGCTTCTCACGTGTATGGTACACACAGCAAAATGAGGTCCTGTTTTTATAGCAGCTACTGAATGTTACAAATAATAGCAAAAATATAACTGCTGCTACTATTTGACATGACCTATTTCCAGATAGGAAATGGTCTATCATAGTGTAATTGAGAAGATAACCCATTATTAACTCCTGTCTCCAAAACTTCCAAGAAGACTGATTATATGGTTCACTCTGAAACATTGCAATTTCACTAACATATTTGTTGGAGGCAATTATAATCTATACAGTACTTCATAGATCTTGGAATACAATAGCTTTAAATGGAGCGAACGGCTTGCATGCCCTGATCTCAAATGAAATGTGACACTATTATATCTTCAGAGGTTACCAACAAATCTATTTCTCCTGGGTAAACAAAGAAAATCATGACCAGGAGAGAAAAAAGAAAATATTTTGAAAACTTGTGAGCCCAGTTGCCCTCTGCCAACAGCTATGCAGACACTGGGGCTGACTTGTTGCCAGAGTCAGCACACTAGCTGAAAGTCTCACGTTCTGCAGGCAGCAGCTTAACAATAAAAAAGAAAAAATGTTTCCCTTCTTGCTGTCTTCAGCAGATGACCCCAGACTACAAGGGAGCCAACCCAAGTGTTTGCAACAGCAATTTGTCAAGTTTTTGCTCATTAGAAACTTTGCCAGAGCTTTACTCCGTGACCCGAACGACTGGCTGACTGAATGCCTCTTCCCGGACTGAGGAGGGTGAGCCAGAGAGGACACAGTCTCTGTTAGCCTCATGTCTTAAAAGGACAAAAAGAGGGTTTAACACTTCTCGGCCAGACAAGGCTACAATGGAGAACTGATGACCTGCTTGCAGGCAACAGGGGACACTTGGGGCAGGGCAGGAGGTGCAGTTCCACCAGCACAGCAGGCGGTTCGTCCCTTGGACACATGCAGCGAGGGCCCTGGTACATTGCATTTGGAGGACACTTAAGGAAAGACAATGTCCTAAGAAACTACAGGGTTGTATTTTTCTCCTTTCTACCCTTGACATCTCTTCCTGCAACTTTCATGGGCCTCACTGTGCAGTAGCATTGACCAGGAGGTCTAGGAGAGCAGCGGTGCAGGCAGGTTCATCGTTTCGACATAGCAAAGAGCAGGTCTGAAAGCAAGGCCCATGCCCTGACTTTTCAGTCCTACCTCTAGCATCAGGCTGAGACAAAAGAGCCTACCCAGCATGGCTCCCAGGGGAGAAGCCAGTCTTCAGGACAGGATTTAAGGCTCTGGACCCCAAGCAGGTGGAACAGTTGATGTAACCAGTTGCTACACACCTGTTGGGGTGATCAGGCTTCATAGAACCATAGAATCACAGAATCATTTGGGTTGGAAGGGACCTTTTAAAGATCATCTCTTCTGACCCCTCCGCCATAGGCAGGGAAATCTTTCACTAGATCATGTTGCTAAATCCTGACCTTGAACGCTCGGCTGGAAAGAAGTCCCTCAGGAATGGGTCTGGGGTGCTGGTCAACAGCAGGCTCAACGGGAGTCAGCAGTGTGCCCTGGCAGCCAAGAGGGCAAACTGCATCCTGGGGTGCATCAAACACAGTATCACCAGATGGTAAAAAGAGACAATTATCCCTCTGTATTCAGCATTGGAGCGACCTCACCTTGAGTAATGTGTGCAATCCTGGGTCCCACCATTTAAGAAGGGTGTGATGGTACTCGAATACATCAAGAGGAGGGCAACAAAACTGATAAAAGGGTTGGAAGGAATGTCCTATGAGGAGTGGCTGAGGACTTTGGGCTTGTCTGGTTTAGAGTAAAGGACACTGAAGGACAACCTCTGCAGCTTCCTGAGGCGGGGAAGTGGAGAGGGATGTGCTGATCTCCTCGGTAACCACTGGAATGGTTCAAAGCTGCACCAGGGGAGGTTTAGACTGGATATTAGGAAGCCTTTCTTTACAGACAGGGTGGTCAAACACTGGAACAGGCTTCCTAGAGAGGTGGTCAATGCCCCAAGCCTGTCAGTGTTTAAGAGGCATTTGGACAATGCCCTTAATAACATGCTTTAACTTTTGGACAGCCCTGAAGTGGTCAGGCAGTCGGACTAGTTGATTGTTGTGGGTCCCTTCCAACTGAAATATTCTATTCTGTTCAGTTCTGTTTTGTTCTATTCACTTCACTTTCAATGATGGAGCATTCAGAACTTCTCTGGGGAACTTCTTCCAGTGTCTCACCACACTCATTATAAGACATTTCTTCCTTATATCTAATCTAAATCTACCCTCCTTTAGTTTAAAACTGTTACCTCTTGTTCCGTCACTGCAGGCCCTGGTAAAAAGTCCCTCAGTCTTTCTTATAAGCCTCCTCTATCTATTGAAAAGCTGCTATAAGGTCTCCCTAGAGCCTTCTCTTCTCCAGACTGAACTACCCCAATTTTCTCAGCCTTTCATCATAGGAGAGGTCTTCCAGCCCTCTGACCACTTTTGTGGCCCTCCTCTGGACCATAGTTCCATGTCTTTCTTGTGCTGGGGACCTCAGAGTTGAACACAGTACTCCAGGTGGGGTTTCATGAGAACAGAGTAGAAGGGCAGAATCACCTCCCTTGACTGCTGGCCACAATGCTTTCTATGCAGCTCAGAATAGAGTTGGCCTTCTGGGTGGCTCATGTCCAATATTTTGTCCACTATTATCCACAAGTTCTTCTCTGCAGGGCTGCTCAAACGCATACATCACCTAGTCTGTACTGATGCTGGTGATTTCTGTAACCCAGGGTTCAAAGATTATTACTGTGTAGCTTACTGCCACCCCTGACTGAAGATCTGTTGGCTTACGCATTCATCACATCACCTTCTGTCTGTGTTATAGGAAATAACATAGGTTTAAAACAAGATGAAAAAATAAATAAAATAAAATAAAATAAAATAAAATAAAATAAAATAAAATAAAATAAAATAAAATAAAATAAAATAAAATAAAATAAAATAAAATAAAATAAAATAAAATAAAATAAAATAAAATAAAATAACTATGAGTGGGGGGGTCTAAGGTATCCCTGTATCCTCAGCCTTTCTTACTGACTAGCTGGAAGTGGCTCCTCAACAGCATGTTTGTTCCTAGACCCTGCATGGAGGCCTGTAACTCCATAATATAGAATGTCTAGGGTGCCTTGGGGTCTGGGATCCTCTCATGAGGATCAAAAGCTTACAGATATCTACATCCCTTTCTGCTTCTGGTTGCTAATGTCTGTCTAATGAGGAGACCTCTTTTTTTGCAAGGCTTAATCCTCAGATGAGGGGAAGTGAGGGGTTACTGACGGTGAACCATGAATGGGGAGGAGAAGGAACCTAAAGAGGTGATGGCTGCTTCCCCCTCGGTGAAACAGGTAAAGGATGAGGTTCTTCTTTCTCCATGAGGTATGATTTTGTAGCCTGCTTTCCAAATACGTCAAGCAGAAGCCAAACAAAGACATTTGTCATGGTTCTTCCTGCCCGTCCACCAAACTGTGAGCAGTGTGTGCACCACGGGGCAGAACCTGCTAAGAGGAAACATAGGGAGGATGTGAGGTACCACAGAGAGGCCAGGGAGTTTTTGGTGGTTAAGATGCACACCTCTGTCATCAGTTCTTAGCAGAAAATGACAGTCAAAAGACCAAAGGATTGATGAGGTAATTCAGAGAAACTGAAAGGTACTCAAAATAACAGAGGTTTTGCCTCCGTAATAATATTGCATGGAGGAAATCCATTATCTTATTTATGGTTTGTTTTTCAGGGTCAGAGCGGACACGGCACTATATATTGTGAAATACAGGTTGTAATGTTGTAACAGGTTGGGTCATTACTGTGGGTTTGTCATACAGTCCTGTACAGTCTATTTTAACTGAGCTGTACTCACCGAGCATAAGTAGTCAGTTGGTACTTTAATGAAAGCCAGGCCAATGTCAGCTGACCTGCAGCATTTTAATTCTGTTAAGACAGTCCAAAGGAGGCTTTGCAAAACTGTTCCAAGAAACAAGAACTCAAATTTAAGAGAACAGCAGCTAAAAATGTACAGGCATTTAGTATGTTTCGTCTGGCCAGGAGAAGAGCTAACCAATTTTACTGAAAACATCTGCAAGGGCTGTTGAAACAAGATTCTCACGTCGTACCAAAAGCTCTCAACCAGACATTGCCATTCACAAGCAAAGTGGCATTTTGTAAGCCCATCATGTCTGCACAACAGGAATAAACCCAAGAAGCAAGTCAGTGTTTGTAACACCGCAAAAGGTGTCCTCTGCTTTCTCACTTGCTTTCAGAAATGAAAATACCGACGCTGACTGCCTTCCATCACACATAGCTTTAGATCAGTTCCATGTAGTAGTCAGCACTTGAGCTAGCCTCCTACTACAGTCAGCCACCCTGTTCTTCTGACCTACTTTACATGTCACTGAGATCAGTATCTCCACAGAAGTGCTTCTTTATTGACCATAAAGGGAATCAGTGGTGATGAAGGTGACTGAGATCCGCTAACACGAAATCTACGCAGGAAGATGACTCAACAGTTCAAAAGTTTGATGGCATCATTTCTTGGCTATCTAACTTGGAGAATGTAAAACCAGAGAAAGTTCAGATGTGCCAGTCCCCTGACTCTCCCAACGGCTTTTAGTGACAGTTTCTGAGGAGTCTTTTGGATATGTGATCCTAAATGAAGTGACCAGATCTTTTTAAACTGTGTGATTCCTTTCATGAACACATAGTTACATGACTAGACCAGGATCATACCACACATCAAAGGACACACAATAGCACATACAATCGTACAGGCAAATTTGAAATCGAGCTGGGCATGTTTCAGTATGCTACAGTCAGGGTGAAAGAAGTGCACCAGGTTAGGCCAGCCACTGTAAATTCATTAAGCCGTTGGTAGCCCTTCAATGCTTGCAACCAAATAGCCATTTTTCCTGACTTTCTTAGAGAAGCAGTCACCACTTTGCATCATCTGTGATCCAGGTTGAGTGACCACCCTTTGAGAAAAGACAGAGTGTGGGAGGTGGGAAAAGGTAAGGAACTCAAACTTACAGCTCCTTCTCAGGATGGCAATAATTCAAGCAGATGCAGATTAATACTGAGCTGCCACTACAATGGCATTGATTTGTGACCACCTAGATCACACCAAAAAAAAAAGAAAACAAAAATCAACCTGGTCTACCAACGTCCAGATGAAGAGGCAGCCAAACAGCACCTGTGGGACTAGGACAAACACATTACAAGGAAATTTTGATAAACAGTGCTGTGAGCAAAGCCCCACCATTCTGCAAATAACTCAGCTCAACATGACCCCCAAGGCTCAGGTATGTTGTCAACAAAAATGCTGGAAAATAGTTCTTCTGGCCTTTTATCGATAAAAGATGTAATAGGGTTAAACTCAGATGGCTCTGATACAGACCCACTCAGGCCACATGCAGTGACTGAGGGGGGAAAACTCATGGTGAGGGCAAACCATGCTGGTAGATGGGAAGGAAACTGGTGAAGAGTTGCCAAATTTGTGATGCCCACCAGACCAGGGATGGGAAAAATGCCAGAGCAGTGCAATGTCGCTACCTGGGAGAAGGCAGAGAAAACACAGGGGGGATGTTTCCTTTCAATTTTGATCTTCCAGCCCAAAAGCTGAGGAACATTTGAATCCAAGTGCATATTTTCAAGAAAAGCATCTGTCTCTCCTCTTGACTGTAAAATGTGCAGAACCACTACCTTATTGTCAGACAGGACTTCCCATCTCCCTGGGCAAATGTCCAAGGCTCTTACTGGTAACCAGCCAGCGAGAATGAGGGTGTAACACAAGTAATGCAAGGCAGGGGAGCAGAAAGGTGTGGATAGACTCAACCTCCCTTTGTCGTGGAAAATCAAGGAAGGAGATTTGCAGGATGACACCAGTGGAGAACAACCGGTGATGTTCCTCAAGGTTGTGTATTGCTTTGGCTGCTGGGACTTGTCTTCTAAATGCAGCACTGCTGAATAATAACAGTAACTATACTGCGACTTACTTCTTAAAACACACACAGCATACATTTCCCATTTTAATTATGAGAAAACTGAGGCAGAGTGAACTTAGCTGCTCCTTTACACTTGCCTGATAGAAGCGTCAAAGCTGGATCTACACGTGTGATCTGCATTAAAAGGGGGCAAAGAGATCGTAGAGGTACAGATACTCAAAAATTAAATAAACAAAAAACAAACTATGTTGTGTCCAGACACAGACTTAAGAAGTTATGGGCCCAATGGCAGGATCTGAAGAAAGTGCCCTGCTGAGTATCAGCCCAGAGGGCTCACACATCACTCTCTAACAACTTAGAAACAACAAAAAAACTCATAAATTACTCTTTAAGCATTGTCAGCATTTGCGGTTTAATGGCTGGCCCTAAGCATAGTTGGTTTGTTTTCTTAAAGCCCCAGTCCCTAGCATCAGGTTATTTACCTGAGAATTTGACCTACTTTTATTTGAAAGCCCTTGAAAGGGCAGAGAGAACAAAACCATGAGGGAACAGAGGAGGGGAAAGCATGTGAGTTTAAAGGAAAAAAAATAGAGGAAGCCCAGAAGGAATTATTTTGGAAGCCTTATGATTTTTAAGCAAATGTCTTGATTTGCTGGAGGCTGACTCAGGTTTTGGGCACATAAGGCTATTGCTTGTCATTAATAATTTGACTGTTGTCATTAACAATTTGATACTGTTGTGCCAGGAGAGGTTTAGATTGGGTATTAGGAAAAAAATTCTTCACTGAAAGGCTTATCGAGCACTAGAAAAGGCTGCCCAGGGAATGGGTTGAGTCACCACCTCAGAAGGTATTTAAAAGACATGTAGCTGTGGTGCTGAGGGACATGGTTTAGTGGTAACCTGGCTGTGTTAGGTTAATGGTTGGACTTGATGATCTTAAAGATTTCTCCAACTAAATGATTCTGATTCCATGATTCTATGACTGGTTCTTCCAGTCCCAAGGATTTTGGCCATCAGACCTCTGCCAGACCTCTTAAAGTTGAAGATGTGTACCTGAGAAACATTCACTCATATTAGCCAACTTTTCTTTAAAATTAATAGCTACGGATAACCTAAAGGATTAATTTCACTGATACCAGTTTGGGTGCTGTTTGCCCCAGACCGATTCCTTCACTGACCCGTGGACTCTTCTTTCACATCACCACAAATTGTTAAGAACACACCTCATGCACTGAAGGAACTGGCACATTGAGGGTGAAAAGTTTCCAGCTTTCCTGCCGTGCGGGACCACGTACCGCTACTGCCACGTGGCATTTGCCAAATTTCCACCCTCCCCCGCCGCTTGCTTTCAATCTGAGTAAGTCTGACTGATACCGTGACTGTGCTGGTTTCGAGCAAAGGCAGAGTGGGATGGGGTGGGTAGGAACTGAGATACCTAGGAACGGAGTTCACGCGTGTCAGAGAAACCTCGTGCATCCCACCTTCTGGCTGCGGCAGCGCGTTCCCCAGAACCACCGGTGCCTGCCCGTAGCTGTTTTGGCAGGGAGGTGTCCTGGCACAGGCAGGATGTGTCACAACGTGAGAAGAGTGACAGTGTGTTTAATGGTTACCTAAGCAATCTGTTCTTTCATCCATCTGGTTTACTGATAGCTGCCTCCAGGTGCATTGAAAAGTGCTGACAGAAGATACAGAACCATAAATCCCCAGTTTGCCATTCAAAGCCTCAAGGAAAATAATAACCTAGCACTCTGTCCTGCAGACTTTGTCACTTTATGCTCCAAATGGACATCAGTGTCTCAAATAGGCTATCCGTCTTGAGAACTATGTTTTATTGGCAGCTCCCTGTGATACAGAAGGGCTAAGAGTGCATGCCTGGCCTTAAAAATACCCACTTGAAAGTTTTCTGATAAAAGTTTAAAAGTTTCCCTGGCTGGTGGCTTGGTTTCTTGCTCCGCTAACAGCATCTTTGTATTTGCTGTGTTATTGGAAGCCTGTATTTATTAGTCAAAAGGTGCTGTTTCTCTTTGGAAAGTTCCCTTCCCTCTGCAGCGACTGACAGCCTTCCACCTTCATGGGAGGAGACCTCAGCCCAGCTCCAAGAGAACACTGGGCCAGCACTAAATGCCGCATGTTTAGTTCAAACCAGCCTGTAAGCACACTCTGCCATGGCAAATTGGGGTCTTTTCTATTAATGATGTTTGCTAGATGAATTTTCAAGCTGCTGATGGGAGCGGCCACGGGGCCACAAGAACCATCACCAGTGCAAGAGAGGGTGCAGGGAGGCCAAGGTGGGTCTGGCGAGGAGGGCCATGGCGTGCCAGGGGCAAACACTGATCATGAAACCTCAGCTTTACAGCTTCCCTGGGTTAAACCAGCACACCCCATTTGTAGGCACCAACCATGCTAGACCTTGAGGCTCTCAGGTCTCTTCACAGGCACACTACCAGAGCCAACAATGCTGCTGGCTTGGCCAAGGCTTGTGAACCTATTTGCTCCCTACGGAAGGCCAAGACAGGACAACACAAAGGCCTCTTCATCCCTTTGCTTCTCTCAACTTTCCCACACTGCATTGCAATCATTTCTGGTGTTCTCACAGCCTGCTGGGGTGCATGAGGTCCTGATAAAGTAGCTGATTGACTTTCCTCTGAGTCACAGAATCACAGAAACACAGAATCTTCTAGGTTGGAAAGGACCTTAAAGATCATCTTGTCCAACCGCCAACCTAATTGTGAGTCATGCAAATGTCTTTTCTTCCTTCTTCATCTGTTGTCTTTGATGCCAACTGCCACCATAGCCACATACAATCCATCTTTTCTTGGGCTGAGAACATCTTTCTCTCTTTTCCTCCCTTTCCTGTGCCTCAGCCAGACTTTCGCTCCAGCTGCTCCCAGAGAACTGCTCTCACGTGCTCTGGACAGGGGGTACCTTAATCCCCTCCTCCCGCCTCACTTCTTGTCCTGGCAGTCTCAACCTTTTTCTGTGACCCACATCCCTTCAGTTCATGGCCATCATCAGTTCATGGACATCAGGCCATGTGCAGTGTGCTGATGGTAAGGGAATGGCCTTTTCTGCATCTCATCCAAGTGCTTTTTAATTCTCTCCTGTAGGACCAAGCACTGGGGAAGATTCCAATTTTTAAAAAAAGTAATAATTCCTATGCATGATTCATTTTGCCTGTGCCAGAGTTTACTTCTTTTGATTATGCAGATGGGTAAATATGCTTTTTTTTTTTTCCATCTGGCCCTGTAGGCTCATCCTTCCTCACAATATTTATCAGCAAGCAAATGGGTTGTCTGCCTACAATCAGGAACCACCAATGTTAGGGGTGAGAAAGAGTGAGGATGAGGGTTTTTAGTGATGAACTGGGTTTCACTGTTGTTACTGAAACACAATGACAGAAGTGAGGTGTATAAACGTGTAATTCCCCCAGATGCACATGGATAATTTGCAGGTCAGAACTATGTCTCTTCTTCTCTAAACAGCATCCTTAAAATAGTGTTGTCTAAAATGTTCCTGAATAGTTTGGGTTTTTTTCTTACAGGCAAGAGCATTTCCAGCATAGTGGCTGATTAAAGTACTCTACAAAATGTTCTGAGGAAAGGAAAACCAAATGGGATAGTCCTTCAAAATCCAAATGTTGTGTAAGGACTGTGATAGGAAACATTTCTGCTCATGATACTAAAGAAATCTTTCCTCCTGACCATTTCTCTGCATTACTGTATCCCCAGGTACACCTCTGCTAGTTCTGTCAGCCCAAAGACAAGAGGCACAGCACAATTCATCTCTGCACAAGATTACCTCTTCTAGATGGAGCGGGTCCAGAGGAGGGCCACTAAAATAATCAGGGGGTTGGAGCACCTCTGCTACGAGGACAGGCTGAGGGAGCTGGGGTTGTTCAGCCTGAAGAAGAGGAGGCTCCGGGGAGACCTAATAGCAGCCTTCCAGTACCTGAAGGGGGCCTACAGGAAGGCTGGGGAGAGCCTGTTTAGAAAGGCCTGTAGTGACAGGACGAGGGGCAATGGCTTCAAGCTGGAGGGGAACAGATTTAGATTGGAGATTAGGAGGGGGTTCTTCACTGTGAGGGTGGTGGAGCACTGGAACAGGTTGCCCAGGGAGGTGGTTGAGGCCCCATCCCTGGAGATATTCAAGGAGAGGCTCGATGAGGCCCTGGGCAACCTGGTCTAGTTGGGGGTGTCCCTGCTGACTGCGGGGGGGGTCGGACTAGATGACCTTTGGAGGTCCCTTCCAGCCTGGACCATTCTATGATTCTAGCCCACAACAGCACTGCTTCTTCCACATTGTCTTTTAGGAACGGTCCCTTGGCCATACCATCCCACAGGGCCTGGACAGTATGTGCTAACTGGTACAGGTGTTGCTAGTAGGGACAGCCCAGGTGATATTTTTAAGCTTTTTCTTTTGATTTCTAAAGTGCCAATAGCTACTGATGAAAGCAAAGCTCAACAACTAGTATAAAGTTCCACACAAAAGAAAGAGGTGGATCTTTCTCTGTGGGGTGGCTGTTTTTTTTTAATTATTTCAGTAGCTAACCGCATGTGGGAATCACAGGCAATACACCTTGTAATATTATAACTATTGCATTCAGTAAAGGTGCGAAACTTAATGACAAAATTTTTCGGTTCCCAAGCATGCTCCGAGGAGGGAGGGCCAACGCATCGAGGCTCAGCTAAGGGCATGAACTCGCTCGTGGGCTGTGAAGTCGTTCATTAGCTGAAGCTGAGGTTGAAATGAGGTTTTTTGCTCTTGCTCAGGGGCACAGCAAAGCTTCCTGATAGCAAACGGTGTACTCAGCTGCATAAAGGCTCCAGCTATCCGTGCCAGCCCAGTGTGAGAGGACACAGGGCAATATACACTGTGATAGAATCATAGAATGGTTTGGGTTGGAAGGGACCTCAAAGATCATCGAGTTCCAACCCCCCTGCCATGGTGGGGGCGATCACCCACCAGTGATGTTTGCTGGTAGCAGGGAGAGGCTGTGACCCAGGTGCTAAGGACCAAAGAGTGTGCCTAACATCATTTCACTTTAGTGATACAACATGCATTTATGAATCTTCCCTTGGATTCCCAGAGCGAAAAAAAAATATATTATATATATTTAAAGGTTTCAATAGGATTTTTCGGCTGCTGCTGCGTGTGCTATATAGAATGCCAGTGCAAAGCCTAGAGCTGAATTGCAGGAAGAACATTGGTATTTGGCTATTGTAATTATTTGCAGCAGTAAAAATCCATGCAGTATTTTGTGGACCCCATAATACACTGGGTGACTTTCTAGAAAATGAAATAAGCTGAATACCATTAACCATTAATGTCATTAAAACCTAGGAAATTAATGGAAAAGCAATATAATAAGAAATAAGGGAAAGTAGTTTTGAAATGCTGTAGGCCAAGTCTCTCTCCCACATCCACAATCACTACGGTAGCTCCATTGCAGGGGAAAGAAAAAAGAATCTCAGCCTTCAGCTTCCTTCAGAGTAAGGAAAAGCACTGGCCAGCTTCACAGAATCACAGAATCTTCTAGGTTGGAAGGGACCTTAAAGATCATCTTGTCCAACCGTCAACCTAACTGACAAAAATAGACACCCACACAACAAACAAGAAGCATCACCATCACTAAACCATACCTCCCAGCACTACATCAACCTGTCTTTTGAACACCTCCAGGGATGGTGCCTCAACCACCTCCCTGGGCAGCCCATTCCAATGTCTGATAACCCTTTCAGTGAAAAAATTTTTCCTAATATCCAGCCTGAACCTCCCCTGGCGCAACTTGAGGCCGTTTCCTCTTGTCCTGTCGCCTGTGACTTGGGAGAAGAGACCGACCCCCACCTCTCTACACCCTCCTTTCAGGTAGTTGTAGAGAGCAATAAGGTCTCCCCTCAGCCTCCTCTTCTCCAGGCTGAACAACCCCAGCTCCCTCAGCCTCTCCTCATAAGACTTGTGCTCCAGACCCCTCACCATCTTTGTTGCCCCCACAGCTTGAGTATTAACTGTGTGGAAAAGCAAAACGTTGTGCCTCCTTTGGGGGGACAAAGAAAGAAAAATATCAGCTGCAGTTCCACAGTTGTGCTTTAATCCATCTCACCCGGTCGAGATCAATGCATCCATCTCTTCCTGTATGTACAAAGTCTAAAACACCTCATAGCCATGAAAGCACAGGAATACATCTGCACCAAGACATCCACGGCCCATGGCTTCCATTTAACAAGCCGAGTAACCACTTCATCAGCTCCCCATTTAGCGAGTTTAAAAACCGTGCTATATTTAGCCCGGGAATTAGCAGATGCCTGGTTGCATCAGAGAATTAGTTTGTTGGAGTCAAAATGCACTAATAAATAACTGGCGGTCGTTCCTCGTGCCTCGAGGTAAGGGGGGGTGGGGTGGGTTTGTATTTTAGAGAGCATCCTGACGTAGCTGAAGCAGCTGGGCTGAGCAGAGAGGAGCAGAGCTGCCAGCGACCGCCTGTCCTCCTGACAGCGTGCCAGGACCGACTGTGCGTCGCGGGGCGGAAAACGTAACAGGAGACACGGGGAGGATGTCACGGACCGCAGACAGGGCACAGGGTTTTTAGTGGTTAAGATGACAACAAAGGCGCACCTCTGTCATCAGGCCCTAGGAGAAAGCCATATCCATGGAGAAATTTAGAGAAACCAGAAGGGTCCTCAAAAACAACTGAGGTTTTGTTTTTTGAATAATGATAATATACTGAGGAAAGCCATTATCCTATTTATGGTTTGTTGTTCAGACTCCCAGCCAACAGTGCACCGTACTCTGTGAATATATACATTCTAATGATATGACGGGGCAGGACACAGATGTTACGGGTTTGTCACACAGTCCTGCAGGGTCTGGCTTACCCAGCGTGTAATCACCCAGCATAAGAAGCATTTGCAACTTTTAACGGCTGCCAGGCCAGCGTCTACTAATTGCTGTAACATGATTGCACATGACAACAAGAGGGAAGGAGGAATAAGAAGACAGAGATGGAGGGAAGGGTTTGGGGGACCAGTCCAAGGAAAAGAAAAACTGAATTCAAAACAATTCAAGTTGAAACCACACAGCAATTTTGTTCTGTTATGTTAAAGTAGAACTGCGACTAATTTGATTGACTAAAGGATGAAAGAAGAGTCTGATCTCAAATACTGTCAAAGACCATCACCTCTTCTCTAGGGATGGAGAGTCAATAGGAAACCTTAAAGACTAGAATTATGTATCTCTCTGCCTCTTCCCAACAGAGCCACTAAGGTGCAGATGGGTTTCTGAATCACTGTTTTCATCCTCCTTTGCTTGTGTGCTTTTGTAGCCAAAGTTTTCCAAGATTTTAAAAATGTGGGCATTTTAAATACAGGTGCCTTTCCTTTCATGCCCACCTAACGTGACATCTATCTATGTTTACAAGTACCTAAAGGGTGGGTTGAAGGAGGATGGAGCCAGACTCTTTTCAGTGGTTTCTACCAATAAGACAAAGGGCAACGGGCACAAGCTGGAACATAGGAAGTTCCATTCAAATATGAGGAAAAACTTCTTTACAGTGAGAGTGATGGAGCACTGGAACAGGCTGCCCAGGGAGGTCGTGGAGTCCCCTTCTCTGGAGATCTTCAAGAACCACCTGGATGCAGTCCTGAGTAATGTGCTCTAGGCATTCCTGCTTTACCAGGGGAGTTGGACCAGATGATCTCTAGAGGTCCATTCCAACTCTGACAATTCTGTGACTCTGTGATTCCATGACATCCTGAGCAATGTTTTTAAAGGTGATAACTATTTGCAGTTCTCCTTGACTTTGACTGCGGATTCCTTTAAATTGTTGGTCTCTAGTCCGTGCTCCAGATACTGGAGGCACTGAAAATCAGAGGCTGTTGTTGTCAGTTGAGTTTTTCATGAATAGTCCAGGACCACACAACATGAGAAATTAGAAAAATACTTAGATGAGTTTGATTAGAAAACAAAAGGTGAATTGCCGATACAGCACAAGTAAGGATTTGCTTGCATGTGGTGCTGGATTTCCAAAGAGCATTGAGTTTTGCAACACTTCAATGTTAGATTCCCACCTCTTCTGTACAATTTTGTGCCTAAAGAGCTAAATGAAGGAAGGCCAGGTGCCTGAATTGGGATCTGAGGCCCAGGCGGGCCTTTGCATACACAAATCTAAGCCCCCTTTAGAGCAGGTTTGCCCTGGAGACAGCCTCTGAGGGATGTCCAAAACAGTGCTGAAGAGCAAGCCAACTCTTCAGCAATGTGGTTGATTGGGGCTGAGAGTTCAAGCTCACTTCCTGGCTCTTTTTTATTTAGCAATGTAGACATTCCCTCAGAATCTCTCTGCTGTCTCTGGAAATGAACAGGTACATCCAGGAGCCGATTCAAATTTTGGGGAAGTTGCTTTGTCTTCTTTTGGAGTCGCCTCTGCCCCTCCATTGGGTATAGTGGGAGCTGAGGCAATTTGGTGACTAAATCCTCTTGTAAATCTAGTCATTTACAAAAGAAAGGAACAAACTAAGATTCCTGTGGGATTTTAATTTTTTTTTTCACAAATATCTGAAGAGCCAGCACATATTTATGAAGATGTTAAAAAGTCAATAACATTTCAAGCACTTTAGAACATATTAGCTTATCTGAAATTTCAACCAGAAATACATTATTTGTTTTTATTGTTATCTGTCTCTAAGTGTTGCTAATCAGAAAAATAAACATTTGGTATGATTTTGATGACCAAACACATACTGTAAGTAGGCAAAACGACAAAATGAACAGTTTCTCCAAAATCTATAAGCAGAAATGTCTTTATGCAAACAGCTTCAATAGTGCTTATGAACACAGCTGAGCAAAAAGAGGAATTTCTGTCTAGTGAGAAAACTGGATATGTCCAAATCTTTTTACACTTCCAAACAGGGGAAGAAGCTGAAAACTGGATTTTAGGGAAGTTACAACTCGGGCAACCATCTAGGCTATCAGGTCAGATTGTACCTCCATGCTGTGATGCGTCTCATAGAGAACACAAATTGTAGTATGTCATGAGCCTTGAATGGCAACTGGAAACCTCTGCCCTTTGGAAAAAACGAGGCTCTAGGACTCAAAAAAGAATCCCTTTAGCATTTCAGAGGACATGGATTAAGATTAGTATTAAACTAATGTGTTGTTTTTTGGGGTTTTTTTTAGTTAGGTTCTATCAAGCAACTTACCAAGCATCCTGGGTCCTCCCAACTTGAGGCAACAAATGTTATATGTTGATGGAAACACTTCAGGAAAAAAAAATTAAACCATTTTCCTGTGGTAAATTTTGATTTTTATGAGAACCACATTTTCCATTTTTAAGGTAGAATTTCCAAGCAACTCTAAACTATTGCTAACAAACATATCCATAATCATCAGGAATCGTTGGTTAGCAAACGGAAAGAAATCTCAGGTTCAAAACAACAATGTGGGTTTGAAACCTTTTACAGTTTCACCATAGGTATCACGATAACCAGCCTTTTTTCCCCCTAACACCAAAGAGCATGAATTCATTCATTGTCTCAAAATCTTACAAAGAAAACAAAAATGTGAGTCCTGAATGCTCAACCACCAGCAAGCAATTAAAAAAAAAAAATACAAAACACATTCTTTGTACATCTCTCAGTTTTGACTGGTTGGGGTCCTGACTCATGAGTGTTGAAAGTCTGGGGTTGCCAAAACTGCTTTTGTTTGTCACTAATAATCACTCATCCTGAGGAACATGTGGTTTACTGTCTCATGCCAGGCCTCCAATGCTAAGGGCTGAGGTTCCTTGGTGAGACAGTCTCTTCCAGCTCCAAGACTTGTTCTTCCGCATTATCGGAATACTTTATTATTTTTTTAAAGCATCAAATGTAAAATAAATAGGTCTTTCCCTTGATAGACATTATGATTTTTATTTTGTTTTAAGATTAACTTTGGTAGCCACAGAAGTTTTGCAATACTTTAAGACCACTGATAACTGAGCAGGATGGAAAAGAACACAAGTACATCCAGTCCACTGTTTGTTTGGTTTTAATTACTTTCTCTGCTATGGCTAGAGACTTCTGGAATTGTCCTCTTGGTGGAAATAAAGTTTAGCAGTTGGGCTTTTCTACCAAAACACTTAGCTGAGTCATAAGGGTTGGGGAAAAAGTAATGCAGGATGAGCTGACAGTTGCATTGAGCTGTCTGGTAACCAGAAGTACATTCCTCAGAAGTGCCCGGATAAATTGCATTTTCTAACGTGATTTCCTTTTCTACCTTCTCCCTGCTAGAACAGTCCCAAGACCAGTCACTTGACTTTCTATATTGCCTCTTGCAGGCAGATTCAAGCTGTCTATAAATACCACCTGCCCCAGAGAAGGAAACACAGAGTCTTTCTCTGGCAGCCATTCTAGAAGAAGCTCCCACAAGAAAAGACTCGAGTCCATTTTCTGCTTGACAGTATCTCTGCACTACCAAGCAAGTCCACTTCAAGCACTGAACACAATCAATATCCATTCCCTCCTCCCAATTTCTTCCAGGAATATGGTCACCTCAGAACTGGCCCCCAAAAGAGTCCTACAAGCAGGTCATATAGACAGAAATTTGGTGCAAATATCTTATGGGACTGAGCAGTTGAACAGAAGGGACCGATGACCAGAGTGGGATTCATCTCTACGAACATCAAACGACCACTATATAATAATCCCAATACAAGAAAGAAAAATTTTACAGTGAGTACAGTCATTCACTGGAACAACCTCCATGGGGACATGGTAGAGTTCTCATCACTAGAGGTTTTCAAGATGAAACTAGACAGGGTGATAACCTCATTGAGGCTCCCTTTCCCTTGAAAGGTTGGATCAGGTGATCTTTTGAGGTCCCTTCCAACCTGGACTATTCTATGACATATATCAACACATTAGCCTAGTAATCCAGACTCCATTATGGTTAAAAGAAACAGAGTCCGATTCATTTGACCTGTTTTCACATGTCTACATGAAAATCAGGCAAATCATGCCCAAGAAGGACAACTTTTCTGTTTGTTTTCACTGACTACACAGGGAACTTATGGCAACTGATTCCAACATATGCTGCAGTCCTTCAGCAAGATGAATCATCCCTTACATGCTTACATTTTTCACAAAGAACATTTCAGCTCTGATAGGACTTCGCTTTTGAAGTAGGAGTCTTTCATTACATTGCAGGTTTCAGAGTCAGGGTCTCAGCTCTACCCCAAATCTCTATTGCAATTCCAGACTGGAGTGGAAAGGGCTTGAAAACCTTACTAAATTCACTAGGGACACCAGATCCAATCTGTTCAAGCAATGCCTAAAGGACCTGGACTCATAGACATCCTTTCAGAAGACAACTGAGATGCCCCTCACTTTTCACATCGGTAGGCATATTGTTACCAGAAAGGATATGCCTACTACTAGGCCTGTCTCATCTGAGGGGGGTTTAAATTGCAAAGGTCTTGCACTCCAAGAGATGGTCTTCACTGCTAGACTCTATTGTAAAATTCAACTTTACAGTTTTAACCAAGCCTCATCTACTTGCTGCGAAATATCCTACGGGTATCAGGAAACGAGCAATAGCAATAAGAAGATCAATCTGACTGTAAACCAATAAACAGGCATCTTCCTTAAAGACAGGGAATGTCTTGGCCTCTCCTCTAATCCTGCTTATGCCATTTTACACTTCCCATTTTAGCTGCTTCAAAGAAAATGCATAAACAGTTGTAATTGGGCTGCCAAAAGGCTGTCTCTAGCCCACTTCTGAAAACAAGGCTTAAAATTCTTTGAAAAATGTCTTTCCCTGCCTCTTTTACCAAAAATATCTTGGCCCAACTATTCATCCGACTGGAGCTGTACTGTTGTCAGCCATACCAAAATGAGTGAAGAGGAGCTGTTGTAAGGAAATTAAAATATCCCGCAGCAGAGCAGGTTTTTCAGCCTCTCAGCCCTTCCCAAGTTCACTGCAGAAGTTTTCACTAGTGGTACCTGTCTGAACTGGGCTAATGGCAGATCCTCTGCCTGTCCATAAATGGTCTCAAGCTGCCTCCATACCTGAGAACCAACAAACTGTCAAAAGTTGTCAGCAGTGTGTCTTGGGCTGGGATGTGTCTGTTTTCCTCTAATGGCCTGATAATGCCATCTTCAGCCCCAAGCAGTACATGCTATTATATTGTCAAATACTGATATTTATACACAGACTAAGGACATTGTCCCGCATGCTTCTGCAAAGTAAAAGTGAAGTGCTATAAAATTAGCCCCTAGCAGAAGAAACAGATTTTGTCTGCGTAAACACACTGCTTTTAAATTCTGCTAGTAATTTTTCAGTCTCATAAAATAAATCTGATGACATCTCTGTATGTTTATTTCTGACTCTGTACGGCAAAAAAAGCCAATAACCCAATAAGGAGTCCTAGCCATTTATTTTCCTCTAGATTCTTATCCATTAGTGTATCAAAGTGGCTTTTTTCCAAACAGGCATTCATTTTGACAAATGCATTTTACTGACCCCTTTTACAGAGGACAGACATCGGAGGATATGTAGAAATTTCTGTAGAAAATTACCTCGCTGTTAAGTAGTACAGACACTGGATGTCTCCATCTCAGCCATCCGTAAGTCATCTTGATTTGTCAGATGCACTGGCTTTTAAAAAAAGCTCAAGATAAGAATAGCCACTGGAAAAAATCAAGCCTTGTCAGCTTCTTTCTGATACGGTCTTAGCAACAGTCAATCATAAAGATGTCATCTTCCCATAGGATTCTTGTACTTCCAAAAGATCTTCCTGTATTTACGCAATGCCATCAGTCTTAAAAGATTTTCCAATAACTAATAATGATTTCACAGTTTAAATAATTGCTAATTTGAAACCGGTACCAAAATTTTCAGCATCCAGTTTTGGCTTTGAAATACGTAGACTGTGACCATCTGTGGTGCCTACTCAAACGCGTCTCTCCAAGTAACCCAAAAGCTCTGTGAAACTGTGAACTTGAGAACTCTGTTTGCCTTCTTTCTCTCTCTCTTCAGAAATCCTGCCAAAAGCTGGAACCTGTGACACTGCACACACTCTCCAAAGAGGTAAAAACTGTGGACCGCCAAGCTTCCAGCTGTAGAGTCTACACCCTGCAGTGAGATGTGCGGGGCTGTGTTTATACCACGCACACATCTTAAGCTGGGCTTATTAAGCCTGGGTATTTGCACGTTCATAGCAATTCAGGCGTTCAGCTACACATGAGCATATGCTCATAGCCAATTTGAAGAACAAGCAGGCAGGCGTACAGGAGACGATGCCAAATTTGATGACATAAATAAGCATGCTCATCTTTGAAAATCCATGTCTATGATTGGGTTTTACTAGGCCTGCAGTTTTAACTTAAAACCTCCGCCAGGACTTTTATTTCTGGTTAATCATAGAATCATAGAATTGTCCAGGCCGGAAGGGACCTCCAAAGGTCATCTAGTCCGAACCCCCCACAGTCAGCAGGGACACCCCCAACTAGACCAGGTTGCCCAGGGCCTCGTCGAGCCTCTCCTTGAATATCTCCAGGGATGGGGCCTCAGCCACCTCCCTGGGCAACCTGTTCCAGTGCTCCACCACCCTCACAGTGAAGAACCCTCTCCTAATCTCCAGTCTAAATCTCTTCCCCTCCAGCTTGAAGCCATTGCCCCTCATCCTGTCACTGCAGGCCTTTGTAAACAGGCTCTCCCCAGCCTTCCTGTAGGCTCCCTTCAGGTACTGGAAGGCTGCTATTAGGTCTCCCCGGAGCCTCCTCTTCTTCAGGCTGAACAACCCCAGCTCCCTCAGCCTGTCCTCGTAGCAGAGGTGCTCCATCCCCCTGATCATCCTTGTGGCCCTCCTCTGGACCCGCTCCATCAGGTTCATGTCCTTCTTATATTGAGGGCTCCAGACCTGCACACAATACTCCAGGTGAGGTCTCACCAGAGCAGAGTAAAGTGGAAGAATTACCTCTCTGGACCTGCTGGCAACGCATCTTTTGATGCAGCCCAGGATGCTGCATCTCATCCACCAGCACCCCAAGTCCCTTTCCTCAGTGCTTCTTTCTAATACCTCACCCCCTAGCCTGTACTGATGGTGAGGATTGTTCCGGCCCAGGTGCAGAACCTTGCATTTGCTCTTGTTGAACCTCATGAGGTTCACCTGGGCCCACCTCTCCAGCCTGTCCAGGTCCTTTTGGATGACATCCATTCTGGTTCTCCAAACTGTGCCATTTTCTTCTTTAGTTGCGCACTGGCTGGAGGCGTGCGTGTAGAAGTTAAAAGACCCATACCTTTCTCCTAAGGTTCACTCCTGAGCACTCAACTCAGAGCAAAGGTGCCTGGTTTCATTTTTGCATTACAACTCTGGCCGTCACCTTGCCTGTTTTTTGCTGTCACTTCGATTTCCCCGGCTCCAACACCTCTGTGCTGTTCCAGTAATCTCCGCCTTTCCGCTGACCCATATCCCCGCGATTCGGAAATCGAGCCATATTGCGGAGCACCACTGGTGCTTGTGGGTAACCTCATCCCCCTCTCGGCCGACTGCACTTCTCACTCCCTTGCAACACGAATCAAACTGGAAAATCCCCTTTGCAGAAACCCACCTCTGTCACCCTTGCAGCTGGGTAAATGTGCATTTTCTTTCAAATCTAGCCTTGAAATCACAACCTTAATCGTAACATTTGTAACGGGTTTCCTATAATCTGGAATTGCCACTCTTCCTGGAGGAGAAAGGCGACCGGGCTTTAAAACAAAGCAAGGATTTTAAAAGTCAACTCAGTTGTGAGCCAGGTTTTACTGTCATTTCTAGAGCAAAGTGATTAAAAGGAGGTGCAGAAGGATATAAGGAACTAAAAATGGATGAATATTTAGAGGATATATGGTCCCTGGATATTGCTCGTGGGATGCTGCTGATGCTGAGTCTCTCTGATACCGCTTTGGTGCAAAAAATTCTCTTCAAGGTTAAGTGGAAAATTTCTAATACAAGGTGGGACGCAGGTGGAAGACATGGAAGATCACTTAAGGCTACTAAAAATAAAGATATGGATCACGTAGGATTTGATAGGAAAGGTTTGCTTCATGAGATGTCAAAAAGCACAACTTTACCTTAGACTTCCCATGTTGTTTATTCACCCTTAGTGTAAGAAGCACGTACATTTGAAACTTCCTGCCCACTAAGAGATTATAACTCCAAAGAAAATGAAATCTGAGTATAGGCAATCTTTCTATAGTTTTAAAATAAGTCTTAGTTTTGTGTCATTCTTCTCCTTAAATGGCTGTTGGAATTGTCAGTGATCAGTGCAGAGATTAAAGCTGAAGCAGAAGAAATGGTATAAAACCACGTACAAGCTAGAGAGGGACAGAAAAATGGAGTAATATAAAACAACAATAAAAACTGGACCGGATGTACTCACTCATCACTAGACATGTTACATGATTAATCACTTGTCCTCATTGTAGCAGCGAAGCCAGGAAATCCACAAAACCTCAGTATGTATGTAACAGTGCATTTCTAGCTAACAAATTACAGCTATCGAGCTACAGAAAGAAGCATGCACTACATTTACTATAATTTAACATACTGGCCTTCTCTGAAAACCTGGCAAAGTTTGCCACCACGCAAGCCCATAGCATCAAAACTCTCTATTTCAATGAGGGTAAAAATTCTAGTGTTTAGCATTAACATGAGGCTCAGCCAGAAAGACCAAGATAGCTCAGGGCAACTTATATAAAGTAGTTCGTCGTGAAGGTGCTTGTGATGGTCCAAGCTGGGCCAACACGTCCATCACTAACCATAAAAACAGAGCAAACGTTATAAACAGGTTGTGGTGGCGTTACCTGGAGCCAAAGCACAAGCCTGGCTGCATTTCATGTCAAACCACTGACCAGCCCTGCTGCCGTTTGGAAAGTATGGCTGACATCCGACTGCGGGCCGCCCCGTGAGGTTGACCAAACCACCAGCAGCAGAGTGGTTAGGCTGCTTTCTTCAAAACATTTTTTGTGGCTTTCTTGAGAACACAGTATTTGTCAGGTGAGTAGCACAGCCAGGATGGTTCTATCTCCTTGTTGCCGTTATCTGTGCTTCAGCACCGTTCCAAAGGTCCCCCTTCTGCTCAGCTGTATATAGGGCGTATGAAGAACCATCCTCTGGAGGGGCTGCAGGCCAAATTTTAAGGCTAACAAGGAGCACTTTCAGTTTGAACTCCCATACACCAAGCAGGAAATAGCACCCAGTTATTTATATAACTCTACTTGCAGTATATTTTTAATGTCTTTCAAACATAACTTAAATAACACCTTTACCTTTAAAGCTGCAATTTGGTGACAATCTATAACCAATACTTTCTGAAGGATGATCAGGGGGATGGAGCACCTCTGCTACGAGGACAGGCTGAGGGAGATGGGGTCGTGCAGCCTGAAGAGGAGGAGGGTCCGGGGACACCTAATAGCGGCCTTCCAGTACCTGAAGGGGGCCTACAGGAAGGCTGGGGAGAACCTGTTTAGAAAGGCCTGCAGTGACAGGATGAGGGGCAATGGCTTCAAGCTGGAGGGGAAGAGATTTAGACTGGAGATTAGGAGAGGGTTCTTCACTGTGAGGGTGGTGGAGCACTGGAACAGGTTGCCCAGGGAGGTGGTTGAGGCCCCATCCCTGGAGATATTCAAGGTGAGGCTCGATGAGGCCCTGGGCAACCTGGTCTAGTTGGGGGTGTCCCTGCTGACCGCGGGGGGGTTGGACTAGATGACCTTTGGAGGTCCCTTTCGGCCTGGGCAATTCTATGATTCTATGATTCAACGGGAGAAAACTGCAATCCTGAAATGGTTACCTTCAGGTCTTCTCAAGAGGCAGTTAAATAGCTGTTGAATTAGCTACGAGCTCCTCAATTAATCCATGACCAGCTCCTAACACGCCTGTTAACATCCATCTGCTGCACATCATCCTCTGCTCCTGACCTGTTTCCCTGGAGCCTCATCAATCAAATTCAGCTTGGCAGGAGATGACTCCTTCACGTGGAGAGGACAGGGACACCATTCCTGCCAGCTCCCTGTGCAAAGGGCAGTAAGTGTCAGCCAGCTTCACAAAATCAGAAATGAAGAAGCACAAGATGGGAGACTTATCCCAAAGACCTTCCAGGAGCCCCATGTCAGAGCTGGGTAGGGAATTCCTTTATTCCAGCCAAGCACAGTGCTATAGACATCACGCACCTTATCGCAGCCTTTACTGCTCTGGATTTTATGCCAACATAATGCCCTCAGAAAAATGATACAAAGAGGGATAACATCATAGGGAATATCAGATCCTTGCCTTTCTCATATTATCTTTGGGAACTCCTAGACTTGCTGGCCATGTAGCCATGGGTTTGGGAACTCCTAGACTTGCTGGCCATGGGTTTGGAACCATCTTGAAAGTAAGTCATCATCTAGAACAGGGAGAGAGACATTTCACCCTTATGGCTCGCCACAGAAAGGTTTCCAAAACCAGGTACTTGCCTTACAATGCGATCGGCTTCCAAATTATGAGGGCCTTTCTACACGCAACCAGTTTGGGACCGTCTCTGAATGATTTCTGGATTTGCCTGAAGTGGCACACAATTTTCAAGCTTTCTTAAAGGAAATGATCTGAAATTGTAAAATATTTGCCTGATAACATTTGTTAGTATAAGAAAAATGCTAACTATTGGGGGAATTGGCAAATACAAGGAATATTTTGAAAGTTTGAAATTCTTCAAAAGAGCCCAGGATCGTTGTTCCATGTTACGGAGAGGGACACAGAAGGGCAAAGTTTGCCTCAGGTCAAAACAAGGCATCAGCAGAGGTAGGTACTGAACTCAGGTTCCCAGGCAAACTGAGAATAGAGCCCCTCAAGTCTCACGTATCTTGTCTGTCCCTCCTCTGACACAGCAAGGTACACTGATTTATCAGGTACGTGAGCAATTCTTGTTTGGTGGCAGTTCACTCTGCACATTCCAACAGAAAGGGAGAGGCTGAGCAGCGGAGGGCTGGCTGTTTGCCAGATGGGTATCAGCCCATCTTCAAGGCTGGAGAAGTGGTTGGAGTGCAGGGCTTGAGGTTGGGAGACCCTTTAAGGCGCAGCAGAGAGCATCATCGAAGCCAAGTCAGAGAGGCAAAAGGCAGAGAAATTCTAGGTCCCAGTGTACCATGTGGGGTCTGTGCAAACTACAACCCCTGTGGAAAAGGGGGTTGGACCGGGAAGGCGGGCTGGAGAAGTCGTCCCACCCAGCAAGGACACCACAACCAAGAAGAAAGAAAAATCGTTTCAACCTTTACTCTTCCCAACATCCCAAGACTGTTGAAACTGCAACTAGAATATCAGATGTTGAATTTGTGACGTGTGTTTGAACAGGCTTGCAAACATAAGACGGTTGGTAGGAAATTAATTTGTGTTCAGATTAAATGAGCTGCCAGGGTCAAGACCGTGTTATGACCACAGTTCATTCTCTTTCTTTTTCTCCTTTTAATTACATATAATTACATGAGCTTTAGCTTTAGTGCACTTCCAGTCTAATTATTGAAAAAAGGTTCACATTTTAAGAAAGAGAATTAAAAATGAACAGTGGTAACAAACAACCTTCTCATTGCTGACGTGCATTCAGATTAATGGTTATTTCCCTAATTAATCTAAATCACTCAACCAGTGTAATTCGGATGACTGCAGCAAGGATGACTTCTTCACGTACTTCAATTTTAACAGTTTTGGCAAGTTAACACACAGAGAAAACAAAGACAAGTTTTAAACACACAAACTACAAGCTGGGCATATGCCATAAGCAGTGACATTCCAACACTTCAAGAAGAAGAAAAAAACCCTCACAAAATAATTTTAAACAGAAATCACCATTACTCCTCCTCTGAAACCATGTCTCTAGGAGCCTCTCAAAAGCACTTTGATCATACTGATGAGGGCCCTACAGACTCCTGGGGGAATTTCCAACACCCACCTCTTTATTTTCTCAGGCAGTCACAGGAAAAGAGGTTATGTTGAAGATGCCAGCCTGTACTGGGCTTGTCAGGATGTCTCAGGCTTAACCCTTTGATGCCTCTGACCACCCTGAAGATAACGATCTTCACGGCGTAGATCACAATATTAAATTAGGACACAAGCCAAGTCCCAAACCTCCAAAGTTATCGGGATGAAAAATGCATATGATCTGCTGCCACAGAAATATTAGCTAAACATCTCACGGTCCTGCAACACTTAGAGTGGGACCTCTCTCTGCCCAGTGCCTTTTAATTCCAGTGGAGTTAGTTGTGAACTCTAACTCTTCTCTGATACAGACGGCATAACACACTGTAAAGAGTTCTGTTCTGTTTGGTGGGACAACCGAGTATTGACACTTCTCTTGACATAATTTCTCTAAACAACTACATTCTGATGAACTTCCTTCACAGTTTGCTTCCCAGAGTTATATTCTAGTTTCCTAAAGAAACGTTATGCATCTCCTCCAGCTGCAACATCTGCTCAGAGCACAATATTATGGGGCAATAATTACAAAACCACATTCTTCTCAGAAACAGAGACACTGGCTGTTCGTTATCAAAGGTTACTATCTCTCTAAACAAAGACTGATGCCAGTAAGCGAGACAACTGAGATTTTGCCATCAAAAAGAACGAGTTTTGCCCTGTGTCTGGAAGCTGCCATTACGCAGCACATATGAATATACATCCACATAAATAACATTCTATGTTAGAGTTACATTATATTTCAGTATCAGCTTAAAAGTTACTTTCGGATCAGCATAAAATCTAAGGGTTTTGCAAGCAGCAAGTTGGGTTCCAAACCAAAGCAACCACAGATTACTTTCCTACAGGAGTGAAAAACTCAGCCAAAAGCAAGTTTAGCTCTTCTTCACTGCTTGATGATTTCTGGTAGGCAAGCGTTATTCCGTAGCCTCTCGGCTAAGAAGACTCCCCTTGCTGGTTTTTAACCACTTCCACCAGCAAAGAATGAGAAGGCCAGAAGTCACATCAGGACAACAGAGTAGGGTCAAGAAAGCAACAGATGACAGCCATACTACAAGACTGGAGAAGAAGCAGAAAAAAAGTAGAAACCAGCAACAGCCACAAGGAAAGTGTAGGAGGAGACTTGGAAATTGTATGAGGTGGAGACTGTAGAAATAGGAGATGGGCAATAAGTGGGCTACCGGGGCAGACGGCAGAAAAAAATAACACATTATCACACCATTGCTTTTCTCAATATTCATCTTATTCCTGGCAAAAGCACTGGAACTTCAGGAAACCAAGTCATGAGATTTGTACAAGTGTTCTCTTTGCTTAAAAACAAAAAAACAAACAAACAAACCATACACCTACTCCAAGCTCCTTCACAGTCCTAGAAGCAGCAGCAACTTTTGGAGGAGCAAAGGCAAGGCAGACTATATATTTGGACTATGTAGAAGCCCCAGTTTCAGCCTTCGCAATTCCTGTGGAAAGGTGTTGTGTGGTCATGGACTAGATAGCCAGTACCTTGACCACGGACACGGTCTCATGCTTGTCATGGTTAGTTCCTTTGCCCCAAGCAGTCACACGCTCTGCGGTTTGCCTGAACAGCAGGGGAAGAGACAGCATTTGATTAATATGGTGCTCAATAGCCAGTAAGGTTAGGGCTCTGGGTACAGTTCTGCAGCCTTGGCGTGACTCACTTTCCGTAGCCACCTTCCAACCAGAGGCTCGGAGCAGTAACCAGCATGGAATTCAGTCACACCAGAAGCTCAGGCTACGGAGCGAGAGGAAGGTCCCAGCAACGGCAGCGGGAGATGGAGTAGCACACATGTTGGGCGAAGACTATGGAATAGCTGGAGACTTAACTCTCAATTTAATACACCGAGGTTAAGCAAAGTGCATGGATACTGTTCTGTGGTTGAATGAAGCCAGCCAGAACCAGACTGCTGAAAGAAAGAAAAATAAAGTCCAGGCAGGAAGAAAAAAAGCTCAGACTAGTCCTCCACATGAATATCCTCTTCTTTCCTTTCACAGAAATCTCTTTTTTTCGTTCCCAAACTCATCACCCATCTTTTTTTGGCTGTACAATATTTTACGAATAAGTTAAATGTTTACTTACTTCACTTAGCATATATTTTTGACATGATTGAATGTGAGGCATTACCCAAACAAAGAAAATCTTTGAAATAAATACGGTAACGAAACAAAAGAATGCTCCTTTTGGAAATAATCCCATAAACACTATAGAAAACTCCTTTAAACAACCATTACAAAAATAAAGAGTCAAGGAAAGTTGCGCATGCTTACTGGCTTAAAAGTAACTTCAGCAAAAGTTTCCTAATTCTTGAAATGAAACACTGCTGAGATTATTAGGTTCACAACATACACATCAAAAATCATTAAGCCAGCTATTCGCAATGGTAGTACTTTTAAGTCTTAGAAACCCTATCTGCGCACAGCATCTCCGCTCAGCATTACTATTTTGGGGGACTTGACAAAATGCTGTTTGGTAGATTTCAAAAGATTTCAAAACACTTGAGGATTTTGAATAAGCCTCCGAAACGTCATGTTTCATGCAGTGTTTTCATTAGCAGCGTATCCTCGCGCTTACCCAGAAGACTCTAAAGCTGGCTTTTACGCCGATTCCCCAAATACTCTACAACGTGCCAAAGACCAACCACAGTCCACACGGAAATATCAAGCCAAGCTCCCTACCCTAACTTCCAGGCAAGCTGAGATTGAGGTAGGCTGGTTATTACATCCTACTTGTGCTGAGATATTAAGAGTGCATTTCTTGCCCGGTCTCCCCTCACAGAATCCACACGACACTTTACTTCATATAACCAGAACTACGGGTTTACCTTTCAACCCAAAGACAGTAAAACAGAGTTCTCGCATTCTTCCTGGAGGCCAACTTAATCCTGTAAGAAGTATGCCATCTACTGATGCACTAGTTACTATACCATTCTTCAAGCGCCTTCACGCAACCACTGACCGAGACCACTCTGAGCTGTGTTAGCTGAAAAGAAAAATAATATTCCATGAATTTACAAGAAATGACAGCGCTCTCGAAGCCAGTGAAATGTGTTTTATTTTAAGCCACTGCTAAAACAAGGACAAGTTTAGTGCAACCTGGAGTTCATAATCTGAAAACTGAATATAGTTAAATTACTAAAATGGCAAAACTTGTCACCATTATACAGTACAAGACCTTCATATTCATTGAGTACAGTTACATAAACATTTATAGTTATTCAAACTGCTTTTGGTATACAATTGCATCACTAACTGGGCTGTGAATTACTGTAACACTGCACAAATAAGCAGCAGTTCCAGCAAGTTATAATAAATTTTAGTATTAAATACTATTCAGACATTAAAACAGAACAAAGGCCCCTCTAAAACTACAACTCCAGCTATACAACAGGAATGTACAAAGATGGTACAAAATAAAGTGACTACAGTGGCTGGGCTCTGTACTCGCCTCTGCAGAGCTCAAGTACAGTAAATGCTCAACAGTAGTGGCTCTTGCTGAAAAGCCAAAATTCTGACACTAAAATCATTCCTGAATCTTCTGTTTTTCTTTGCAAATCAACTGCGTAAAACTAAGGGGTTTTGCGCTGGTGACAGTGTTTACTACTCAACCGTGTTCCCATCTCCAACAAGCTGTGGCTCTTTATAGAAAAGGTCCCAGACAAAGTTACGCTCCCAAATGTTAACGTTTAAAATCTGATACCGTTTTTGAGAGACCTAATTAGTCTCGGAATGTGGGTTGCTGGGTTTTTGGTTTTTGTTTGCTTTTTAGAAAGCTTACACAATCTTTTAAAACTCCAGAACAAAGATACTACACAAATTGCATTCACGTACACCGTCTTAGCTACTTTTTCACATCCTCATTTTGAGACAGCCAACGCTCTTTAATTTTAACATATGGGTTTGAGTTTTGTTTGGTTTTTATTTTATTTTAAGGCTTTATGCATACTTCTGTATTATTTATGCGCCCCGTTCTGAATGTTTAAACTTGTTTTAAATATGGCCACTTTTAATTGTTAATTTATAGAGGGACTATTTTCAAAGTGCTTTTTCTACAGAATCGTACAAAACATCCAAACACTTCATTTTTTCAAAACATCAAATGTATTTATGAAGTGTTTTGAGTCTGGGTGTCTTCTGGAACAATATCACCATTGTATATATTTTCCTCAACTTAAAAATTAAATTACCAAGTCTGGTTTCCCATACAAAAAAAATCCAAGATGAAACAAACTCTACCTTGCTATGTTTGTTTCTAAAGCAGAGTTGTCTGGTTTATACGGACCAAAACATGGCCCTTCATGTTTTTACAGTTTCATTTACACTTCTGTATTTGTGGTCAGGAGTTTTAAATAAACTCGGTAACAACGTAATTTAAGACTTGCATTAGCAAAGAACAGCCTTCTCGCTAATATGGCAGACAGCATCAGTTAAGTAGAGTCAAAGTAAGGTTTCCCAAAGATTACTAAAATTGTTAAATTAAAATAATTTTGCCAGGCTAGTTTAATGCCTTCTCAATTTTGATACCAAAGGAAAAAAATCCAGAATAAATTTAAAACAATTTGTGTAGAAAATTGGTTTGGGATTTTTTGTTCATTTTTACTTAAAGTATTTTATAACATCTTTCTCATGTAAATTTGGAAACTATGCTACTTTCCTCAGAGGCTAATAAATCCATTTCTTCCTTAACGTATCTCCAATCAATAGTTACAGAAAGTACAGAAAGTAAGTCTGAAAACAAGATTCCACTTACAAAAATCATTTTTAGTGCAACTATTGTCTACTTCACTTTTTAAACAGTTGTAAGCTTTGTGAATCGCACAATCCTGTACCTTTCTCCAGAAAGGTCATTAAAAAGAAAAAACACTTCACCAACTTTATAAAATCCATCATACTGAATAAATCACAGTTTAAAACCGGCTATTCCTGTGGTCTTGTTTTGTTGGGTTTTTTACAATGTACAGCTTTGTACAATGCCTTCAATATCTTTATCTATTTGGGTTTGGACATGTACAGAAATACCGGACTAGTACTACTGTATCTTCATGTCCTAAAATTTCACTTGGTGAGAACACAAGGGTCTAAAACCCAGAGCAAAATTTAGTCCTAAGGTACTCTTTTTAGTATTTTATTTTCTTGACATTTCAATTTTATAGATAAATTTGTACATTACTGTCACGTTAAAGGGAAAGATGTTACAGCCAGAAAATGGTTTCAATTTTTTTGGCTGAAACAACATTGAAAGTCAACCTTAAAAAAGGAAGAAAGGAGTACAGGAGGTTGGAGAGAAAAAAAAAAATCCAGACAACTTTTGTACAAATCTTCAAAAATATTTGTTACTAGCCCCATCTTCCAAATACAGGAATTAAGATAACTTTCCCCTCCTGCTTTGGGTTCTACAGGAAAAACAACTCCTGACGCTTGGCTTTATAACAAGGCCTAGCAAACCTAAACCAGAAGACCCTACAATAGTTTTTGGTCTTTTTGTCACATGGCATAAATAGAACTTTCAATCTGTGAAATGATACATGAAGTGAGGCCATAAATTATGAGCATAACAACAGAATTTTAAGTTATTGGTACAAATTTACACTGTAAGCCCATATTTGTGAGATCTCATATGCATTGAGATACATATCATTGTGTGTATGCACATGTGTGAACACACCTATGTGTGTATACAAAAATGTTAAAGATCTTTAACTTGGTGAGAAAGGTGAACTTTGCGAGACCCAAGGCAGAAATCCAGATGACAAATGAGGACTAAAACCAGGTCTCTGTAAAAAAAGCAGTCGAATACCTTCCTGAAACACAAAGTCATTGCAAGGAGAGGGCTCTTGAGTTTTACCAGTGTGACATCTCATAGTGATTTAGGGGGTAGGGGAAATCAGAATTGAACACATTCCAGTAAAATTCATGAATAGGTTTAGAGACTTCGGGATGAGAAACTTGTGCACCTTATCAACAGTACAGTTTTCTTTGAAAGAACTACTAAGAGTTTTTCATTCATCCAGAATAAGACTCCATGATGCTCCTGCAAGAGATATGAGTTTTGAGGTGGCAACCTTGTAATTACCAGCATGTGTCTTTTTCTCTCAAAGGATGTATAAAAAAAAAACAAAACAAAAAACAAATCCAAGAAGCGCTTTCAAACCACAGGATATGTAAAGGTCCAGCTTCCAGCTTTCCCTTCGAAGAGAAAGGCAAGTCAGCAGCACTGGTGAGAAACTTGACTCGGCTGCTAAAAAGACTTGATTTAAAGTGCCTTTAAAAAAAAAATTCTGTGAAGGTAGTTAAGAAAAATGAAAAATCAATTTGTAGAGATTTCCCCTTTATGTTTTAATTAGCTTTCTTTGTTATACACTTAAGTGCTCACTGAGTAACAAAGTTATCTTTATTACTGAAAAGAAAGTTCATATATGGAGGCTAAGAAATAAAGAATTAGATTAATCAAAAAGATGGCCAAAATCCTCAGAGGAAGAAATTTTGATCTGCTACTTTTAACACATCTAGTGAGAGACTAACATACAAATTCTTTGACACAGAATTAATGTCACAGAAGTATTTGCATACAAAAAAGCTTCAGTAAGAAATTTAGCAATTTAGACTTGATTGGCAAGCTTCAGGAAACCTCACTGAAGGAGTATGTATGAAATTATGCTCAGCTACTCACTCTGCCCTATTACCAGCTCTATACTAGTCAACAAAAGGGAACATGTATTTGCACCTCAGCAATCTCAGAGCAGGCTCTCACATCTCCACATGAAGTCAAACTTGATAAAGGCGGCTACGAAGCCAGACTGGATTAAGGAGCTGCCTGGGCAGGTCACCATCTTATTCCTGGCAATGGTGCCCTTGGGCACGTAACACCTGGCCAATATTGGTGACTTTTTTTAATCAGCAAGGTATTCCTGAATGGATTTTTGCAGAACATCAGTGCTCTTAGTCCCACAGTGAATATAGCACACATACAAGTGGGGAAATGAGCTATCCTGGCACAGCGGGAATCCCGAATATGATGTCTGAGACTGTCTCCTCTGAACTACTATCACAGACAAGGGATTTTTTCATAAATATATTTCAATGGTCTGAACACAGCAGTAAATACATGTTATGCATGGGTGGACAATACCAATTATGGACTGAATAAACATACCATGTGCACAGTATCACAAAGCACAGCACAGCTATTTTTGACTTTCACCTCAAAGTCTTTTAAATGCTGACAATTACTTGAACATTCATTAGTTGAATTTTACTTTACATATCTGTGTTCTTTCTATCTCCTTTCAAAAGAGGAATGAAGTGAAGAGTGTTGCATCTTTGGATTTTTCAAACGTTTTCCAGAAGCCAACCAACCAAAGACTTATTTAGAGCTTGCTCTCCATCAGACACCTTCTCTGTCATTTCACAATATTTCAGCACTGCTTGCAAGAGATCTCCAACTTTCCAATTTCTTTCTCGCAGTCTTCTGGAAAGCTAAAGGGGAGACAGGGGAACACAAAACAAAATATTTTGACCGGCACATCCTGATTAACAGTTACATAAGTTATTCTTGAAACATTAGCTCATAAGAGATCAGTTGTAATGAGTTAATCCTTATTCCCACATCTATAAAAACAAAAACTTCCGCAAGAATCAAGCAGAAGTTTCTGTAGGGCAGTTTTCACAAAATTTTCTTCTGGAGGGAGCGACATTTTCGAATGACGTGGTGCCACAGGTATGAGGGCTGTGGTTCATCAAGACTGCAGAAAACAGGAAATTCCGAACACAAGATTAAGACATTTGCCACCCCTCCCATGCCAATAATGCACATATAAAAAGACAAAACTCAGTCTTAATAAAAGGATGTGGATTTTCCTTTCACAACATATAGTGTGGTTTGGGTGGCACAGATGCTACCCTCAATGAAAACAGTGCCTTCAGAGTTGGGAAATTATAACATCTCTTGGGGAAGAGGAAAAGGTGAGGGTTAAGTTAAGCTACCATTTGGGAGCAGAGATCAGTGTAGCTGAAAACATTTACTTTTCACCCAGGATCAAAGGGGAAAAAAAAAATAAAAATCTTCCTTTGCTTATGCATCAAGCTCAGCTATATATGGAAAAAAGCCCACCCTAAAACAAGGATGAATTTGCCCGATTGCCCAGGAGTAAAAAAATCTTTTACTTTAAAAAACCCTACCAAACCCACATTAAAAAGCTTTATTCTCTGTAGCTTTCTGGACAACTGTCAATGATGCATTTAATAAACACAATTTAGACACCCTATTTATTCTTTGAATCTATAGAATTTTATTGCCTTCCACAGTCCCTACCCATGACGTTCTATACGTTAATTTTTTTTAAAAAAGTCATTCCGTGCAGTATCTTCCACAGATACAAAATTTAAAATTCATAATGTTTCTTCTATGAGATCTGTCAGATTGCAATACAAAATTCCATTAAAAAATGAAAAGGAAAACAATGTCTCTCTGGTTCTTCACCTAGGGAGCGTACCAACTGCAACAAGGCAGGTGGGGGAACTGACAGAAAGAACGTGGGCATAAAAACATGTATAAAACAATTAACTTCTTGAGCAAACAATTAACTTGAACAAGCGAAAAAGATCCTCTCTAATTTTGAGTACAATATATCCTAAACGCTGAAACTTCTTCAGTGAAAAAAACCCAGCGTTTTTTCTACAATAAAAAGAACTAAAATTCTTGTTGTTTTTTCTGTGATTTTTTAAAACAGAGCACGGGGTGCAAGAGTTTTACAGTCTACAGCAGGCAATTGTGTAAATGGTGTTTGGTTTATAAACGAGTAGTCATTTTTCTTATGCCAGAGGAAAGTTTGGCTAATGTCTGAAGAACTACTTAAGCAAAGAAAGTATAAAACTTCTGTCCAGAGAAGATACCACCATGGTAAGATGATAGAGCTGGCACCTGGCTTCACTAATGTTTCCATTTTAATTTACAGTTCAAAGTTCAATCCCACTATTTCTTTAGCAGACTGATCTGTTTCTTACTGTCAGACAAGTGAAATATTGGAGTCCCCTCAAAATAAGTAGCAAGAATCCTAAAAGAGCTAGATAAGGTCCAATTAAAAACTGCATGTATGTAGTTTTTTAATCCAAGCACTTGTATTTCCACACTGTCAGGCTTCTCAAAGAAGTCAAGAACGAACTATTCTAATTTACTAGTTTCTTGTTCTAGCTCCTAACAAATGTATTTTGTTTCCTACATAGGTATTTAAATTCTTTTTGCCTTGCTAAGTATAACACGTGTCCTTAAGTTAGAGTTCATACCCAGCTGCAGCAACTAATACCTTGCCTGATACACGCTAGGAGTATTTTTGTCTTTTACACAGCCACATCACATAAGTGGCTCATTACCCCTGCTGTGATCAGCTAACACAAGCCCTTCCTCCCTTCCACAACCCACCGACTGCTTATAGAGAAAATTACTGTTTAATGTAATCTAAAGCCCACGTAACTGAGGTAACACACCAAAGTACCTATGAGATGACCAAAACCCCAGAGCTGGCGAGAGATCAGCATGCAGAGGTCAGCTTAGTTTTCTGCTGGGCTGCAGTGCCCTCTGGAGGTGCCTGTCTAGCTTTACTGGGGACAGAGCCGACAACCACTATTTATAATTTAAAATGCTCAGTTTGGGTCAGAGATCATTCCAATTGGGAAACGGGATGGAATAAAAAACATCCTTCCCCGCCCCCATGAGGGGAAACAGGATTTCAGTTCATTTTAACATAAATGCATTTAGAGAACTAAAAATTCATCTACAAAATTAAGTCAAACAATTGACTATTTTAACTTTTTCATGACTGCATGACTACTGCCTGCCTGACGGTTTTGTGTTTTATCTCTAGGTGTCAACTCAGTATCAATTTATGACTGAAGTATCAATTAGAAAACTATTAGAGCTTCTTAGGAATGCATACATAATAGACATCACTATTTTCCAGAGTGCTCTTCTCAGTATTCTCTTATTAGGGTAGCTAGAGTGGTGCTCCGATACACAGTCAGCTAGTAATATCTTTCCTGTCTTATTGTATGACTCTATGTGTCTTCAGGCATTGGCTCGAATAGTAGCATCACAGCTTTGAAATCTACTAAGTCAGGGCTGGCAGAAGAATGAGACTCAAGGAAAAATTAAGACAAGACACATCTGACATCTATTTTTTGTCTTACACGGTTATGTTACAGTGTAAGATACAGGTGTGTCACACACACACACAAAGGAGAATATTATTAACACTTGTGGGTCCTGCTGAGAGTCTGCTTGAGTACTTGCAACACTGCAATTCACATACAACAAACATGAAATAGATGGATAGATCCTCAAAAGATGGCAAAAACGACTCACAAGGTCAGAATGACTGTAGTCACTAAACCCAACTCATTCACATCAAAAGAACTTCAGAGAATGCTGGGGCAGGCAGGTGAGAACCAAAAAAGTGAAGTATTTTCTTCTTCATTTTAAGACATTTACAAGCCATAACAGGAAAGGAACGTATGAATATAAGGATTAAATCCACCAGTTTAAAATGAAAAACAGAAATGGAGAAAAGTACTCTTAAACTGCCTTCTAGTTTATGAAAGCACGACATCTGCTCTAAGTGTCAAAACTAACGTACAGTAGAATCATAGAATGGTTTGGGTTGGAATGGACCTTAGAGATCATTGAGTTTCAACCCCCCTGCCATGGGCAGGGACACCTTCCAATAGACCAGGTGACTCACAGCCCCATCCAACCTGGCCTTGAACACCCACAGGGATGGGGCATCCACAGCTTCTCCAGGCAACCTGTTCCAGTGTCTTATCACGCTCAGAGTACAGAATTTCTTCCTGATATCTAATATAAATCTACCCTCTTTCAGTTTAAACCTGTTACCCCTCGTCCCATCACTACACTGCCCATCTTTCCTGTAGGCCTCCTTTAAGTACTGGAAGGTTGCAGTAAGGTCTTCCAGACCCTTCTCTTTTCCAGGCTGAACAACCCCAACTCTCTCAGCCTGTCCTCGTAGGGGAGGTGCTCCATCCCACTGATCTTCTTAGTAGCCCTCTGCTGGACCCGTACCAGCAGGTCCATGTCCTTCCTGTGTTGAGGACTCCAAAGCTGGACACAGCACTCCAGGCGGGGTCTCATGCCAGTGGAGTAGTGAGGCAGAATTACCTCCCTCAACCTGCTGGCTACACTTCTTTTGATGCAGCCCAGGATGCCATTGGCTTTCTGGGCTGCCAGCACACTGCCAGCTTATGTTGAGCTTCTCATCCACCGACACCCCCAAGTCCTTCTCCTCAGGGCTGCTCTCTAGCCATTCTCCACCCAAGTCTGTATTTGTGCTTGGGATGGCCCTGATCCCTGTGCAAGGCCTTGCACTTGGCCTTGTTGAACTTCATGAGATTTGCACAGGCCCAAGCTCAAGCCTGTCCAGGTCCCTCTGGATGGCATCCCGTCCCCCTAAACACATTGACACCAAGCTGTGTGGTGTGGTCATCAGCAAAATATATTTCTGAAATAATTCTACATCAAACATACCAACATCCAGAAAAGAAGCACAGGGGATATATTTCAGCTTACCAAAAAAATATTTCCCAATTTTCTTGGTTATTCTAAATAAGAATGCAAGACCTTCTACTCTCGAGATTGAATACATATACCACACAGTTACACAAGCAAAAGAAAAATAAAACTAGCATTTTTTTTCTGGCTAGAAAGGGAGAAGCCACTCTTGGGAAAATTCAGCCCAGATACGATCAGGACTGTCCTCTAGGTACCTTTCACACTCTTAACACAAATTTACAGGAACCAAGCACTGTAGGTGCCCACATTCATCTAAGTTTGGGAGTCTATTTAGTCATACTGACTTCTACTTCCTGGTCACTCCCCTTTTCTCCTGAAACGATGATTTGAGCTTTGGAAAGCACCAAGTTGAAGACTCAATACTGGATTTGGGAACTGAGACCAAGCTTTTCCTTCCTTAATATACTGATACGCGCGTTGTTTTTGCCAATATCTTTATTAATAAAAACATACTAATGGCATCATGTTAACATTTTTTCACCTTACCAGGTCAAAACAAAAATCTTTGATAATTTATCACTCATATCAACCTTATCATTAGAGATAATGCCTATATATTTAAGTTAGCCCTTCAGTAGCCATGAAATGTTAAAATAATTTCTTGGTAGAAGATTAAAAAAATAGGTCAAAGGTAATAAATACCATATTATCGTGCAGTTTGGTGTGTAGCCACTAAGGAGTAATTTTTGCAATTTTATAGGAATAAGAATTCTCTCTTATATGTTTGTGATGGAAAAACTCAGGTCAGTGCATATATCAAAATTTTGACCCTTCCCTAAGAGATGCTACTTGTTAAAGCCTAATGCTTTAAACTTCTGCTTTCTCTCTGGTCACATATTAAATTCAATCTATAAAACCAAAATAAAGGTACCTAAAAATTAAACTGAGCCTTCTTTCTTAACAGTTTTGGTTGCAGTTGCTTACAGAATAAAACCATATTTAATATTTAATTAGAACCTAAACTTCTTTCTGATAAGAAAATGTGCATTTGCTAGCAGAAAAACCTGAGGCAGAACATCAAAATATTAAGTTAGAAATTAATTTGCATGATTCAATTTATAGACAATTAAAAATTAAGTAAAAAATGCTTGAAAACACACTCTTTTTGCTAAACAAAAATGCTGTAATTGTATCTTCTTTGGAGTAGAACTAGGAAAACAACTTGTGTAACAAGTTAACTCAGCTTTGATTAATACTGGTTTATTTATGGTACATGCACAGGCTAAACAGGCTGTTGCACTTTGACCTCTCAGGATTTAAATAATTATTTTCCTCAACAGCAAATACCTTATTACTATAGAGTGGCAAATAAAGCAGTAGCAGCTGGTGTATTATAGCAAACAGAAATCAAGCAAATCCTTTTGCTTTCCCACCACCCATCAGACCCAAGTACTTACAAAGACAAATTCCCTTGTAGCAGCATCATGGAAGTGAAGATCAGACACCTCTGTCTCAGAAGCCACCAGCCACTGGAGCGCTGCTCTGAGTTGAGGGTCCACTAGATTTGGTTCCAGATCAATATTCACTATTGCTAAAGTCTTCTGTATTTGCTCCGAACCTAACATTAAAAATGTAATCATCAAATACATAATTCTGAATTTTTTCCCAAAAGTCTCTGTTCACTGTTTAGACTATATTTTCTTAAAAAGCTGAATTTAATAAATGCAGATAATAGAAAGGGAAAAAAATCATGCTGCTTCTGTACTTTCCCACAAGGAAGTACTGTTTAACCCATTTACAAACATAGCTGCGTACTAACAGACATGTATGCTGCAATGTATATTCCAAATGACAAGGAATTTAGCACAGCCTTTCCTAAACTGTTTGAACAGCAGTGGCTCTCACATTGTCCATTAGTCATTTCAATTTTCAACTGCTGATTTTTGCTAGGCCTTCATCTACTAAATTTTTTTAGAAGTGTCTATTTCAGAATTCTTTCCTGTACAGGCAGACCGATCACATTGCCTCTGATTTTTTCCAAAATATAGAGCTGTTTTTACTGAAGTCTATCCAATTTTTCCACACTTCCTCTACAGCACGAGTTCCAAAAATTAACACAATATTGAAAGAGCAGTTGCATTAGAAACACAGTGAAACTACAGTATTGTCATCTTCTGTTCCCACCTCATTAAAAAAAAAAAAAGAATTTAAGAGATGTGGTTCACTTCCATACATTTTTTCAGACACTGAAAAAAAAAAAGAAATAACCACACATCTTTCTGCTTACGTCAAGACTATTTGGAGATTTGCAACGTGGCTGAATATCCTCTGTAAGCAGGTAGCAGAGGTTTCTTGAAACACTTATTTTACCTTCAGAATATACCCAATGCAAAGAAAAGCTCTGTTAGAACTTGCTCTAACATCAGCTCATCTTTAAATCCACCTCATACACTGTGCATTCAGGCTGTCCTTATTTGAGTTAACAACCTTTGGCACTTAATCAGACTGGAACCACAGCAGAGATCTTCTACAAACCAGAAAGTTGTAACAAGATTCTGGATAGACCCTATTTTAGATTTCACCAGGAAGAAAGATATTATAGCAAAAGTATTGAATCCAAGCTTTTTCACTGTTTCTCATAATTCCTCTTCCAAGGCTAATATGGCCAATCTGAATAACTTCTGCAGTATCTCCAACGTAGCCATGCAGATGCATTGCTACGGCTCCTTATCAAATGTCTTACAAATAAGTTAGTCTATGCATATAAATTTACGCTTTCAACAAGCTCATCAGAGCTCACTACCTCACATTATTAAATACATGTATGAGCACCAGAGGCTAGGGCTCCCCAAAGGCTGTAAATTTCAGTGCATTAAGAGGTGTATGTAAGGTATTAATCTAAGAATATATTCTGACACTTGACTGACATGCGTTATGATGAATAGGGATAATAGAGTTGTTATCTGCTTTGCAGACTACAGAAGCAAAGGATTAACAGAAGTAATTCATGTAGATCACACAGGTCATCAACATTACCTTCTACAGCATCCTTGGAGTCTTCATCTTTATCTTCTGTTCCATCACTGTGTTTTAAAAATAAAGCAAAAAATATTAATATAGTCCAATATGTGCACAAAAAATGTACTCAATCCTAAGACTGTAATGAAGGTTAAAGGGCAGGAAGATCATAAAAGAATTATGCAGTGATCATGAAAAGAAGCTTTGCTTCTCACACTATTTCATGTTGGAAACAGATTTATTGTCAACTTCGCAAGATTTGCTCTTAGGGAAAGAAGGGAGAAGAGAAACAAGAGAAGGGTGTTAAAAAGAAAGATTGCAATATGAAGACATTTTAAAATAAGAATAAAACTTACTGATTTTAATTTAGGAGGATAGTTTAGTTTTGCTTCATATGTTAAAAAGTTGAGCCACCTTATGTCACAAGTATGAACAGCTATAGGTTATTCAAAGCTGTGTCATAAGTGTTCTACAAAAAAATCAATTACCACACAATTTTGAATGTTTCTACCAGCCATAGGAAAAAACAGAAATCCTGTAGGAAGCAAGCTCTAGTTTGCATGAAAAAGTGAATCTAAAGACTTGTAAAACTGCAAGCAAGAACATGCACAAAGGGACCTTTCATTTTGCAAGCAGAAGGCAGTCATTAGTTTAGCACAGCAAAATTTAACCATTCAGTATGGATTAATTAATGAAAAAATCATATTGTGATTAAGTGAGAAAAGTGTGAATAATGTATCAGCATAAAAAAAAAAAGCACCGTATTTTTATTTTCCAAAATGATGATTTCATGCATTAATTATGAGGAACCCATCTGGTTTATATTTCTCAACTCAACCAACCTGTCTGATGTTGGAAAGGATAAATTCTCCTCATACATATCCCCTTCTAAACCAAGACTGCTCCAGCTACTGCTGTTACCATTACTGCCAGGAGAAGAAGAGAACACAGCTGAACTAGAAAAGAACAATACCTCAAACTAGAACCTTCATTGTCCTTAGAGCTGTTTTGTCAAGACATTTAACTCAAGAGCATTGAAACTTCCTAAACAGGTTTGCTGGAACAGTACTAACACAATTGTCAGTGCTATTCACAGCAGCAACGTGCACAATAATGCAAAACTGCTAAGTTTCAGTACACAGGTGAAACTATTAATTTGTACTCAATTAATTTTCCAGATCAGTGCTAGCAGTAATTCTGTCCTCAGGTCTAAGCATATTGCTCATTATTTATACAAGCTTGACAATTTCAGTATGATTACTCATGGGAATATGGATTCCAACTACAATATTTGCTTAAGGACTAGCTAAGAGTTCATAAAATTATACATTGTGAAGACAACTGTACAACTAAAATCCTTCCAACTCATTCCAAAAATCCAGTAATGAGCTCCAACAGCCTGATGAGGAGGAATTCTGAGGGCAAATAAAAAAACCTTTTTTTAAAAAAATTCTGAATATTGTTCTACAAACTGATTTTTTAAAAAAGGTGGGTGGGGGGGTGGAGGGGTAAGGGGTGGTGGTGTTGTAGATCGGTGAAAACAATACTAAAAAGATTAATTCACTCACAGTTCATCAACACATTGCAATTATTCCATGACTACATTCAACCCAATGCAAAGAGCAGAAAAAAATTGAGCATGTCTTTACATTTGTACATTTTGGGCATTACAATTTGCAGAGTTTGTTAAGCCTTTGCTTATGTACCACACTGAGCTACTCATGTGATGAAATCTCCTGTTCCCCAACTTCATAACTCCCCCAGAGTATGCCTGGAAGGCTTCCAAAACAGGATGTCAAGATAACCAGCATGCTTTGAGAAAGCTAGATTGTCTACTCTAGATGGTACAACAAGCCACGAAGCAACTGCAGAGAACAACTGCTGCAAGGAGATTCCTTCTTCATCTAAGTTTTGTGTGACTGTTAAAGCTCTTTTTTTCCACTCATTCCACTCAAGGCAAATATGAAAATACAAAACAACAAATGGTAGAAAGAAACACTTCAAGAGACAGACTTAAAATCTCTTGAAAGAGTCTGCCAATACCAGCACCACCTATCAGTGTCCTTTGCTTTCCAGTATGCCTGCTTGGATGCTAATTTCAAAACAGTAACAGCAGGTTAGCAAGCCTGCAAGATAAACACACCCTAACAGGAAAAATATAATTTAAGAGTTGCAGGTGCTTCATTCAGCATGTGCAAAGAACAGTTCTCTCATTATGCAAAAAAGAAAAAAGAAAATTAAAGAGCAGAAGCTTCCAAAGAAACCAACTTGATTTGCACAGAGAATGCGAACCTGATCTTAAGAACACTTCTCAAGCTACTGTGTGAAACTATCACAGTATATATGAAGTATTAAATTTGGTCTGAATTACACGGATAGAAAAGATTTAACATAGCCTACCGATACCAATATTTTGCACTCAAACAGCCTCTTTCACTGAAAATTATAAATGCATAACATAAGTGGAAGTGGCAGTAAAAGCTGTCCAAGTTCTTGGACTAAAGGAAAAAGGATTTGCAACCTAACAGAATAAGCTCGTGCATACTATTATTATGATTAAGTAATAGATTACTATATTTTTTTAAGATGTCAAACTTAGCCTGAAATAATCATATATTTAACTATATGATTACAATGCATAGCAGTGTATGAGACATTTTTGTCATGTGACCTTTATTTTCTTTTAAGATGCCAAAGTAAAAGCCTTGAAAATGAAGTCCTGCAACAAAAGAATAAGCAACAGAGAGAGGCATTATAATGCTTCTATAACGTTTCATGCAGTTTTTCAACATGAGCCAGCAGAGCTACAAGAAAAGCTTTCAACTTTTATATATATATAAAATTATATATATACACACATACTGTACATATGGGAACTATAACTCATATATCTGCTTTGAGATTCTGCATTCTGTACATACAGTCAAATTAAAGAGGTTTCTGCTCTGAATTATAACCTAGCCTGGATGCTCCAATTCATCCCCTGGAAAACCCTATATCTCTGCCTATGCCTTTACCTATAAATTAACTATAGAAAAAGTTTAAGACTATTTTATTTCTAAATTAAAGCCACTAACATTAGGCAGGCAAAGCAGAAGATCAAGCACTCCCTGACATCACTAACTTTACCAAGTCTGCTAAAGAACTTTCATTCCTATTTCCATTCAAATGGAACTGCAGGGATCATACTTTGATAATTCTTTCCAGGTTGTCTTGCTGCCTTGTTTACAGACAGTTTAATCCTCTGTGAAGTACTGAAGAACAACTTTTATATTCACCTGAGATGCAGAGGACATGTACCATTTCAACAGAGCTACTACAAAAAAAATGTTTGGGTTTTTTTTTCCCCCTGAAGTAAAGCAATGCAAGGTAAATTGAACTGGACCACTGTAGCTTGTACTGTTGTGTTGTTTTCTGGGGATTGTGATCCTGGGCTCCAAAAAAATTCCATCTACCCTTAATGGAATCTCTAGGTCTTTTATGAAGAAGATAATTCCCAAAAATGTCAGCTAAGGCAGTCTCAAGTACCAGTATCCCTTGAACACTGCAAATAGCTTGGAAAAGAGTGGGGTAAAGGAAAGGTCTTCTCTCACCAAGTAGAACTTGTCTAATGTTCACTATGCTGCTTAGATATATTGTACCAGCACTACCAACAAATTGGTCTAAGGCTTTCTGGTACCTCCAAGATGGTACAAGCAAGACTGCTGACAGCTTCTTAGCCACTGGAAGGAAGTGCACCTGCACTAAGGAATAGCTGCCAGGGGAGCGATGCTACCTGATACTACAGTTAAATGTTTCAAATTGACATGGTTTACATATAATCAGCACAGTTTGTTTTAAACAGATGGCCCTAACTGTAAGGAGGAAAAAAAACAGCAACAACAACAAAACCAATAAAAAGCCAAACTTTGCTGCAACTGCATAATGAGTGCCCCTCTATGACTGAATGGCATTTTCCTGTTTAATAAAAGAGTTTATATTAAAAAGAGGAAATAAAAGCAATAAATTTTCATCACTGCCATGCAATTTTTTTATTTCCTTAGAAGATGCTAACACTGTTCCACAAACAGTGTTATTACTGAACCTTGTTTTGTTACAGAAGGTCTCTCCTCTCACCCCCCAATATCTTTTTACTCAGGGCAATAACCCCAGGCCCTGTCACTTCCACCTGCTAAATCTCAGCAACACAAAGGAACACATATGCTGTTACCAATCCACATTGGCTTTGTAAAACCAGCTGATGGATTTGTGCATGCCAGTCTCTTCTGCCAACACCTTGCTGTTCAAATTACACCCCCCTTCTCCGAGTAAAATGCTAATTTAGTTTATTCCTCCTCGAATGAGCCACAGATTTTCTTGCAAATTACAGAAATTACCTTCTTTTCATTTAAATCTGTTTTGGGAATGATAAACAAACAACAAATACAACATAAGCACTACAGGTATAACAATGTTCTTGGACTTTTTTTTTCCTAGCATCAACCAGCCTATATTTTATGCACTATTTGTAACAGCCAATATATTGAATATTATTCCTTATACTCCAAAATTCATCAGGTAAGTCTAAACTCCATTTCACTCATTCAATGGATGACGTTAAAATAACTTTAAGGCAATGTATTCTCTTACAAAATTATTCAGTTGTATGAGTAATAAATTATACTAGCAGTTTGATTAAAACATTTAGTTAAGCAAAACATGAAAAAATATTGTACATATTTAAGTGAGTAGTTTCACTTTGGTACAAAACAACCCATTTGTACATTACATAAGGAAGCATTTCTCCCATATTTTCTTTAATCTCAGTGATGCTGGAACTACTAACTAGAAAGAGAAAACCTCTCCCCCAGTTCTACCGTTCTTCAACAGAGATGCTGAGCTTTCTACAGTAATATAAGCAGTATATGAATCATAAAAAACTAAGTTTACTCATTCCTCATATATTCCTTATATAGAAGCCTGGGCCATAACTTTCAATATAACTTTCCCTGGAAACAGGCAGAGACATTGGACATTTTTAAAATTCCCATTCTAATCTTTGTTAGTTATCAATCAGCCAGGGGAAGTGCAGCGAGAAGCTCTGTGGAAAACTTTACTTCCCTGAACGGGTAAGTTCCAATATTACAGACCTGTAAGCTCATGGTTAGTAGTACAGAAGTATTCCACCAACATCAGTTAGAACGGTTTATAAATTCAACTCCCCAAAAAGACAAAAATTGCTGTTAAAGCTCCTCATGCAAATTCTTCAAGAATAGATGAATTTACATAAAACAAATTCTTAATAATTAAGTTTTAGTATTTCAGAGCAAAACTAATAAGCAATACTTTTAATTTGTATTTTATACATCGTGGTTATTTTAAAGATATCTGCATCTTTTGCTAATACTTAAATTATGTATGTACAGTTTTGCTTAATGACTGACTTCAATGACAACACATACTCCACACATTTACAGAGTGTACAGTATGAACATTCCTGGGCAACAACATTTTGTAAGAAAACAAAAATACTAGAGCCCTTTTTAATAAAAGGGTCACTGTGTGTTGAAGACAAAATAAGTTCTTCTCCCTCAACCCCCAGGCAAAAAGCACTTGATGCCAAATAATTTGACAACAAAATATTTAAGTATACTAACATGTTTATAGTTACCTGTCACTGAGGTGAAGAAAGCTGCTGCTCTCATCAGGATGTTCATCTTCAAAACTTAGGTTGGACCAGCTACCCGTGCTATCATCACCAATACTAAGACTCATCTGCTGGCTAACAATAGATTCAACAGAGTGAAATCCTTCTCTTCCTACAGAGCTAAACAAAAATTGAAGACAAAAAACATCACCACATTTCAAGCTGATTTGTGTTAGTTAATTTACAGACATTTAACACCATTTCGAAGAGGTTAAATTCCAAGGAAAAGAAAAAAAAGGAAACCGTTAATTTGTACCCTATTCTCAACACAAGAAATGAAGCAACCAAATGAAATTGAAATTTCAACAGGTTTAGGTCACTGATTACTATATGGAATTATTTCACTAAAAGATGGAGTGAGTGGCACAAATAATTCTCTCATTTGGAAAATTATTTGCTATAAAACACAGGTGGCATTTTAGTCTTACGGACTGTATATCAAGGTACACTTTCCAAGCAAAAGACTTAAGATTTTTGAACCTGTTCACCACAGGAGAGTTTGGTTACTTTTCCACCCCACTTCCAGTACAACAGCTAGGTGGTCTGTTACTGTAGGCAAAGTGCTTAGGTACTCATTGGCATTTAAAATATTAGGATTCCATTTTTTAAAAAGGTCTTTCTACAGACAAAGATTTGTCTTCCTGCTTCAAGAAAGTGTACCAACACATGACTCGTGCAGAATTTTTCCCTCATGAAACATATTTAAAATTTTATCAAAAAAAAAACAATCAAGCAAGTATGCTCAATAGAAGGTAGCCTTTAAAAGACACTTCAAAAGATCCAGTTTGATAACTTTAAAGAAGTTTGAACTCCTTAGAAAAAACTTACAATATGAGAACATGCAAACTGTGAGTATCTACATTCAAATGAAGTGGTTGAAAGTTCAAGAAAAATTATCATCCTACTACCACCATAGCAAGGAGCCACAGTAACATTTAAAAAGACACCCTTAATGCCACCAATGGCAACACTTTGCTCCAACGAGCATGAATTTTTACAGACAAATATGTAGCTTTGAGTAAATAACTGTTTGAACTGGAACCCATTTGGGCAATAAGAAGGTGACTTCCCCCCATTTTTATTTACAGTTATACCAGCACTAGCAACAGTTCATTTCACCACACAAGGCAGCTTCTCAAGAAACATGTGCGCTACACACCATACATGAGAGATGATGATGTAAGAAACATTTATAAATTTTGTCATGTTAAAGCTCTAATATCACCTCCTTGTCACAGAGACAATGAACAGTACCTCTTTGAACCCTGTATTTTATTGTTGTCATATTCTAACTAGAAATTTTAAATAATATTTTAAGAAGTCATTCAGAAAAAGTACCTTTGAAACTGCAGGTATAGAAAAACATCAACACATTACTATTTATTTTTTTTTTGGTCAAACACTAAGGACTCAACTTTGTTGTATAAAGAGCCACATTATTTTTCTTATTAGCACTTTTACACTGCTAGAATTTTCAGTTGAATGCTTTCATTCAAAGGTGATAAAAATTAAAGCAGATCTTGTAGTTTTCTACAAAAGTTACCCTCCATGTTCAAAACAAAAGCTTTCATTCACATCTATGGAGCAGAAGCTAGTAGGTATCCAACCTTAATAAATTTAATTCAGTCCCACTGTGGCCTTTAGCCACTGAATATATAAAAATAAATTTTATTATTCATCATGATGCCCCTCTAAAAACCAGGAAAAGAAACTTTTAGCTATTGTGAGGAATTCACACAGTAGAAAGTAGAAAAATAGATATTACTAGAAATTGGAAAAAACCAACATGGTAAACATTGCTCTTGGACCTGAAGAGGAATTTCAAGTCACTCTGATCACTGCACAGACTGTTTTAAGAATCAGTTGCTGTTTGCCTCAAAGTCACTGTGGCACGTATTTCCTATTTATAAACCTATTAAAGGAAGCAATATATTAGCCTTCGCTAAATACCAAGAATTTGAAAGTCAGTTCCTTCTCTACTGTATTTTACAAGCTAAAGTGTATTTTAGTAAGTTGGTTTTTCTTTAAGTGAGGGTTCTTTTCCCCCAATAATGACATTGTCGCAACACAGCCATAATCAAAATAAAGCCTTCGTACCATAAAGCAACAGCTAGTTTGACCTGTACCAGATGTTGGTCCTACTGACAAAAGCAAAAATAAACCACCTTTATTTTTTAGCACAGAAGTGGAAATACAGGTAGGGAACAAACCTGATCAATAAAACGTGTAAGGTTTACTATTCTCTACTGTAGGTAAAAATAACAGCATTTCAAGTTGAAATAGTAAGTTCTACTTATTAGTCACCTACTGGAAGAGATGCATGCTCATACATACAGAAACCTTGGTTTCAAGCTCACACAGGTGGAAAAAAGACTTTTTTTCCCTAGTTCTGAATCATTTAAACATCACCAGAGGAATAAAAAGAAAACACGCAGAACAAAGTGTGTATTTCTACACCCCCCCCCAAAAAAAATACATTCTTTCTGAGCACATATTTGTATGAGCAATCCTTCTTCTGGTATGTAATGGAACAAGTAAGAGAAAATTAGTATTACCTTATGTTAACTGCCTGACCAATATTAGTCATAGCTGATGTCATTATTTCAGTAGTAAGGCTTTCAGCAAAACTGACTCCATCTTGTCCAATACCACTGTCAGCTGTCAGACTTGTGTAACTCAGCTCTCCTTCTGCTTTCTCTACGGCCGCAGCAGCCCCCTTGTCAGAAACCACTGTCTTCTGTTCTACATCAACGTGAATTTTAGGAATATCAAGCTGAAACGCTCTTGCTTTTTGACAGGCACCACCTAATCCAGAATGAAGAAAATGCCTCACTGGAATGGAGGAATCTTGCGCAGGTAGATGATGAGATGTACTTTCTGTACAGTACCGATGCTCCTTCATACTGCAGCATCTACAGACAGTTCCAGAAAAAGGAGACAGTTTCTCAGTATATGAGAGCCTATCCCCATTTTTTCTGTTTTCAGCCACATGGAGAACAGCCGACTCTAAACCCATTTCTAAAGTATCATCTGCTACTTTCCTAGCATATTGTTCTATAGCTTGAATTATGCCTTCACTGTAGCCACTTTCATTTAAACTGCCTGTACTATGATACAGTTTATGATCTGTGGAGAAAGGAAGAAATGTCCTAGAAAATCTTGTTTTAATAAGATCCCCTGCGACTTCATCAAATTCAGTCTTTTTATAGAGACAGGAATCTGTCAGAGACTTTGGCAAACATGCTCCCGACATTTTCAGTTTCTTCCTGACATCACACGTGATGCTGCGCGCAAGGGATTCTGAAAAATGCAGCAACTCTGTGCATTCTGTTCCCTGTGTGCTGATACCCCTTCCGTACGTTTGGTCTTCATGGCCATGAATGCTGCTTTTCACTTGCTGTACTGCATCTCTATTCATTGCTTTACTGTACACCTGTGAGTTTTGCCCAGGAAACGTCTTTCTGTTGTATCTCAACTTGGATTTTCTAGCAGCTTGCTGTAAGCCCGATTTGATAGACCTGTAGGCAAGCCTGCTGGCGTAGTGATCCATCAACAGCTCGGCGTTACCACCTTCTCTTTTCAGGACTCGGATAATGTGATCCGCATACTCGTCAGTCACACTTTCACAGCTGGGGTATTTGGAAGTCAAACCTGTCGCGCTTGAACCTTGAGGTAAAGGAAGTATGGATGAATCTCTCTCCCCCAGCCACTGGTCCTGCCCTGGACCACACCGCTCTTTTGAACTAGACTCTTTATCACCTCTTCTCAGATAAAGGCAATCCACCTGACAGTTGACCCGCCTCAACCTCAACAGTTTACAATGCCTTGACTTCACTATCTTCTTGGCCTCGCTGATGACTCTTCCTGCCATATCACCTGCGTAATTCCATAAAGAACTGCATGCCTCTTCTGGGATATTTGTAAACGCAGAATATCCACATCTTTTGTTGTGCATACCCAACTGAACCTGTCTATCAGCTTCTCTTGTGGTGGTTTTACCATCTAAATGGGAAGCAGCCATTTCAGTCGCTAGTGAAATTATATGGCTGGCTAAGCAATCTGCATACTGAATTGTTTTTTCTAAACACTCCTCTTTCTCAACGGGCGCTTCAGAATGATCTTCATCCTCACTACTTTCCACTTCTTCAGAAAGCGACCGCATGAGTTTCAGCATAAATTCCTCATTTTCCAAAGAGTCACGTTCGGTTTCAGACAAACCAGCAACGGATGGATTGTATGGTGTAGAAGGTGGTGTTGCAGGTGCAAATTCCTTTGCCAATTCTCCCTTGAGTTTCTTTGATAGTTTTCTTAGGTTTCTTTCAGAACTACTTTGACACGGCACTAAAGGAGTTGGTGGGGGCGTACCAGGCATGACACAGGTATTTCCATCTTTGAGACTCGATTTATCTTCCACCTGCAAAGTATCTTCACTGCCAAACATCACTGAAGAAAAGCTATTGGCATGCAGAAAACAATCAGCCTGCCTGTAAGTCACAGGTCCTGATGATGGTTTCTGAGTATCGTGTTTTTTTGAGGGCTTGTTTAAGTATGTTACTGAGCAGCTTCCTGTGTCAGTAAAGTCCTCTAGAACACGCCTAGCAAAAGTCACAGTGGAACAAGACGGTGGTGATTTTGAAGAAAGCCTGTGTCCTTTTTGCTCCTGCCAACAGTCTTTAGATTCTGAAAAACACTGAACAGAAGGAGTTGGAGTATGAAGAAAATTACATGGATTATTCAAAGGCATCTGTTGTTGTTCCACAATTACAGAAACGTTGCTTTGTTTCTCAGTCTCTTGCTTCTTTATCACACATTGGTCCCTCCTGCCGATATCTGCGTAAGTCTGGGAGCTCACATGACATGCTAAATTCTCACTAGTGTTGCATAACACAGTTTTACTTTCATCCACGGATTGTTTTATGACATACTTGGCCAAGTGATCTGCAAACACGTTCCTGGGGAAATCTTCACCAATACATTGCACGTAAGGTTTTTTATCTATTATTTTTCTTGTTAAAAAGTCTGTATATTCTTCTACTGCTTTTGTTACTCTAGATGAGGTTATAGCTTCATAAGCTTCATTTACTATCATATCCACCATAGTTCCAGAAAAAGTGTTAATCCCTTTTGACCCACTTGTTATTTCTGAATTACTGTTCATTCCAGATCTGTTGGTTGTTTGTTTGGTATCATTTTGGTTATGTAAGAGTGATGGTGTACTTCCAGTACTTTGACTGTGATCTGAAGTTAGGTATATATTTCTGAAAGAGGCGACTTCCTCCTCTCTCCTTCTGCTTGCAAAAAATGGATGAGTGGAGTCTTTGTAAACTTTGTCATCAGAATTTGGAGCAGTAAGTGCTTTTGCTTTATAAGCATCAGAGGAAACCTGATGTTGACACAGAGCTCTTCCAGCTAAGGGCACAGGTATTGAACTTACAACCCCAGAGGTGCAAAACAGAGCTTGCTGTACTGTATACTCCTTCTTGGAATCTTGAATTGGCTTTACTGCTACCCTATCATTAAAATTAGGAAAAACTGTGGAAGTCTGTGTTGACTCTAACATACTTTCTGCGCTCACATATTTAATATTGTCCATGGAAACACTAATGGCTGCTTGTGTTGTGAAGGTCACATCAACCTGAGATAGTTCAATAAAAGCCTCCTGAATGACAGATTCAGACAAATCTCTGGCATAGGATCTTACCACTTTGTCTTCGTAATCAAATGATGAAGGTTGTGCAGCTGTGGGCGTTGACGGATAGGAAAACTGGCATACTTCCATGATTCCTTCAAACACAAGTTCCTCAGCAAGGTCTGCCGCAAACCGAGCAACGGTGTTGGTAAAGATTTGTTTCTTTACGTGCCGCAGTTCTTTCAAAGCACCGGTTATAGCTTCGCTCACCAAAAAGTTTGCTATCCCATTAATGGCACGCTCCTTCAGGGAGATTGCTCTACGCCTTCCAATCTCATAAAAGGCCATTTGAAAGACTGAAGAAGTCAATCTGGCAGCCAACTGACAAAGCGCACTGGTGCAGGAAGAAACGCCTTTTTGCAGGTCTTTAAATGCACTGCCAAAACTTTTTTCAACTAAGTCAGCTGCGAACTTTTGAATGCTATCTCTAATCATTAATGACTTATGTTTAGATTTTGCTTGTTTAGCTGGCTCCTTACTAGTTTTCATTCTGAAATCTGCAGCTTGACCTTTTTTCTCTTTCACAGCCATGCCTTTGTGTTTCGGATCACTTCCTGCACGTACTTGCTCTGATGAGGACTCAGAATGAAAAACAGAACCCAGTATTTCAAACGAAACACTGTCAGCGTAAGCTGAATAACTATTATAAACTGCATCGTGGCGGTTTTGACCTGTGCCATCTCCACCAAGATTAATTCGACATAAACATTCAGAAGAACCACAGCTCCCTAGGGGACTGAAAGCCGATGATCTAATAGGGCTGAACAAGCCTCCATTCTCTTCTCCTGATGTATTAACCGGGCGAGGGGAATCCGGGACATCAAAGATGCTGCAATAGGGTGATTCGGGTTTACGAGGAGTTGGTTTCTTTACGTTGGCTGGGAGAGTGGGACGATCAAACTTGAATTTCTGAGGATTCATTGTAATGCTTGCAGAAGACAACTGTTCTTGCGCAGTCCTCCTTTTCTGGGAGGTATTCCCTAGGACGGGATCCCTAATAACTTTGCAAGAGTTCTCCAAGGCTTGTTCCAGCTCATCGAACTGATCAAAACTGTCAAAAAATTCACTCACTTCTGAGTCTGAATCCTCTATACCATCTTTCACTACTGGAATTTTTGGCAGCTGAAGTTTTGCTTTCAAGCTCTTTTGATACCCTTCTTCATCTAAGAAGATGATGGGGCTTGGGCTGGAGCAATCTGACTCAGAGGATTCAGCTGGAGAGGAAGAAAACAATGTTTTACACAAAAAATTAACACCTTGATCAGAAGGATTATATGGCTTATAGAAACTCCTTTGTATCCAAGGATCAGAAATCGAGGTTGTAACTGAATTTTTTACTGAGGACAGTTCCTTAAGTCCCAGAATATCAATCAAAGTAGAAGATCTGGCAGATGACTTTCGACGTGTAGAACCCACAAGGATCTTTGAGTCAACAGCTTCTAAACATTGACCGGGGATGGTCTGTGAAGCAGCATCTCGATGGTTTCGAGAAGTAAAGCTGCCTGCACCTGAAAAGGAAAAAAAAAAAAAAAAAGGAAAAAAGATTGCACTGAATTACAGAAAACTGTGGACAGATCTTGATGGCAGCTGCTGAGCTTGTTATTGTTGCAAAGTGCTAGCTGATCTTTCACGATTAAAGCAATTTTTTATCTTTTTCAAATCCTATTATACTAATCTAATCACTGACAAATTAATGTATTTTTCAGCACACAAAGTAGAACAAGATTCTATTTGATCTGCATCCGACATTGAGATTAAAATCTTTGACTTATGAGTTGAAAAATTGTTGTGAGTGTTGTGAGAAGAACAGGAAAAAAAAATTACATTTTCAATTGCATAATAGCCCTTTACAAAATATGCTCAATGTAAAAAAAATACTATTTATTTACATTTATTTCCTTAGGAAATCCCAAGAGCCTAAATTTCAAATACCAATTTCTGCAAGTCAACAGCGTGCAAGAACTTACCACCACTTTGTATCTTTGAAGGCTCATCTTCATCTAAGTGTTCGAAAGCAGTGACAAAATCATCCTCAATTGAAGAAACTGACTGATTAGTGTCATCATCTTCTCCATGGGATGTCTCTGTTTGATGTTTTTGCGATGAGTTTATTTCCACTGCATATCTTATGCCTGTGGTATACTTGCTCAGCAAGGTAAATATATAATCAACTTTGATCCTTGGGAATGAAGGAGACAGTCTCATCACACAAAACACTTCAGGAAGCTGATTCTTGAAAAAGAGAGCAACAAGAAAGCAAGCACAACAATCTTAGAATTATTTCAACTGTCAGGAGTAGCAAGGGATTCCTTCAATGCATTATTACGAAGAGTAAAAAATTTACAAATATTTTAAAGATCTGAAAATGAATGGAACAGTTTGCATAGAGTGACAGTTAAAGTCACTCATTTTCTCAACTGCTGCATTCTGAATAAATCATTGTAATAAAACAAACAAAAAAAGGTTGTGTAATACAACCTTGATAATACATACTCAAGAATCCATTAAAAAATGAATGTTACAAATCTGAAGAGGAAGACAATATTTCAAAGCGTGTTTATGCTTAATAGCACACCTGTTCACAGGATATTTGTTTCTCCAAGGTATTTTTTATTTATATGCAACCTAATTAAATTTAGCATGTATGATAAATCAATATGGCCTTAAGAAGTTTGCTTTAACAACATTTATAATTGGAAATAATGTCATTAAAATAATAATAATATTGTAAATAATACTGAAACAAAAATAATGGAAATTACATAATTAAACAGCATCTATAATTTAAAATATTTTTTTAGTAAGAAAAGAGCCCACTGAGTTTTACAAACACCTGACATTCATAATTCTTGGCACCTCTGTTTCAAGAAGAAAAGTGCTGAGGATGAAAGCTGTATCTGAACAGAAATAAGTAACTTGACAAGTATCATCTTCCTTGCAAATTGTCAGTGAAAGGGACTGGTTTAGCAGAACCATGGGATCAGCACAATAATTAAATATTTATTAAATATTTTCTGTTAATAATACAGTACTTGAAAGCACAAAGTTCATTTTCAGATTTTCTAACATTCATTTTAAAGAAACCGCAGAAACGTAACAACATTAGTACTACCGTGGTTAAGACGGCCCAAACCCAAAAGCAAGGCAAGGTGTGATATGAATAAACTCTTTATGAGGCCAAATATAATGCTTCTGTAATTAAGACATGCAAGAATATGCAGAATTTTTACCTGATGTTTCAAGACATAAGGTTTTCCCAAGGTTTTCTTTACATCTTTTAGAAATAGAACCTCATTTTCTTCTAGTTTGCACAACTGGAGCGATTTCAGAACATCTGGAAGCTCTGAAGAAACAGCTGCCAACTCCTGATTTAAATATACAAACACAGAGAATACAAATTGAAAAAAATAACATGTAAACGATAACGGTTTTGATGTCATATCGCCCCTAAATAGTAACAGCTGCTCATTTTGGTAAAGCTTCTCTTTTCTCCTTGCCCCATCTCCCACTTACTCTCGCGAGCTGTGACGTAAAGCTTGTGTAAAAAAGCTTTAATTCAGTCCACACTCATCCTCCAGCTCACTCTTCTACCAAAAGTAACTCCACCATCACAAAGGAAAATCTTGTAAGCGCTGAAAAGCGGCTACACATCCTACAAGGTTCTTTACTGTGAGGGTGGTGGAGCACTGGAACAGGTTGCCCAGGGAGGTGGTTGAGGCCCCATCCCTGGAGATATTCAAGGTGAGGCTCGATGAGGCCCTGGGCAACCTGGTCTAGTTGGGGGTGTCCCTGCTGACTGCGGGGGGGTTGGACTAGATGACCTTTGGAGGTCCCTTCCGGCCTGGGCAACTCTATGATTCTATGATAAGGTAGGCAACTAAAAAGAGAACACTGAACTCAGCTAATAAGGGTTCTCAATGGATCTCTACATGTTCTTGGTGTGCTTTAATGGAAAGGTGGTTTAGCCCCCATTATGAAAACAAAGACAAGGCACTTCTTTAAGCATGATGTTGGATAACTTCCAGATTTATCTAATATAGAAAAGTATATATATATATGAAATATATATTTTAAAAGTATGGGGTTTTTTAAACACCCTAAACACTACTGATCCACATGGTACAAAGTTTCCATAAACATATTCAGCCCAATTTTCTCTAAATTCCACCTAACTATAGACAATCAAATAGTTCTTACTCATACTCGAATTATCAAGCGCTTGATTTCCAGATCGTTCTCATACAAAGACTGACCCAGGTAATATTGTTAATACATATCGAAAACTGATGATTGTATTAAAGTAATTGTTTCCAACTTTTCAACAATACTTAAAACGTAGGTTTTTAAATGCTCAAGATACACATATTTCATTTCTCGAACACCAAAATTTCTCCATGTAAAAAACTTAAAACAAATCTCCAGTGCTGAAGAACATTATTTTCTGATATACATAGATATATACTGTACCTGCAAATGAGCAGTACCCATCTCTTCAGCAAAACCTATAAATGTAATCTGTAAAATAAATACAGGAACATATTGAGTACAGAAAGTAACTTTTTTGTTTACCGCAGACACTGAAGAGTTAAAAATTCAGCAGGATTTACCACAATGCATCACTCTACTGCCATGAAAACCATATGCTGGGATAGCATAGGGTGCTCTAACAGTAGCACATAATCTTACATAAAGAATAGTAACGCTATACAATTTGAATTGTGAAAGATCAGATCAGACTAAAGAGCACATACCACATTTAAAAAGCACCAAATACACATTTTTCTAGTGGCCTATTGGCTGGTATACACTGAGAAAAACATACAAGCCTCATTACATCTGTTAAAATAAACATGATTTTGCAAAGATCATCTGTGCTCATCTGTCCTTGCTTCAGGCTGGACTCATATAAAACAGTTCCAGTCTGAAATCTGTCCATGCTAACAAACTTTGATACATTTGGATGTACTGAAGAGAGCATAATGCCAACATATTCTACAATTTACCATGTAAATTGATTAGCCTAAGGCCAAAACACAACAGATTACTCCAGCCACATGTTTGCATGCAATATCCAAGTAGACAAACCCCTAAAGTAAAAGAATTAAAATATTCAACCTCAAAAAAAAAAAAAAGGTCTTGTCAGGCTCAGGAACACGGAGTATGTCAGAAATGACAGCTTTGCCTCAGTTTTTTGTGCTCGTAGACACGGAAATAGTTTATCACACATTGTCCCTCTCTCCTGTCAACAGTTAGGTGTCTTGTATTGTTCAACATGAACAAATCAAAGAGAGCCAGTATTTTGTTTTACCTTAATTCTTCAGTGTCGGCTATCATTTATTTTACATCCACTACTCAAACTTTGTTTCAAACATCAGATTTCCTCAGTTCTCATTTCCTGCTTCCCTAATGACAAATCAATAGGGTATTGACATGCTCAAAAAAAAAAAATTCTTTTCAAAGAATTTCTTCTTCAAAATAAATTTCTTTTCAACACAACGTTGTAAGAAAATTAATTTTGCTTCCATTTTGTAGATATGGAATAAAGCACAAAGATTAAATACTTCATTGGTATTTGGACTTAAGTTTGATATGGCTTAGCTTCAAATATTTCAAGGTACTATGCAACAGACTGAATTCAAGCCACAGCTCATACTAAATTTGTAGCAGCTACTCCCTGTTACTCTAAGGTAGTCAGCTGGTTCTCAACTTTAAAACCAGCAAAGAACCTCATTATGTTTATAATCATTTATTATCAACTGGTTCAGCTACTTGCTTGTGCATACACAGAATCTCTGAAAAGGATGGAGCTAGAAAAAGAAATGGCTGAAGAGCAATTCTGTTTTGCACTGTATTTGAGTTTTTATTATGTTATTTCAATGAGAGACCAAAAAAGACAACCAAGCCCAAACTTTCTTTTAAACTGAAATAATACTACAACATGAAAAAATCTGACTTATTTATCTCAGGGGGTCTCACGCTGGGAAGCTACTATGCCCCCAGAAAAGATCTTCCTGTTTACATCCACTTATCATTATTCCAGTTAAGACAACATCATAAATGAAACAATGCTTTGCAGTAGCATTCCAAATAGTTCCAGACAAATTACAGGTCTCCAGCACCATATTCACTGTGTTAACTACGAAACCATCCTGTTTGAGCAACATACCCTTTAACTCCTACATCTTTTCTTCAACTCCTACGTCTTTTATCCACATGACACCTTTCAACTTCTACATCTTTTTATCTGTACAGTACCTGCAATATGAACTAAATTCCTCCACAGAAGAGGCAAAATAGCAAACAATTTAAAGGACTTGGAAAATAAATAGTTCTCTGAAGAACATTTTGGGAGGTTTTAGGGTTTGTTGACGCTGGGGTTTTTTGGTAGTTTGGTGGTGGGGTTTAAATGGGTGTTTTCTCTTTTGTCTTCTTGCATGCCCTTTCCTCTTCCTCAAGATAATCATTCCAACCCTTTCCTTCTCCCTTGGGATAACTCATTCTGCATGATAGGGCAGCATGCAGGAGTCATAGCTTCACACAAATGAAGGCCAGCCAGCCCATACGTACACTAACAGGCCAGGAGACTGCTGTCAAAGAGAGCACACCACTTCCAAGTCTGCTTTTTTTTCCCTCAATGACAACACTCATTTGGATTTCTTTATTGTGCCTGAACTCCAGTTCTCACAGAAAAATGATCATCTTTTAATATCTCAAACATGTCTGAAGTTAGTACACCAATTCAAAAGTTGTTGGGAAGTAGGCCAGGGAGATAGAAAAGCCAACAATCAGTAACATAAGAGGCATCTGGACAGGCCGAGGCCAAGGGAATGAGGTTCAAGAAGGCCAAGTGCCAGGTCCTACACTTGGGTCACACCAACCCCAGGCAGCACTACAGGCTTGGGGCAGAGTGGCTGGAGAGCTGCCTGGCAGAAAAAGACCTGGGGGTATTGGTTGACTGTCGGCTGAACATGAGCCAGCAGTGTGCCCAGGTGGCCAAGGAGGCCAACAGCATCCTGGCTTGCACCAAGAGTAGCGTGGCGAGTAAGAACAAGGGAAGTGATCCCTGTACTTGGGACACTGTACACTGGTGAGGCCCCACCTTGAATACTGTGTCCAGTTTTGGGCCCCTCACTACAAGAAAGACATTGAGGTGCTGGAGTGTGTCAGAGAAGGGCAACGAAGCTGGTGAGGGGTCTAGAGCACAAGTCTTATGAGGAGAGGCTGAGGGAGCTGGGGTTGATCAGCCTGGAGAAAAGGAGGCTGCGGGGAGACCTTATTGCTCTCTACAACTATCTGAAAGGAGGCTATAGTAGGATGGGTGTTGGTCTCTTCTCCCAAGTAAAAAGTGACAGGATGAGAGGAAATGGCCTGAAGCCACACCAGGGAAGGTTTAGATTGGATATTAAGAAAAATTTCTTCCCCGAAAGGGTGGTCAAGCACTGGTACAGGCTGCCCAGGGAAGTGGTTGAGTCACCACCTCTGGAGGCATTTAAAAGATGTGCAGACGTGTTGGTTAGGGATATGGTTTAGTGGGGGACTTGGCAGTGCTAGGTTGACAACTGGACATGATGACCTTAAAGGTCCTTTCCAGCCTAAATGATTATATGATTCCATTCTTTAACCTAGAAATGGTGTATAAGACACTATTTTAAGGTTATCATAATCAACAGGTACAGCAGAAATTAATTGAAATGGTACAGAAAAACCTAAATTCTGGTTTTCGTAAGTCTGGGTAATTATCTTTGCAGTCCTAATAATGTTCTTTTAATGTCATTCTGCATATAGGTGTCTTTCCCTATATTTTCATAAGGAAAAAAATTACTCATTCTGTGGCAGGATATTGACCCTCCTACACTTCAAGGAGAGGGCTCTTAGTTGCTTGAGCTAATAAGGTAACTAAATATAGTCAGCTATCTTTCTCCATAGGGACCATCACCACAGCTGTATAAAACACATTGCCAGCTATTCATCAGGTATTTGCTGCAAGACAAAAAGGAGGGGGGTGGGGAGGTGTTGAGAGGTTCAGTAGATTCTAGAGCATGGTCTGTCTGAACAGACACAGACAAATTTTTGGCCACTTCTCCACCGCTCAGCTCTTCTTCCTTACCTCTAATCTGTCACAGCTCTCCATCTTTCACAAATTCAGCTTCTTGCCTGCTCCCCCAAATGTTTCATACAGTCATAATCTCACCTTCCGGCCAGCCCCCAAAAACCTGGTGTTATCCAGGCAATCCTAACTCATATCTGCTGGTCACACAATCTGCCTCTTCCCTTCTTCCTGCTACCTCTCATCCAATTAGCAATCTTCCCTAGCCACTTCCTGAGTCTTTTGGGCTTCATTTCTCCCTACCTCAGCTCCTCTGGCTGGCCAGTTCAGGTCATCCTCTCCTCTAAGCTCCTTGTCAGGCCTGTCAACTACTACTTAGTAGTCTTCCAAGTCACTTAATATGAAATCCATGGTACTCATTGCTTCTTGCTTTTTTATTTTCCCTTTGGAGAAACTGCTGTTAGTCTAGTAACTCAAATAATTCCAGTCATTCCTTCTCCCAGTTTGAGATGAACCTAGACAGTCCTATGTTCTGTAAAGGTCTACTTCTCTTCTCTCCAGACCTTCTCCAACTTTTGGCCCATCTGTATCAATGTAAAAGAATTCCAGATCTGCAATGTTGAGGCTTCAGATTTAAGTGCTGAGCTCAGGGCGAACAAGAGCAATCACTTTAACTTTTATCTTCAGATCTGGATCAAACTGTTTTGCTACTTTGTTAGGCTACCCTCCATAGAGTCTCAATCACAGGAGCGCTCACAAATCCGGTACACCCAGTTACACAGTTCCTACAAAATCATCTATATACACATTTTGGTTTTTCTGAGTTTCACAAATCCTACAAAGCAGAGAAATGTCATCTGGAAGTGTCTCAGCTCTTTTCAAGACTATGGTAACTGAATTCAAGAACAACAACAGGGGGTACAGATTTTACAGCTAGTAACTTGCAGCATTGTTCATATTTACCATTCTGCAACTTCCCACACTGCTACAAGGTAAGTCATCTGCTATTATAGCCATAAAACATATATAAATGATCAGATTATGCCAGACCTCAATAAAATTATCTTGTTCTTCCCGATTTAGACATTCCTCTGCTGATACATTGCATAAATCTTTTCTGCTGTGTAGCAGGGACTTCATAGAGTGTAGTAAACCTTCACCAAAAGTCTGAAAAACAATGAAAAAAATATAAGACAAAGAAAATGTATTTTCAGTTTTGGACACAAGGTTCATTCATCTATCCCCTGCCCCCCATAGGTTTCCCTACTGTTTTTTTTTCCCTACTGTTCCAAATTACTTTTTATATAAATCATCAGGTCCAAATTTTAATTTACTTCAGGACACAAAACTGAAACACTAAGCTTTTTTCTTAAGCAAAATTTTTATTCCAAAAGAAGTTGACCAGTCTATATAAAAAAAAAAAAAAAGTCAGAACATGCAAACTTTGAAAACAGAAGAATCCAAGAAGATATCTAAGTCTCATCTACTCCTTGCATCCTTTATATGGAACTTTTCCATCAGCTTTTCCTTAAAAAGGATGAAAAGCAAGTTTAGCCAAGAAAAGTAATCAAAATTCAGAGGGGAACAAACAAACAAACAAAAAATACCAAGAAAATCCACACACGTTCTCCTTCCCCATTCCTTGAAGAACATGAAAGAGCTGTAACTTAATGTCACGTAATTAATTCTTGTGACATTTCTTTTATTTACACTTATGGTGACATGGAAAAACTCACACATGGCTAAAAAAGGCTTAAGAATCTAAGAATTTCTCCCAGTGTAACAAAGCACAGCAGAACAAAAGAATTATCTTCACTGGTATCTGAAGTCAAATAAAACAAGATGACAGAACAATAACAAAAACTGGTTCACTCCGCTTGTAAAAAAGACAACAACCTCTCACTTTTTTTTAGGAAGTTAGCAACCTTCTTTTATTTTTCATTTTAAAACTGTCATCTCCTCTAGCAAGTAGTAATGTCATGAAGTAAGACCATGAGGCTTTCATAAATGGTTAATCCAGTTATTTATTCTCTTTATGATTGCCCTGTTAAAAATGAAGAAATCAATGTGTCCAACTCATGACAAATTATTTCAAATTTGCATAGCTCCTAAAACAACAGTAGAACTGCTAGAGAACCAAATTCAATCACAGAGTATTTTATATTTCTGATACTCCCACTGCAAAACCAATTTCTTTTAAAATTTTCTTTCCCCTGTAGAAAAAAAAAATGATATCAAGTAGTACTGCATGGGAGGTACAATTATTATAGCATGGTCACTGCCACCACGCTTGTGCTCATGGTGATAAAGAATCAGGTAAGCATTTCTAGAATGCACAGACAAAAGCAAAACAGAAACTTCACTTCAGGATCCTTGAAATTAGCAAAATATATTTCAGAGTGTTAGCAAACAAGGCCCTTACCACCCTTACAGCCAAGGTCAAGTGACATTAAAGCATTCGAAAGAGTCATTTTTGTGGAAAAATAACAGCTGAACTATTTTAAAATGCATTTAAGGCAATTATTGGGTCATACAAAAGAAATTAATGAAGCGTTCATCCAATTTCCACTTTCATCTATACCTTTGTCCCCACGTTTAGCTGCAATTTACCTCCACGCTTCAGTAATACATCTTTGCACCTCCCAGAGTATGCTCACTGCGTCTTTCTCTTTGATTCTCTGATCTTCCAAATTTACAGGTGCCTGCAATACCAATATTGCTCAAAGACTCTCGCCCAGTAATTCCCCCATTTATCTCAGACAAAAGTAATTTGTGAAGCCAAGCAAGCATGCTGAAATGTCTCATTGTCAGCTTCTACAATAACTTCATTAGTCACAGCACTCAAAATAGTAATTAAAAAAAAGCCATACAATGTGACCTGCTAATTTTCTGTAGACCAAGAACAATCCAGTTTGAGAAGGGCTTATTATTCTCTAGTAGTCAGGTTTTATGAGGCAACTACTACACAGACCTTATAAATAAGCAAGTATTTTTTCCTAGTTTAACATCCTGAAAAAAAAGGCAGGATGGATAACTAGATCAGGAGTATGGCAGTAGAAGCTACTACAGTTCAGGTGAAAGAAAACCCAAGATTTTGGAGAATAAAAAGTTGAAGTGGGAGAAGAAGAAAGATGCAACAATTGGAAAAATCTCCTTCAGGTCTGGAAGAATCAGCACACAAGAATATACACAGGTCTGGTGGCACACTGATTGTGGCACTACATAACCAAAGAGATAAAATATCCTTATTCAAAAAACAAGGAGGAAGGAAGTGATGCATGTTTTTAAGATCATATTCACAAACATGGAAAGAATAAAAATATGGAAATCAACGGGCACAACACAGACTTAGAGGAAAGATCGCAGCTATCTGGATTTCCACAGATTACTTACGCTGAAATATTTGAAGAGTTAACAAAACCAGAAAAAGAGAGTTTACTAAAAGAGCTGTTTCTGGGAAAAAAGAATTTGCCTAAATGGAGTTAGCAAAGTCAAGCATCATCACCATTAATAAATTTCATGGGGGGAAAAAAGTAAATATGTAGATGAAATCTGATGATAATTCAAAATAAGCAGTTGTCATCAGTTAAGAGGAAGAACAGCACACCATACAAGAAGAACTTGCTCAATGTGAGAGTACTTTAAAATACAACCGTAGGAAGTACAAAGTTATATCCTTAAAAACTAAAAGCAAGCTTTCAAATAGCATTGTGAATTCACAAGGTGGGAAATAAAAGACCTGAGTGGACTTCTTGATCGTGAAATAGTAATGAATGGTCAATACAACACAGCACTGAAAATAGCAAATATGACCTAGTACACATTCTTTAGTGAAAGAACTGATATCATCAGAGTCACTGAGAAGGGCATCCTCTGTAATTGCTCGTACAGTATCATCCACACGTAAAAAGAAGATTAACTCACAGCAAGCACAGAAAGTAGGACTATGAAGGATAATCGCTGGAATGTAGAGGCTTTCATACAAAAGCAGACTAAAACCTTAGTTTACACAGTTTCCAAAAACCAAGGCTAACAGAGGACAGATCACCAACAATAAAAACATCACGAGGGTGAACATCAGCAAAATGAATAAAAAACAAAACTATTTAAGCTGAAGAATAATGACATTGATGAACAAACAAGTACAAATTTACTGTGAATAGCTTCATCCTGAAATTCATAAGATTCTTAGCTATTACAGCACAGTGTTCAAAAAGACTTAGAAACAGCAGTACGTTGAGGTGTGGTGGTTTTTTTTAATTGTGAAACTATATTTAATAACTTTTTCATATTCTTATCAAAATTGTGCTTGTGACAGCAAAGGACTGGATTCAAATTTGCCAATTTGACAATGAAAGGAAGTTCTCTTACAACCCCAGTCTAGGAGACACACAACTACATTAAAACAAGCAAATTCCCAAGACTATTGGGTCCTTACCTAAACTGAGAAGAGGCCATATTCAACTGAAAGATGTAATTTGTTTTTATAAGTAGTTAAGTACTTCCAATATACATCGACTACGGGCAAGAACCCCCAAGCAATCTATAAAGCTCTACTTGCTAGGCCTGTGCGCTCCTTCCTCACAGAAATTTGAAAGTCACACTTCTTGCAAGAAATCCTGTTTCAATTGCAAGCACGGATTTTGAACTTATGAAAATGCACCAGAGGAAAACCACAAATATCCTCAAATGTGCACAGAACAAGACAGACCTGAAAAATAAAAATCCTTGTTGTGCCTCTATCGCAACTAAGCAATTCAAAGTTTTGCACTGTCCTCTTTGTGGCCAGCAGATCAAGAAGTGCCCTGACTTGTAAGACCTACTACTGCAACAATTCCTGTTAAGTGTTACAGAGAGGACATGAATCAGACCGCAAGCTGTGAATCAACAAAAGATGAAACATCGTGCAGTTCTGACCACCCTACTGCTTGGCTCTGTAAAAAAGACTTCCACACTACTGTCTGAAAATTTAGAGTTTTGCAAGATACCTGAGATGGGTAGAATTCATGTTCCTAATACCACACAGTCCAGAATGCTCAATGGCAATTAATGGAGCAGTTCACGCAACTCATATTTTAGGCAACCATTAGAATCACTGAGGAATTACTGTTAACTGTCGTTACTAGAAAGATGTTTCTGCAACCCAAAGGTCAAAAAACCTCAGGAGACATGTTGGTTTGGTTGGTTTGTTTTGGTTTTTAATTGAAGGGAAAAAAAAAAAAAAGGGGACAGACTAAAAAAGTCCTCTAAAATCCAGTTTATGTTTAGGTTAAGAACGCAAAATGACTTTAGTGTAGTTAACGAACTGTTTGAGCTGGAAATTTCTTATAAATCAATAAAAGTTTTTATACCATGTGTCTTGAAGTGAAAGATTATCACCCATAATTACAAAGCGCTTAATGTATGGCAGTTAACATCCCATATCAGGACCTGGAACAACTGATTTACCCACCTGGCAGCCCCATAACACTCATAATGCTTACCTTTTCCTTCATGCAGTTTCTACAGGACCTATACCACAGACACTGTATCCTTAAAACAGACTTCACAGAACAGTTTTCAATGAACACTACACATTTATCTTTTAATTTACTACATACAAACTTCAAAAATCTGTGCTCAAACTAAGTTCACTTCAAATAAACAAAGCAAATTTTAGCAAAAAAATACATCATGGTTTCATCATATCAGCTTAAAACAAAAGGCAAAAGCATGCACCCTGTCCTTAAATCATTCCTGTCTCCCAGTTCAACTACGCTGAATATGCCAAAGTACAAAGCAAAAGCAGTTTCTTTGCCTTCTTGAAATGTCAGGTGACCAAAATTAAAACAAATAAAGAAAAAAAACCACCCACCCAAAAAAACCTAACCAAACCAACCACTTCACTCGGTTCATTATTAGACTGTTGCAATAAAGACTGAAAAGCTCTGAAATAATTTTAAAAAAATAAATACAGATAATTACCTTTTTCACAGATATTCTTGGTTTCATTCGGTTGCCCTGAGCCCTGGTGTACGTATCCATGGTTTTATCAATCTTAGTATTCGATGAAAGATGTCAGCTCAAAAATACCTATGAAAAACACTTACACTTGGTTATTTTATGTTTGCACATTTAGTTTGTATACATTTGGAAAATGCAAGTAGACACAACAAGAACCAATAAAACCAATGAAAAAGCATTTAAAAACTGAGAACGATTAAACAGCACACCATCGATACTGACTGTTGCATTTCAAAAAGTACTGACATAACTATTTTGAAAATGATGCAGGAAATGTAAAACACACCTTACAGTTAGTTCCAACATTTTTCTTTAACTAGATTTCAAGGCTGCGTTGGGGAGGAGGGAGGAAGGAACATTACATTAAATATTGTTTTCACTATTGCTGATGCTCTGGTGAAGTTTATCAGCAGACCCCTTGTACCTTACAGCACACTGGAACTACCCTTCAACAATCTCCAGAGAAAAACATACTATTTACCCACTCAACCCACTGGCCTATTTATTTCTGTCAACTCTGAGTACTACAGATTAATACATGTGACTCCTGTTCAGGCTAACATGTATCAACAGTCTTGTTCTCTGGCACAGCTCTGGGCAGCCCTGTCTCCACTGGCAAAACACGGGACCAAAGATGCATTTACCAGCACTCTCACTTCACCGAAGTAGGTCAGAACAGCTTTTGCTCAAGTCAGCTACTCTTATTGATGTTAAATCTAATTCTAACAACAGGAACAACAACAAAAATATAGCAATGAAATTAAAGCAAGTTTTTCAAGTTTCCCTGTTTAATCAGCAGCAATGAGAAGAAACAGAATAATCTAGTTTGTTTCATTCATCTCTACATCCCCCTAAACCAGGCAATAAATATAGGGTATTTATAAAGACAAAAAGCATATGCTGGGCTTTTAAGTTCTATGGAAGTTTTAATACTTAAACTTTTCCCATGGTCATGCATTTAGCTAGGAAAAAGAACTCCTAGACTCCCCAAAATAAACCAGGTAAGGAGCAAATGCATGTAAAAATGACTGCAAAATAAAAAATTAACACTAAAGTATCAGAGTATAGGTCTCCTTTACACAACTGACTAGCTTGGTTTTCTCAATCTCATCTCAAGCACATATTTAACCTTTATATGGGAAATAAATCTTTATATGGATTTCTTCAGTATCTCTAATTTAAATAAGAAGATGAGTAGTAGCATCAAGTAATTGTATTCTTCATATTCCCCCTCCCCAGTAGCTGTAAAAGTAAAATCTCCTCAAGAACACAACAGCAAGAGATTATTAGTTACATCTATTCACATTCCACCTTGATTTCTGCTTTCCTTCATAAAGATGAACTTGCTAAAATCTTAGAAGAAAAGTTACACTTTTGTAAATAAACTGCAACATTTTAATCTCTGGAGCACAGTCTCTCTCTAAACAGGATGTCTGAAGTTTGGAAAATTAAGATGACTTGAATCAGCTAGGTATGTGTTAGATTATATATATTGTATATAAACATAATAAATACAAATAGAAAACTCAAATCATAACAAACTTCTGTGGGTGGAAGATTAAAAAAACACAATGATGCTTCTGTTGAGCCTTGTGTTTAAAAACAAAAAAAAGCCATGAAACAATATTAAGCAAGAAAAAGAAATCCACTTTGCTTGTCCCTGCTGCTCTATCTTAAACGGCTAATCCATTCTGTTAATCTAATCATATCAGGGAAATAGCCTTAGACACATCCTTGTCCTAAGAAGGGCCATCTATGGGAAAAGCTGGTTTCTCACACAGGGTCAAGTCAATTACTCGAGCTCTACAGTTTTGGACTGATCACTCCCTGCAGCAAAAGCCCGTCATAGCAAAATCAGGGAGATGACTTTGTAACCACGTTGGGTCCCACAGTATGTACTCAGGCACAGCAGTCTATAGTTACACTGCCTTTGGGTGGTACATTCAGTATTTTCCTGCGGCATCAGCTAGTAAACTCTGGAGATGTGAGCTTCATCACAGAGCCACCTGCAGTGTCACTTACCTCACAAAACCAACAGTCTTGTAAATCACAGTATAAAAACTCTGAAAGATGCTGGACAGAAAGTACACTGGTTTATCAACACACCACCATAATCATTTTGTCTTGCCTGCATCCTGTCCTTCAGCATTTGAATCACACAGATTCTCCCCACCACCTCTAGATCTCAGTTCTCCATCACCCGTTTCAGAGAACACCAAAGGGTCCCACTTGTCCAAAATCTGAAAGTGTTATTTTTAATACACAAAATTTTTATCAGTTTTCAAAAGAACAATGGTCCAATCATCTGAGAAGTACCAAAACTTCAAAACTAACTGGAAAGGAAGTGAAAGCACTGACAAACAAAACAGCCTGGAAATAGCTCATTTCTTGTGCAAATAAAACCTGCCCTCTGAAATTATTTTTACTTCTGCATATTGTATTTGACTACAAAAATTAATTTCCTCCTACTGTAAACACAAAAAAAAAGGGGGGGATAAATGGCAGCAGTATCAGATGTAAGAGGAAGAAGACTTTCCTGTTACTTAATAACTATCAGTAGACACAGAAAAAAGAAAAAAATTATCATGTGAATAACTTATAAATACCCACACTACATTTAAAAAGCTCTACCTTTCTAGCAAGTTGGATCACCTTAAATCCATTTCTCCAGTGATTTCTTGAGGAACACCTTTCTCACCAGTCCACGTAGTTAACTTTTCCAGTCTTGTCTGAATGTACATAAGGTGTAAAACTAAATAGTGAAATCAGCTTAAGGGAATCTAACAGGAGTTCTGCCACAGATTTAATCTCTTTGTATAAGTTTATCCTATGCCTAAATTTATTAAAAGCCTGTGTGTACTGACAATTATTAGCTGACGGAAGAAAATATATCTTTTGTCTGTAAATTGCAAATGCTCTGAATAAATCTCTTAAATAGCTGTCAGGGCATATGCGTACATGTGCACATCTGTGTTAAAAGCATATAAGGACTTTGAACCACACAGGGAATAAATATGAACTATATGTAAAATATTCTTATTTCATGAGACCCCACATGGAGTACTGCACCCTCCTCTGGGGCCTCCAACATAAGAAGGACCTCAACCTCTTGGAGTGAGTCCAGAGGAGGGGCACAAAAATAAAGAGGGCCAGAGCACCTCTCCTATGAGGACAGGCTGAGAGAGTCAGGATTGTTCAGCCTGGAAAAGAAAAGGCTTTGGGGAGACGTTATAGCGGCCTTCTAGTACCTAAAGGGTGCCTACAGGAGAGATAGGGAAGGACTCTTTATCAGGGAGCATAGTGACAGGATGGGGGGTAATGGTTTAAACTGATTATGATTAGAAATCAGGAAGAAATTCTTTACTGTGAGGGTGACGAGACACTGGAACAGGTTGCCCAGAGAAGCTGTGGATGCCTCAACCCTGGAAGTGTCCAACGCCAGGCTTGATGGGGTTTTGAGCAACTTGGTCTAGTGGGAGATGCCCCTGCCCATGGCAAGGGGTTGGAAATAAATGATCTTTACGATCCCTTCCAATCTAAACCACTCTATGAGTCTACAATGCAATTATCTTTCCAACAAAAAATTCTAGCTGAGGACAACAGTGTATATCTGATTATGCCTCAAAAGAGTATTTTTGCTGTAGTACTGTTAAAAAAAAAAAAAAAAAGACATATTTCTTTCAAAGTAGAAGTACTTGTCTTTAATACAATGACCTAAAACAGCCAAAAGAGCTTTGCTGATGATTTGCAAAAGCCAAGTTTAATCAAATACTGAGGTGAAAAAGGTTCATTCAAAATATCAAATTGAAAAATACCTTAGAAACAAGATGCACTCTTTTGTAACATTAGCAAAACAATTGCTATTGAAATCCAAATGAAAGAAGCCTACACTGACAAGTGGGCAGAATAGTCTAATGGATCCTTTTCTGTTTCTTTCTTAATGATTTATCACTTTCACTAATTGTGTTGGCAGTCTTGAAAAATTCTGTTCTATAAAATGACAAGTTGTCTTTACCACAGCCACATCCACACTAAGAAAAGAGGGCGGGAGGGAACACATCTCTGTTAGTCAGCTTCAGTGACAATTATGAAAGGCTGAATTTTCTTCTTCTTGTTTGGTTCTAACTGTTTTACACTGTATTCTTGTTACATAGAAGCATGGCATGAATACCAAGCTTCACCAATTTCAAAAGAATCCTTCAGTTTCTCTACCTAGATCATTGCTAAAAATCATTGCCCCCCCCAACCCCCACGCCCCAGTCCTGGGTCTGGATTCTCAAATACAGCTTCAGAAAAGAACTACTACTTGTACTACATTTTGTGGTTTGTGCAATTAACTTCAAATTTCCATACTTTATTTTGTTGTGTATTTCATACATAATACAACTAAACCAATTAAGTTGAGAGGTGTATTAATTTCTAAGCAGTAGCATTTCCTCACACAATCTTATTTCCCCTTAGACAGAACTTCTCCAGAGAATACCTTCTTTAAGAGGTACGGGGGTTTTTTTGTCCAGATTATATCATACCAAATGATTTGTAGAAAGAAGGAATAATCTATCTATTTTATTATTTTCTCACACTGAGTGAGACTTTCCACCAGTATACTACTTCTTCAACTGCCAACAGATTTTAAAGAATCCCCAAAGGATACGGAACTACAAGGCATCAACCAAGATAGCATAATTCAATTACCATGCCTCAAAAAAAAAAAAAAAAAATCATCTCACCTGCAGACTAAGAAACTCACCTGAACCAAATTTATTTTAAAATACTTAATTTCTCAAGAGTTACCTAAATATTGGCAGTATCTATCACTAAAGGCTAACTGCACAATTCTGAAATAGTCTTGCAAATACAAAACACCTTAGGGCTCTTCCCAAGTGTAACTCGGATAAATTAAGCATATTGTATTACCCTTTATTTTAGTACCACTGCTCTTTCCCAGATATAATAGAGCTGCTTTTGTTTTTCCTCCCTATCTGTCTCTGCTAACGTCTCAGGGCTTCAATAAGAAGGCTATAATATCGGATCTACAGTTCATAACTCAGCCCTCCCCCAGCCCCCCCGCCGCCTTCGAATACTGAGGGAAACCAGCAAAAGGTACTTTAATCGTAATAAAGAAAGCCCCACAAAAGAGCCAAGAAAATAAACGAGCAATACTGGCCGAAGGGAGGAGGAACGTGGAGAGGGAGGGGGAGGAGACACTTTTAAAAAGCGAAATACTGGGAATGGGGTGAACTTATTTAACCCCGTGTGCA
>NW_015094510.1:12556487-12715474 GCF_001431845.1 Calidris pugnax | reverse complement strand
GGCCAGGCGTCACGTGGCGGCGCCTCCATTGGCGGGAATGGGGAGGACCCCGCTGGAGGGGCGGGGCCGGGTGGTTGCGCGCGGCCCCTCAGTGGACGCTCGCGCCCGCGGCGGGGGGCGCGGGCCTTCGCTGGCCGCTGGTGCGCGGCGGCCCCAGCCGTTACGGCCGTTACTGCCGTTACTAGGCCTCCGGGGGCCGTACTTCCCTCACGGGAGGAAGAGCCAGCTGGTGTCTGCCTGCTCGTGAGAGGGTCACCTCGCCGGGCCCCCCCAGGCCCTCTCAGGGAGCGGGGGAGGGGGGCGTGGGCTGGGTGGAGCTGCCCCGCCGCCCCGCGGCATCATTATTAGGAGAAATTTCTACACCGAAAGGGTTATCAAGCACTGGAAGAGGCTCCCCAGGGAACTGGTGGAGTCGCCATCCCTGGAGGTATTGAAAAGCCGGGTAGACGTGGTGCTTAGGGGCATGGTTTAGTGGTGGTTTTGTCAGGGTTAGGCTGGTGGTTGGATTTGATGATCTTAAAGGTCCCTTCCAGCTGAGACAATTCTATGACTGTATGATTCTGTCACCGGCTGGGGAGCCTCTGTGGGCGGCCCTGCACAGCCCCAGCCGCACAGCAGTGGAGGGTGGCACAGCCACCATCAGCATCTGCTCTGCTGCAGGTGCGTGGTGTGGCACAGAGCTTGGTGCTTTTTTGTCAGGGCGGTTACAGCCTTTGCAAAGCCTTCGGGAAGATGTGTACCAAGCTCTGTCCCCATGTGTGAGGGAGAGTAGACTGGTGAGGTGGGTCTTTCCTGCCTAGTCAGTCTGCACCAGAGGCCTGCCTTCTGGTTGCTCATGAAAGCCTCTCATGCCAGGCTTGCTTTCCAGCCGGCTGGCTGGCCCAGCAGGGTAGATAGGTTAGAGGCTAGAGTCTGGTTTCTCAGACAAGGCACAGACAGAAGGCTGTCAAACCCTCTTTGAAACTACTGTCCCTGCCCTTCCTTCCTTCCCACTCATTTTTAAACTCGATGCCAGCAGATTCCTCCGTGCATCAGGTGTGCTATTTACTCCTGCAATTATGAAATGGATTTTCACATCCTCGTGAGTTAAGATGGAGATGTGTATTTAAGCATATGTGCTGCTGAGGCCTGGGTTTTCTTTCTATTTGCATGGAAACAGTAATCTCACATAGCTTCCCAACATCACTCCATTTCAGCAGCATCTCCTTCAGGCACTAACCTGGTAACAACAAAGAGTACACAAATGAGGAAGTGTGTTGAAAAATATGCGATGGATAGTCTCACACTGTCAGCTAACAACTGTCCCTATCCCAGAGAGAGACTCCTGGGATCCAGACAGGTCTTTCTGAGACTTGGCATATGACAGTGAACCTCAGGAGAAACAACAACAGAACCAGAGTTCCACTGTGGCTACAGGCGCAGACAGGGCGGCATGTGGTTGCAACAGCTTCTGGAAGCCAGAAAAGAAAGAGCCCCCAAAGCTGAATTCAGCAAGAATTCAAAACTTTGGGTACTGGAGGAAGGGGTAGGGAAGAAAAAAAATCAGAAAAAGGTGCTAGCCTTGTAGCTTTTTCAGGGGGATTTCAAGGTCTAAACTGACCACTTTACAGAGAGAAAGACAGAGAGACAACCCTGGCTTCTTTATAAGTTGCATTTTTCTTCTGGGTACTACCTGAGCCCTGTAAAAAGGATATGAGAAATTTTGCTACTGGATCTGCATTACTTTTCAGGATAATTCCTGCTTCTGCCAAACTTCTGTTTTTACTTAAGCTGTGGCTTTTATTTCTGTTCAGTCCTTGATCATAGGCTGTTTCTGGGTTGTGTAATCATTTTAAACACTTTAAAAGTCAGAGGATGCATATTCACTTGCTCATTTTGCCAACAGGTAAATAAACTACATCTTAATTTATCCTAAAAACTAATAAACTGTGTGGCAAAGCCCACAAACCATGCACAGACTAGGCAGATAAAAGAAACAAGGGACTACGGGTTGTAAAGTATGTCACAGTGTTAGCTAAGTGGGACAAATAAAGGGTTTCTCATATTCCCAGGGCCTGCAGGTCCCTATGGGATGGGGAGAAAGTAAATGAATAATAGAATCAAATTTAACTCAAGTTAGTCATCATTTCGGTGCCCATTGAGACCAGCCTGGTTTGGAAATACGCTGTCATTTGAGTAAAAAATTTTAACAGTTTTGCACATCTTTGGTTAACCAAAAAAATAAGTTCTTTTTGGCCAACTCTTCCTTTCAAAGTACTTCTCAGTTTTCACAAAAAAATCCTGTGAGGGTTTTGTTGTTTTTCGTGTATCAGGACTTACAGTAAGTAAAAAAAATTCCAAAACAAAATAGATCTGGAAGCAATGTAAACATGAGAAAGCATGCTTTAAAAATAAATGCAGGCGTTCTATTCCCTTTGTTTTATAATTCCCCTTAGACCATTCAGAATAATGAGTTCCTATGGCTCCCTGCCAAAACCTTGAAAAAAATAAAATTTTAGCCTCATCAGGAAACTATGAAATATAACCCACAGCATGCCATTGTTTGTCAGATTTTTTTCTTGTTGTTGTTGTTGTTACACAATGATTAAAATGGGGTTAGATTTGAAATAGTGATTTATGTTTTATTTACAATTTATTTAAATACTGCCTATGTTAAAGCACAGGAAACTTGGCTGGTCAGCCAACACTTCTTAAAATGTATATTAATTGGGAAAAAATAGAGTATCAATTTCTGGGCTGTTCTATTTTGTGTCGTGTTCAGTTCCGTATTTTTCAGGGCAGGCCCTGGCCACTACCCCCAGCCAGGGAGCAGGGCAAGCTCCCAGGGCATCGATCCCCAGCCCAGGGCATCGGGCACCTCAGTGGGGACACAGATGGGTCAAGGCCAGGCTGGGACATCAGCTCATGTGTGCAGCTCAGGATCAGGCCGGGTGAGGGTAACCAGCATCAGGCAAAGCTGGCTGGCTGGACTCATGCACCTGTAGTGTTTTCTGCCTGCTCTTTCCGTATCAAAAATAGGCACCTTTGGAATCTTTTTGTCAGAAACACTGTCGTGTCCCTGGTACTGTCCTGAGTCACTGTCTGCACCTGTCTTTTGAGCTTGATATTTTCAGGATCACTGGCGTGGAGCAGCTTGTTGAAAGATTATCTCAGACCGACTTGCATGTCATCTCTCGAAGATACTGAATGCCAGTTCTATAAAAGGAGATGAAGAGCTAGTCTGTGACTTTATGGCAATTTTCCATCCATTTTCTTGCTAATCCCCTACTTAGATTTTCTTCCTCTGTACATGAAAACTGCATAGTTGCATGATTGTTTTGGGGGTTTGGGTTTTTTTATGATACATCTGAAAAATGTCCCTCTATAACTAAAGTTTTATTAAGGTCAGACAAGGCTTTAAATTACATTGGAAAAACTACACTAATGTAATTTACAATAATGCAGATTGCCTTCTCAAAGGCAGATAGGTAATTTATAGTCTTTGTATTCCTACCTTGAACAGGAGGCTTAGCATACACATCTTGTCTCAAAACCTGGGTAAGACTTTCCATTGATCCCCTCACAGCAAGCTGGGAAGGATCTGCTGTGCTTGACATTATTCTCCTCCCCAAAATCTAAAGCTCATAATGTAATAATTTCATTAATGACTTCTAGTGGCTTATCTGTTTATAACATAACCTTTCTGCTCCCCAGCCCAGCTACCTGCTTCTACATCTGCGCAGCTTCTGGATGGTGCCAGCATGAACATTTGTGAAATCAAGCAGTAAATGAGATTGAACTGAGAAGTCTAGAAAACAACCTGCTTTCCTTCCTTTTTGCTGATCCAGTTCACCAACATAATAAATGTGTCAGAGCGGCACTGGGGATAGCACAGAGACAACAGAGAATGGAAACAGCTTAAATAGGCTTGTTCTGTCACCGAGCGCATACCCATGTGTTGACTTGCATTGCCATTTAGACCCTGCTCAGTGTCTCCTCGAAAACACTCTTGACACACCTACCAACTATGAAACTGGAACTCTTCGAGTGCATAATTTCATTAGTCATCCTGCCGTGAGTCTTTGGCCTGGGCTGGACGACGGTGTTTGTCTCTGACAAAGGTTGGTTTTATGACACCATGGTATAATGCGGTGACATTTTCTGGTTTCTTTTCACTGAATGTTTCATGAGTCTGTTGTTTCCAGGGACATGCATGAGGAGTCATTTTTATTTTTATGTTCATGGATATCTTAACTCCTTTTTTCAGCAGTGAAAACTAATAATCTTCTTATATATAGCTAAATTACAGCTGTTACTGGTTTTTCTTTCCCTGGAGTTTGCTCTGTGACCTATGTAGGTCCTCTTCCAAAGCAATATGCATAATGAGCATAATCCACAGAATTCATCCCTCAGTTGGCCAGTTATGTCCTGCTGACAAATGAGTTCTCAGAGCCAACTTAATAGGCCTTTTAATGCAAAATGGAAAGCGTCACAAACTAACCTTATCAAAAGATGCATTGTACTGCAGAGAGAGGGTTTCAGATGCTACGAGATTCTTATCCAAAGGCTTGGACGGCTCTCTGGATTCACATCCTTTCTGTGCATTGTGTTTACTTAGAGGATGCGATAACGCCGTCACTATGTTACACAAGAGTAAAATAATAACTGGAGCTGGCTGGGAAGCGAAATCTCTATTCTACAGGAAATTCCAGCTTGTCAATATTTTGTTTCATTGAGCGCTGGAACAAAACACGTTGGCTCTGCAGCCTTTCTGGCAAAAATGGAACAATCTATTTCTTTGCCAGCTGACAAGCCTGGGGAGCCAAGAAACCAACTGAGCAGTCGGCGTATTGCCAGGGAGCTAGATAACCCATCAGCTGAGCTACAGTAAGCAGCCACCTTGGCTGGATTTCTGGCCAGCAGCCACAGCCAAGAAAGCTTAAGCTTCTGTAGAAAGTTTTGATGGAACCAGTACGATCCAGCATTTTCAGTGCCAATCTGTTCAATTAGAAAATGTTCAGGCACCCTCTCAGTAACTGACTACTGTCAGAAAAGAATGTAACTGTACTCCACTTAGGATTCCTTATGGATTTCTGCAGCTGTGCCTTGTGATTTATGCACACTATCATTGCTAGTATGAGATGATTAAATAAATGAATTTTTCCTTAAGCATCAGTGATGATACCCAAGCCCATGAGGGATTTTTTAGGGTGTCCTTCATTGCTAGTTTTTTGATTATTGTTATTGGGAATATCTAGTAGTATCTGCTTGTGTATACCTGCTATCCAGAAGGTACCGTTGCTGTAGACAATACACCATTAGATTGAAATAAACTCTTATATCTGCTATCGGACACACACTGCCTCTTTTGTGTCCACATTTGTGGATGAATTTAAGTTAGGATGAACTTGCCACAAAATGCAATAATCAGGCAAATATATCTTCTGAACTGGGTAAAAGATACTGATCTGTTATGCCTTACTGAATAATTGCTAATGTTGAGGTCAACACCAATACAGAGGAGAACCCTCCTTCATTTTCAGAACTAGCTGTGCTCAAGTGCTAAGTTTGCTGAATGTAACCTTAGCTATTATTGCAGAATGCTGATAGTGTCCAAGTTGCCTGTCCTTTTTGGTGTTTTTTAGAAAAAGATGTTGGAAAAGTTCATTTAAAAAATTGCATCCCTGCGATTATGGTATCATCATAAAAGTAACCAGCTGCTTTTTAAAAATGTTTAGAGAATTTCTGTTGTAGGATAAGTCTCATAATTTCTTAAATACACAGATACTGTACACTTCTGTCATTTGTTTCCAACTAGTTGCTACATACACTTCCTCTTCAAAGGCCGGAGTCATATATCATCGCTACTTCAACTGTGGTAACTCCAGGGAACAATTAATTCTCTTGTAAACGTTTAGTGGTAATTAAGTTTTCTGCAATGTCATCTATTTAAGTAGTTTCTAATACGCCTGCTGTGAAATCAGAGGAACAACAGATGCTTTACTGAGCTACATTTCAAATCTTGTTCTTTCCACTTGTAAATAAACCTTTACTCTTACTTTCTCTCTCAAATTCAACTACTAGCAGAGATGCTACAGCAGTCTTGGTGAATCCCATGCTATTACCATCTGGATTCCAAATGAATTTTATGGCAGTTGCTTTGCTTTTCATTGACCTTTGTATTTTCTAGGGATGGCTCAATTTATTGCTGTTTTTACAGAGTTTGTGCTTGAACTGGAAATCATTTGCATGTAATACACTGTTCATGGTGTGCTTTCCTCTTCATTTCTGGCGGATTTGTTACACAGTCTGCTGTGCGCTGCTGCAACGTACCCTAAAATGTGCTCTTCATCTCAGGTGCATTAACTTGAGCATATGTTTAAGTCAGTCTCAATCAATATGTCTGTTTGGATTGCCTGGTTTTATATTCCACACACAAATAGCTGCTGTCATGTGTCATTTGAGTCTCTCTGATTCTTAATTTCCTCAGCGTTGCTGCATACTCTGAGATTATTTCATTTCCTCCCTGATTCAGTACATAAAAGAAATGCTCCTTAAACAAGAGCACATTTTAATGAAAGCGTTATTGTCTTTTCTTTCAAAATATTGAGGGGAGTCTACCAAATCCGTATACTGCTTGGTGTTACCTTTTCAGCAATAATAGGAATGTTAATGGCTTCTCCCAAACTTCATTTTCAGTTCTCTCAAAAAAAAAATGAAACTGGGAGTGACAAGGAATCAATCAATCACCTGAGACAAACTAGGAGGGCCTCACTCCATCCACGTGGTTGTATAAAAGCTTGTTGTGATACAAAGAATCCTGAAAAGCCATATGTCAGAGAGAGGGAGTTATTACCCCGGAGAGATGCCACTGTGAAAAATGGCCACTGTCCTTTGCAAGGGCTTCTTTGCAAATCACTCTTTGAAGATGGAAGATCTTGGCCAGAATGAGACAAAGAATAGAAACATCTGAAAGAAACGTCATGTGTTCTTCCCTGCTGCCTTGAGATTTCTGAGTAGCTGTGTCTGAGCTATCTTTGCGAAGGCTATTTCATTTTCCTAATGAAATTTTTCCAGGAAAATGTCTCAGCTCAGACATGTTGCATTTTCACAGCCTATTGAGAACCAAATAAGTTATATTTCTCAACTGTCACTGAAGCAGATCAGAGCAGAAAAGTGGAATTTAAATAATATCTGAAATGTATTTCCAGAATACATCTTGTTTAACTTAACTATTGGGAATCATGATTACCTCATGTGCTCCTGATGTATAGATTACAGCAACTGGAGTATATTGGGTTGGTAATGGAATGGAATAATAAACTATGCCTGAGTCTAAATAGGAATGGTTTTAAAAATTTCTGCATCTAGACATATGTGGATAATAATCACAGTAATGCCTATAATACTCTAAGTCAAGGTACAGCTTCAAAAAAAGCAAGTGTGGCACTTTCTGGAAGAAGCAGCTCCATGATTTTGCTTCGAGCAGTAAGACAACAGATGAATGGAACAGTTTTAGCTTCTAAGAAGAGGTCATCTTATTTCTTTATTGCAAAAATGTGACATACAGAAAATACAGTGTCTGTTGCAGAGCAACAGAAATGTTCCACAGTATTACCAATAGTTACAGCTCACTCAACTGTGACAGTAAATTGAGTTTTTCAAGAGTGAAATGTAGCTTAAAATTATACATCTTGGTAAGACGGTGTATTACTGAGTACCTTAGACCGTGTACCAATGTTGTATTAGTTATTATTTTAATTAAGAAAAATAATTTTTAAGTTTGTTGAAAGGAAAGTATCTTCTTTGTGGCACTGATGCTTTAAAGCTGTGGAAATATATATACACATATATATAAAGCTAAAACCTTTTTTTTTAATTGATTGGATACTTTTTTAATAATTAATTTCATTTCATTTAATAATCCATTGTTTGCTTGATCAGTTGCAAGAAACTGCATTAGGAATATTTTAAAATTTAAAAAAAATTATATTAAAATAAAATTGTTTGAAGTTTAATGGTTTGACATCATTTACAACTGATAAGACACTGTTCTATCTATAAATTAATGGAAAATGAGAGTTAATATTTGCTTTCAAATAATTGCCTAGGTCACATGCTGCACAATAAAGCAGATGTGCTATTGATAAGTCAGAATTTGATCCTGAAAGCTGTGTTATAAAAGTATTAAATTATTTTTTTTCTTTATCTGCCAAAAAGTTTCCAGAATTACCAGCAGCTTTGCATTTCATCGGCTTTGAATACATGGAAATATTGAGGCCTGTCCCTGCCAGATGGTTATCTTGAGAGATTGCAGTCAGAAGATTTCTTCAGTGTTTTCCTGCTACTAAAACTCAGGTAAGGATTCACCACCTGTGTTTTTCTGCTCTTTAGGGGCAGTGAAGATGGGATCCAGGAAAGAAATTAGTGGCTGAAGCCTCTATGGTATTCGTATTTCTTTATGCAAAAAGGTCTATGACAGTCAAAAGTGTAGAACCATCTGATCCTTTGTGAGTTGAAGTTAATAGTATAATAAAGTCACAGAAGGGTAAGTTACAATAATGTACTGATTATGGATTCTTTAGAAGTATACCCCTCTAAAACATGTCACACCAAAGGAGAAAAAAGAAAATGGATTTAATTTCCCCTACGAATCTACCATTTTTAGATCAGAAAAGGAAGTTACATTAATCTGATTTAGCTTATTCATCAGCAAAATTATGTTGATTTTTCAGGGCATTGAAAGCACCTTTTTATGGCTGAAAACTGATTGATGTAAATGGTTTGTGTGGGGAAAAACATCACGGATTCAGAAGAATCACTGACAAGTTTGCATACAGCTTTTGTTAGGACATAGTCTAATGCTTTGTCTTCCCATCCTAGTTCTCTCAGGCTCTGGCAAGGCAGGTTTGCCTGAAGGCACACTTTCTCCTCCTACCTCCTTCATTGTCCATGTCCTTTGGAGCTTTGCAGCTTTGAATGGCTGATTTTCCTTATCATAAATAAGTACAATTATGGAAAATAGAGTTGGGTTTTTTTATGAGGCAGAGCATTAGAACACACAAATCCGCTCCTGATAGCTGGTATGCAATGGGAGAAGAGTCTAAACCTGAAAAATGGGAAATCTGCCAGGATCCAGAGTAGAGATTATAGCTCTCTTTCTTTTTGTTTTTAATTTGAGGCATTTATTTTCTCTGCTTCTATCTTGCGTGTGTTAGGAGAGGATAATTTTCTATATAAATGCACGTGAAGAGACTGCAGAAACCTGATAGATATTGATGGTGTTAAGGCTGAGTTTCTAGGGAAACCAAATTTCAGTTTTATAGATGACAAGTTCTAAGATATGATTTAAAATTTTTAATTTTTTAATTAATGTAAATAATATTATCAGTTGCATCTTAGCATGGCTATTTGGTATATTTGAGGGCAGTATAAATGTGTATGTGAGAGAAAAATACACACAATATAATACAAAATATGCTAGAGAAAATACCTTATTTTCATTAAAATAAAGTGTTCCACTGAGGCCTTTAATTTTAATGCGAGTGTTTTCCAGTTCTGTTCAGGGAGGATATAACAATGCACACTGCAGGTGAAGGAGGCTTGTCAGAGCTAGGAGTGCTGCTCATATTGTGGACTGAGGAAGAGAGCACCATATAGGCAGACCATTATGGTCCCTCAGTCTTCAGAGGCATCTGGGATAAAGCAGAAAGTGAATTTGGAGCTACTGTGCACTGCACCCTCCTGCCTCTGCGCTTCAAAGCATTTAGTAAATTTTGCCCCTACAGTGATCTCAAGAGTAATCCTCAGGAGGTGTTTTATGGCTCTTTGTAAAGTACATCTTGATTAATTAGAAAAAAACCCACCCTAATTTAAAAATACTAATGTAGTGTGTGTACATAAAGGACTGCTATTTTAAATCATATTAATTAATTGGAGTCTACAAGAAAGCTGGAGAGGGACTTTTTACAAGGGCATGTAGTGGTAAGACAAGGGGTAGTGGCTTCAAACTGGAAGAAAGTAGACATAGATTAGATATCAGAAACAAATTCTTTACTGTGAGGGTGGTGAGGCACTGGAACAGGTTGCCCAGAGAAGTTGTGGATGCCCCATCCCTGGAAGTGTTGAAGGCCAGGCTGGATGCGGCTTCGAGCAGCCTGATCTGGTGGGAGGTGTTGGGGTTGGAACTCAATGATCTTTAAGGTCCATCCCAATCCAACCCATTCTATGATCCTATATTAAAAAACTCTCTGACATTCGTCAGAAGTGTGATCATGCAAAGACACCTGTCTTTTCATTCAACATCTTTTTACCATGGATGATACAGAACTAATGCAAGATGATCCTAAGTCAAAAGTAAAGTTCTGCCAACAGGACAAAGCAATGAGGAGTACAATTACAGATATTTTTTTATCCATCCATGCATGTGCTATTTTTACCAGTGATAAAATATTCAGTCAGTTTGACATAACAGGTCTTTGAAATAATACCTGACAAGAAGCTGCACAAAGCACACATGCAGTAGCACATAGTCCAGTTTGCCACATTGCTCTTGAAGAATGCAAAGCTTGCTTTGAAATTCAGAGTCTTTCTCTAATTTTCTGAAATTTATGACCAAAAGAAGCACATTTAGACCTTTTTCTCTTAAACTTAATATTACTGTAGAAATGTCAGCATTTCCATGCTAGATGCAACGATCCAGCCCATATTCCATCTCTTGACAGTGGTTAACAGAAGATGTGTTACATGAAGGTGCCCATTACCCAGTGAAGATCAAAAATAGAAAATATTTATTTATAACTTCTGACCTTTAATAATTTTCTCAACTTTTAAAGTCTCTGAGACATGGGATTTCTACAAATGTTCTTGTTAGTGATATAGGTTTGATCCTCTAGCTAGTGTTAAATTTCCTTTTTTTTTTAAAAAAAAAAAAAAGAAAGTAAAAGCTCATCACATCTTTAAAAGCAGATTATAATGAGAAATTACTGATTATTTTCACTTTAACTGAAAGGCTGAACCCATGCAAAAAAGGGAGAATGTTGTCAAATACATTGGCAGCCATGCAGGGCTGAATTAGTTATGCTATGCCATATACTAATACTTAATAGCTCAGTATTTACAGTTCTTACATGCACACCAAAAGCCCCAAACTCACCTCTCACTTGAGATCACCAGGAGATTTATCCAATTTATCCAATGCAAAATTCAGACAGATGAGACCATCATCAGAATTTAGACACACACTGAGAAGCACCATAGGATCATTAACGACAGCAAACGGTTGGGTTTTCTCCTTCTGTCTCACTGGGAGGAGGAAGGAAAGCACCAGCAAAATGCTGGGATGAAGTATCTTCCGGGACACTGGTTACATGTCTCATCAGACAGCTACAGAATTAGTAACTTCATTCCAAGCTATGCTTTTCAGCATTCTTTGGAGATGTCACATTCTGCTATGGAAACTACTTAGCTCACAGTTTTTTAATAGCGTTTCTAAAGGCCCGGGGCTTTTTCTTTCCTCTAGTAGTGCCTTGGTGTCTTTCTGGAGAAGGAGAAGCTGACAGTGTTTCTACCTTATTCTGTTCTTCTCTGGTGAACCTGAGATTGCAGTTTCTGCCAGCTTGCTGGTGATGAAAGGGAAAGATTGTGCTCCCTTTCCCTTCTGTCATTCCTTTTTTCTCCCAGCACTACCTCATAATTGAGCCAGTCCTCATGCTAGATCCTTCTAGCACTTGGTTTAGTTCATGAACCCAGCAGGTCCCTACCATGTTGTGGTGGTCATTGTTTTTCCTTGAGCATAGAACCATAGAATAGTTTGGCTTGGAAGGGACCCTTAAACATCGTCTAGTTCAACCCCCCTGCAATGAGCAGGGATGTCTTCAACTGGATCAGGTTGCTCAGAGCCATGTCCAACCTGACCCTGAATGTATCCAGGGGTGGGGCATCTCCCACCTCTCTGGGCAACCGGTGCCAGTGTTTCACCACATGCATTGTAAAGACTTTCTTCCTTATATCTAGTCCAAATCTTCCCTTTTTTAATTTAAAGCCATTACCCTTTGTCCTATCGCAACACACCCTGTTAAAAAGTTTATCCCCATCTTTCCTGTAGGTCTCCTTTAAGTACTGAAAGGCCGCAGTAATGTCTCCCCAGAGCCTTCTCTTCTCCAGGCTGAACAACCCCAACTCTCTCAGCTGTTCTCACAGGAGAGGTGCTCCAGCCATCTGACCATCTTTGCAACCTCCCTCTGGACTCGCTCCAACAGATCCATGTCTTTCCTGTGCTGACAGCTCCAGAGCTGGACACAGTACCTCAGGTGGGGTCTCAGGAGACTGAGTAGAGGGGTAGAATCACCTCCCTCAACCTGCTGGCCATGTTAGGGAGTTCAGCTGGTTGCCAGAGAGATCTGACAAAAAACGTAGTGGAGCTAAACAGGTAGCAGAGAGCAACACAGGGAACAGGTGTGTGAAATCACAATCTGAAATTTCTGTTCATTTAAGTTGCACCACAGCATAACTCATAGTATGTCTTGAAAACTAGTGAGCAGCTCCATGGTTTACAGGGAGTGCAAAGCAAGTAGCAAAGAAAGTTTTTTGTGGTAGGTTTCTCACTGCGATGAAGCTCTGCAAGCACTAGGTGGCCTGCTTTTAAAGGAAATGAGAATCCTCTCCATTTCAGTATGAAAGAGAGGATTAAAAAGTACAATTTGCACTAATTATGTGTCTGTTTTATAAACTGTGCTACTCTGTGATGAATTATGGGAATATAAATTTTTATTTATTGTGTTTTGGTGAAATCACAGAATACTGTACTCACTTCATAAATATTAGTGGTGATTTATCAAATTGTTTAGACACAGGGTCAAGTTAATAAATGAAAACTATCTGTGTTCAGGCTTTTGCTGTATCTTAGTTTAAACTTCTTCCATAGCGGTGAAGTTGAATTACTTCATACTTGCTGTGACAGATTCTGTTACCACAGCTCAGCTGATGTGGTATCCCATGACCTGATCATCGGCATGAGCCATTGGAGACTGTATTTTCAACTCAAAAACCAGCAGTGGCAGCAGTTAAGAATTAATTCTGTACACTGAGACAATATCATCTGTGTTTTCAAAGTGCATTTCCCCATCCCCATACACGGTCCAGTAAAAAGAGTCAACATCTCTGTAAAATGATGCTTGAGGGAGTAGATACCACCAATGCTGGTGTCGGATGCCCTCAAAGACACTGAGCTGCCAAAGGAGAATGGAAGGTAAGAGATGCAGCTGCCCTGCAAAGCGTGGTGTTAACAAGCTTTTTGCTCCAGTTTTGTTTTTGACTATTGAAAGGGGAGGACAAGAGAAAAAGCATTCAGAAAGAGAAACTGCATTTTAACTGGGGTACTGAATATCTTCTGGGAAAGTCCTGCTAGGAGTTGTAATTTGTGTATTGCTAAAAAAAGAATGACTCCTACTCTAGGCCGATAACAAGAGTCAATGCGAAATGAAACACTTCAACTTATGGTAAAGATCTTCAACTGCTAAATAAATAAATTAAAAAAACCCCAGTTAATATTGAAAGCAAACCAAGCTTTGGTGAAATAGTAAGAAACTCTTAACAAGAAATGGCAAGGGCATCGTTAGACACCCCTTATGCTCAATGATGCTTTAGGTGCAGGAATCACCCAGTGTCCACAGCTGCAGCAGTTTTCTAGCGTGGCACAGACCCTAAAATTCTCATTTTTCTCTGTTTAATGAGGGTGGTGGGAACCTGACAGCAGCAAGTGAGTCTGGCAGCCAGAATGGGAACATTGATGGGTTGTTAAAATGTCATGTAACATCTCCCCATAACTGTGTTTCCTCCCAGGCAAATCCCTTCTACCAACCCAAAGGTAGCCTGATGGTCAAGCTCCCACAAGACACAAAGCAAGTGAGTTTACTCAGGATAGGAGTGCTCTTTAAATTCAGGGAAAATATTTGTTCTTTCCTCTTCCCCAGAGATTAGTCTGGATATCAGATGCATTCAAATTAGGTATTAGATTAACAGATGTAAAAGAATCATGAGGGTTTATGTACCAGGATTTTTTCCATTTAATCCAGCAAGCTAAAAAGTCCTTAATAAAATCCCAGATTGACTGGCCTAAGAACACATAGGATCTTCAATCTTTCTTTCAAGATACATACATATATCTCAAAATATATACATTTTGAGAGGAGATTTGTGCATAAAAAATAAGCCATGATCTATTGTTGATCCTGCTGGCAAATAGTATGGTTTAATAATTTAACTTCTATTTAAAAACTAGCACTTCATCAAACCTTAATTGAGCTCAGTCAGCCATTAGCTATGGTTCTTATTGACTACAAAAGAAATGGTGATTGATTGTCCTGACATAATTAATCGTTATTGTATTTTTCAGGAATTTAGGCTCATTTGCCCTGGCTACTCTTTCCATAATGTTTGGAAGATTTAACTAATACTCCTATCAATATTTTAAATAGGCTCAAGATCCTGGGAATTACAGAGTAATCGTTTTCATGGCTCAGTGGCCTCAGGGAGATGAAATTATATTGAAAATTTTAATAGAGAAGACATTTGATTTGTAAAGCTCTCTATACCTTCCTAATACAATTTTGGGAAGATTTTACACTGAAACTGTGAAATTTATGCTGCTCATTTCTCAGCACTGAGGTGGAGCAGGGCTGGTACAGGTATTGTCTACTCCATCTCCCCACACTTAACTGTCTAATTCCCTTTATAAACTCTTAAAGAAACATTTTTCATTTTTATGCATATATAAACTTATTCAATTAATTTCTTCTGATGAGATAAATAGGAAATGACAGATGTGACTTTTCCAGATGTGGCATCTGGAAAAATAATCTTTTAACTGGATTTTAAAGGCAATTGATGCTGTCCGATGCTGTCCCACCTCGTGATCTCATGTCCTACATCTATCAACACTTCCTTGGGTTTAGAGCCTGAGAGAAGGGGCTCAAAACATGGAAGGTGGAGGCCTGGAAGAGAGGAAGTGAGAAAGACCAAATGACAGAGCAGAATCACATAAAGCTCACCTCCTTAGAAAGTCAGTGCTTATAGAAGAAAAAAACATAGTATCATAACATAGTATTTTATTTAAGTGCCTGGGTTTTAATTTTAGGAACAGATTGCCTACACAAGTCCAGGTAAAGGAACTCTGGCTCAGCTGAGTTGACCCCAGAACCCAACCTGTTCCTCCCCATGTCTGTAAAAGCTGGGAAAGAGAAAGGATGGCCCGAAACCATTACCTACCAAGCTCTTTGTGCAGGTATTCTGGAGTAACTGGTGAACCTACACTTAAGTGGCTTGCCCCACTCCAAACAAACTGTGTTTTGGAAGCAGTTCCGTGGCATCTTCAAACACTCCTGCATTTTCTTCATTTTTATTCACCTGAAAATAGCCCCACAATGTTTCTGATTGACCAAATTCATGCTTTCAGGCAAAGTTAGCTGGAAAGTAAGTCATCGAGCACAAATAAGAAGCACTTATTTTTATACCGCTTGCAAGGTCCGCTGTAAAAACTTGCCAACTTGACCTTCAAAAAACTGATCAACAGCGGGTCAGAGAAGCTGTGCCCAGGAAGCCTCAGCAAAGCAGCGTCTCGGGTGAGGGAAAACACACCATTCATTGAATAGTTATGCCATTAGCAAATTATTATTACCAGGGACAGTGTGTTAGGGATTCAGAGGTATTAGATGTGTGATTTTTAATTACTGAACTGATTTACTCGGAGAGTAGCGTGACCGCCAGGAGAACATCTATCTGCTGTTACGCTGACATCGCTAGGCAGCAGACAGATTCTGTTTTTCAGAATGAAATTGAAGAAAGGAAATTGCACTTGGCAATGTGTAATTGGGAGATGACGACAGGCACCTGAGAAGGGTCGAAAGCTTTGAGACAGGGGAGAGGCGAGGAGCAGCTAAAGGGCAGAGCGGAGGAATGAGCTCAGAGGGGCAAGCGCAGGCACAGCTGCGTGTGGCTGTCAGGGAAAGGAAATGGAAACTAAAGCCCCAGCAGAAATGTCCCGGGATGTCCCGTTTCATCACCGTGACACCTATCCATCTCTCCCTCTATAAAAAGAAAGGTGCGCTTCCGCGTAGATCCCCTCCATTCTCAGCTGAAAGAGGAGGGCCTGGGGCCAGCTGCTGCTCTCACTCAGCCCTCCTGCACTCGGCCAGGAAGGAAGCCATTGTGCCAGCCTTGTGTTTTGTCACGCTTAGAGCACGGAGTCCATCCATGACCTCTTGGGTCACAACAACCCCCTGCAGCGCTACAGGCTGGGGGCAGAGTGGCTGGAGCTGCCTGGCAGAAAAGGACCTGGGGGTGTTGGTCGACTGTTGGCTGAACATGAGCCAGCAGTGTGCCCAGGTGGCCAAGAAGGCCAACAGCATCCTGGCCTGTATCAGGAACAGTGTGGTGAGTAGGGCCCAAGAGGTGATTGTCCCCCTGTACTCGGCACTGGTGAGGCCTCACCTTGAGTGCTGTGTCCAGTTTTGGGCCCCCTACCATAAAAAAGACATTGAGGTGCTAGAGCAGGTCCAGAGAGAGGCAACGAAGCTGGTGAGGGGTCTGGAGAGTAAGTCTTATGAGGAGAGGCTGAGGGAGCTGGGGTTATTCAGCCTGGAGAAGAGGAGGCTGAGGGGAGACCTTATTGCTCTCTACAACTACCTGAAAGGAGGCTGTAGAGAGATGGGGGTCGGTCTCTTTTCTCAAGTCACAGGCGACAGGACAAGAGGAAATGGCCTCAAGTTACGCCAGGGGAGGTTCAGGCTGGATATTAGGAAAAATTTTTTCACTGAAAGGGTTATCAGCCATTGGAATGGGCTGCCCAGGGAGGTGGTTGAGGCACCTGGAGGTGTTCAAAAGACGGGTTGATGTAGTGCTGGGAGGTATGGTTTAGTGATGGTGTTGCTTTTTGTTTGTTGTGCGAGTGTCTATTTTTGTCAGTTAGGTTGACGGTTGGACAAGATGATCTTTAAGGTCCCTTCCAACCTAGAAGATTCTGTGATTCTTCCTGCCATTATGTGGCTGGGGACAATCCAGGCCGTGGCTCTGTTGACATAGGTTATTTTATTTCCTTAAAGTATGCTTATAAGTATGATCAGAACTGCAGTTATATGATTAGAAAATAGCCTGTAATAGCTCCAGAGGAAATGGTACTAGTTAAATCCGCAACCAGCTGGGGCTAACGCCACACTCCCACATCTGCTTCCAGGACAGGGGCAGATTTTAATCTAAACACAAACTTTCAGTGGCTTGAATGGCAGTGTTATTAAATAATTTTCTTTCCCACTTGTTGCCATGCCCACTGTTCCAATAGTCTAATATTGTAGTATTCTAACACTTGAATATTCTAATATTAACAGGAAGTGAGGGAGGGAGCTACTCATTCTGCCATCATCATAATTTTTGCCCGTGTAGATTGTCACTCCATCCCAATGAAACCTCTTTAAACAAACTAGATTTTGTGTTTCAGACAAGACATCTATAGAGCCCTGCTCCATAAACCATCTGGGCAAGGACTATTATAGATTTGCTTCTAGGGATTTGCTTCAGGACTTTTAATTTAAATTCTTTCCTGTCGATCACCACCTATTTTTTTTTTTTTTTTTCAAATTTTAATGAATTTAGTTATGGGAGTTAAAAGTTATTACAATTTCAAAGTTTTTATCATCAGGTATTCAGTGTCACTGGCATGAATAGATTGATTATACATGACAAATACTAAAATATACATTGTGGTAAGAAGTTCACCTATTTACCAAACTCTTGTTAAAATTATTAAACTTCCCTAAGTGCATCTCCCAAGTTAAGGCTTACAATGCAACCACTTTTTTTCACATTCTTTGACTTCTTATTCACACAAATCCAACATACAGGCAGGAGATGAACTAAAGGAAGCCAACATTTTGTGAAGTCTTCCTGCTAGAAACAATTCTGGAGAGTTCATAGTGTCAGTACACCATCAAACCCAGTCTCCTGGTAGACTACAGAGTGCCATCCCCAGTGGTGTCCCTGCCTTTACCTCATTAGCTATTTTTCCTGATAGAGTCTCTCATTTACGCCACAGCTTTGATTATTAGAACCAACCATTTCAGGCTTCAATGCTAACAGATGTGTAAGCACCTGGAATTCATTGTGTGTTAAAACCACCACTTCTGTCTGACCTTTAAGGATTCTGGACTATCCATAAAAATGCCTCTCCCGTGTACGATGGCTTCAGGACAATCGGATCCCAACCACGAGAGGATTGCCTTCATCAACTGACTTAGGTTCCTATGCACTATATTTTTCCTTCTGTATAAGCTGTTGATTGTAGCTACTCTCACATCATGTCCTGTGTTAAGCCCCAGCCTGGTAGCTCACTGACCCACAAGACAGTAGTTGATGACTGCCTGCAGAATTGCCCTGGCCTGGCAGGGAGTCAGCTCAAACGAGTGTGTTTATCTGGGTTGGCGTTAGAGAGGTTCAGTATATACTACTAAGGAAAAATGTGTTTGTTTTACTGCCGCTTACCTTGGGGGGAAAAAAAAAAAAAGGGCAGTACTGTATATTCTGTTTTAACGACTGTTGTTACTATGGATGCAAATGTAAATCTATTTTTACATTTAATATGCCACACGCCAGCAAGATCTAGCGGAAGATCCCTGTAAATGTAAACACCTACATGCACAGTGACCTACTTACAAGTTACATGTGGCCTTGCACGTAGCCATATAAAGTGTGTTTAAAAGCTGTATTCAAAGCCTGTCATTTAAAACAATTTTCAGGCAGCGTGTGGCAGACTGAATACAAGCGATGCTTGGTAGTCGTTCATCCAAATTTTATTTAGTTTTAACATACAGAGTTTTCTTCTAAATTACAACGGCTTACACTGTGCCAAGGACTTGCCATTGTATTGGTTTCATTGGGGATTTTGGTTTGGACTTGATGTTATGAGTACCAGCCCACAATTGGAGTGGGTAACATCTAAAATTCAGTGTCGTGATGTTCAAGGATTTCCATTGATTCCCAGACACAGAAAAAAATTGAAGGACTTGTATACATTGAATGCATTCTGTTTATTTGAGAAGGAAGATCTCATACGAGTGCCCATTATGGAAGGCATCTCTTATCATGTACAATAAAATCAACCATTGCTTCCAGCAGAATACAAAAATACACATCTCAGTGACTTCCATACAATAATAAATATGTAATCATGCATCCAACAATAAAAAGGCACAGAAAACTGGTCACTTAGTAGTCATAAAAATTACTAACTATATTAACAAAGCCACCCAAATTATCTGTACAAGGAAATGTAACAATATATTCCAAAGGTGAAAACACATAAAACATCTTTAAAATAGTATATGCAATAAATACCTCAATTGTTTTTTTTTTATATATTAAAAATAAAACTGTGCCATTGTAAACAGTATGTAAACAAACAAAATTCACTGTTCCTTACCGTTATTACAAGTAAATAAAACTTGCTCTGTTAGATATACTTCATTGGCAAGTTTTTTCAGGCAGTTTAAAGTTTTACTCTTTTCTGCAGCAAACAGAGCCCGCTATGTGTGTAATTGTTAAGTACTAGAGCGATCGCTGAGCTTCAGAACTGACTGCCCAGAATGTCGTCAGATAGTCAGAACTGAAACTAGGAAAAGCCATTTTTGCAGTGTTACGGACAAAAGTTATTTATTTATACTACATATAATAGTGTCAGTAAAACTTAGCCGCTTACATACCACTGCTCACCTATAGGTTTTTTGGCGGGGATGTGGGGATGGGGCTGTACAAAGGTGGGCAAGCGTCCTGGCTCCCACCGGCGGAGAAGGTGAGGCACACAAAGGTGAACTGAGTTGCCCCCAAGGCTTGCACCAGCTCCGCGGCAGGAACCTGAAGGCAGAATGCAGACCTCCGGCCACTTCCTCCTCGTTTCCTCACCACCTCCTCTACTCCTCCCGGCCTTTCGGACAAATAACAGTGAGGCCTGAACTCCAGACCCGATTAGAATTACAGAAAGAGAAGGAACATGTGAAAGGAAAACTGTCCGCTCACTCAGGTGCCCATCTGCTCCCACTGATAACCATGGAAGTTGGCCACTGACCACAGCAGGAGCACAAGAGGAGCTTCTTTTCCCCCCAAATCTGTAATTGGATCCACATTAGCCAACCAGTGAGGCCAGGCAGAGCCCTGCGTATCCTCCACAAGCCTACTGATTGCCTCAACCATTTCTTCTTTTGAGGTCCATTTCTATAGCCAACAAACTCCTGGGAAGTTCAACCAAGGCGCATACTTCCTTCCTTATTAACAAGGGCAGGAGTAGGAATCTGGATAGGATCCTTTCTTAAACAAAATTACAGGAAAAGATCCCCGGGAGTGGTGGGCATTTGCACAGATGTCTTCAGAAGGAGCCTCACGGGGGAATACGCCTGGCTGGCTGTTTCTTCAGCTTTTGGGTAACGTTGGCATGAACTACCTCAGTTTACAAATCCTACTGCATGATGACTATCTACGGTGAATACAAACTTACCTGTTCCAGACACGTATATATTTCAAAGTGCATGATAGCTCGTTTGAAAATTGTATTTTTAGCCTTAGATGAAGAAATTAAGATGCATCTATTTAGCTGTTTCACAGCCTTATGTTTTTTTACAGGAAGAATATACTTAGAGCATACGCAGTAAAAAGATACCCTGGAAAGGGGTTTAGGAAGCGCTGCATTAGGGTATTTTTCCTCCCTGGTGCTATCAAAAAACTCATCCTTCTGTCTCTAAACAAGTGATTTCTCTGTCAAAGAGTTGTCTGATTTACCTTACCGCTTAATATTTTCATAATGTTATTAATCTATGAAATACTAAGAGAATAATTCTACCGACTGGCTCTGAAGATACCTCCATGTCTTGATGAGAAGTTTAAAGCCATATACTATATAACTTCTTTTTTTTTTTTTCAGACAAGGTACTTTTGGATACGGTACTTCAAGTGTTTCATTCCAGATCTGCAGAGCCAGGTGAGCTGTATGAAGTCAGTAGGGAATACAAAATAGATGGGACTGCTTTTTACTCATCAGTAAATAATTACTTATTTTCACCTGCCACGCTGAGTGCCCTCTATGTGGAGAGAGGTATGAAAGGTGATCGGTCTATAGAAGATTCTGTATTAAATCTTACAAAAAGTTGCTTTAGAAGGTATTTTCTTAGACATAGTCAAGGACCAGACCAATGAAAAAATTCTGTACATTCTCTGAGGCATATATTCCCACCTGTGTTGTAGTTTGCAGGTTCCGTAGAAAAATCCAAATAGCAACTGCAGATTTCACATTGGGAAAAAAAATAAATACATTTCACTCACTTTAAAAAAATTATCACAGTAGGAAAATAGCCAGTAAACAATAGATTCAGGGGGGTTTAATCTTGGCCCTAGTGAGATCAATGGGAGTTTAGCCAAGGATTTCAACAAAGCCAAAATTTCACCCAGAATCATATACAATTCTTTAGCTGACAACAATCATAAACATCCTGCCATTCCATTGTATAAGTTAAATATTAATAAGCATCTGTAAACATCCTGCAATTCATCTGATATAAAAAATATTATAATAAAAACAATGCAGCATCTCAAGCATTGTATAGTTATAAGTTTTTTTGGCTCTACACACAAGTTGGCGTCGTTATATTGGGCAAAACAGGGTATGTATATACAAATATATGTACAGGTGCGCACGCGCATACGCACTACAAACTAGATACTACATATACACACACACATGCACACCAAATACTGGCAAGAGAACAACATTCATAGGTATGGCATCTGGAAGTCCACCGATGATCCATCTGCTAACTTCTATGTGAGGAGCAATTTCTACCTACCCAAATCCTCCATAGGCTTACACAGAAAGGCTACAACTGAAATACATGAGCAATCTCCAAGGGGGAACTAAAGTGCTGCTTAAAGCTCAGCACATGCCTAAGTCCCAACAGATCTGTCTGTTTGCAAAGGTGATGGATTCTCCTGTGGAGCCAACAGGGGAAACGAAGGGCAGAATCTACTGAGCGTGCAGCAATTTTTACCTAAATCAGTAGAAATCATGTTTGATGTTTTCATTTTCTATTGAATATGTTTTTGAATTGAGCTTTTCGCTACAAAGCGCTATTCAGACCCGAATACATGAGTTATGCAGAAAAGCAGACAGTGTTGCATCTCTGCAACACTTCCATGTGCACGTTATGCATCTGTTCATGCAAGTGAGTGGATGTTACTGCAGAATAAATTAACAGCTGTACTTGACTGGAATACTAGTTTAAGTGACAAACCTGGCTAATGAGAGAAATCACCTGTGTTGGGCTGGGAACCTCTTGGGACCTTTAAAATACCTTTATATTAAATTTGCTTTTTTAAATGCTAGAACACACCCTGCAAGTACATCCATGCAATTCCACGGTGCTCAACATTTAAAGACACCTGCTCTGGGCGTACAGTTGTGACAGTGAGAAGTTTTGCTAGAACTAACTGATATGTTTGCTGTCATCATGAATCAAGACAGGAAGCTGCCAGTATTAGAGGTCATTAATTAGTATTAGAGGTCATTAGAGGTTGCCCAGAGAAGCTGTGGATGCTCAGGTCTCGGAGGTGCTCAAGACCAGGCTGGATGGGGCTTGGAGCAACCTGCTCTAGTGGGAGGTGTCCCTGCCCATGGCAGGGGAGTTGGAACTAGATGATCTTTAAGGTCCCTTCCAACCCAAACCATTCTATGATTAAATAATTTGGGTGTGACGACAGTGGCAAAGAAGATGTGTTGCAGAGATCAGGCCCTCTCAGAAGCTACTCAATTGTTTGCACTCTTTTATGCACAAATCCCATCCTTTTCACATCTCATCTGCTGTATTATCTTGCCCTTTGATGATTTCTTCAACATACAAGCTTCAGCAAACTAAATTACTAGGTATCTGGCAGCTCTAGGGAGGTCCCATGTTTCAGCTATTTTAGGATTCAAAGGGCATGATGTAAGAGAGTGGAAAATGAAACAAATTATTTCAGGACAGGTTCACAGGCTGTGCTTATTAAGGGGAAAAATGGCAATTTTTGTCATATATGGATAACTGCATTGTTCAAAGTGCATGTTTTAAGGAGATGGAAATCCAAGACAGAAAAAATAGGCACCACAAGTGACAGACACCTGCAGAAAATCCTCCGAAATCTGGCAAAGTGGTACAGTCCAAATGCCTGTTTCAATACAGAGAAGGCTTCTTGTGAGAGGACAGGGCCACTAGGAACCTTCCCAGTGAGTACCGCACGCCTGTGTGCTTGTTGTAAACATTCACAAACTGTCCCAGTAAGAAATCTTATATTCTTAAAATTCTCATGAAGAGCTCCCAGGCCCTACTTGTCAGCAAACGTGCTCTCCCTCCCTGAAAAGCGAGACCAAGCAGGTCCACAGGGCTGTCCTCAACCTCCCCATCCATGTCATAACTGACTGTAACTGCAAGGAGAATGAGTCACAAACAGAGCTCACTTCATCTAACATGGGGAGAAAAACAGTCATATCTGTAACTCTTTCCCTGCTAATGACATTGTCAGGTTAGTAATTAAACTAAAAAAGTTTTCTACCTGATTAATACTTTAGTTTAATAAAAGTAGGACTTAAAACACTAACTCCCTTTATATATTCATAGCAGGGATTTGGGGCACTGTAAGGATTAAATTTTTGGCTTCTCACACGGTTTCCATCATGAAAACAAACTGCCCAATTTTACTTTTAGTTCATTTCTTCCTGGTTTCATCTTCCAGTTCACATGCTCTAGTATAACATAGCTACACCTCATTCAAAAACAGCTTCCTAAAAGAATTGTTTCCAATGCAATTGGAAAAAAATAAATTTCAAATTAGTTTAAACTTTGTACATATTGCTTTTTCCTTCAACTATCTTTTCAATCCTAACACTAGTCTTTCAATCATATGACAAATATTTTTTTTTTCCCAAAGTGTTTGTTCCATAGAATAAAACACAGCTGAGTCACTTGCATACTTGTCCTACTAATACCTACCATCATTTTGAGTATTTTCAAAAGCCTTACACAGCTGCTGGACAAAGCCAAAACACCTCTCTTTCAAAGAGCATTCCAGGAGTCAGTTGTTAGTGGCACGGCGAGCTAAATACAGCTTTCAGTGGGCATTGCAAAGTATAACTTAAAAGGATTTTACTCCACCATAGACTTTGGAGCCTGAAGCCCTGGTCAATCTAGGTCTCCTGGAGCGTCCTACAGCTTTTTCCTAGCCTGCCTGTCCAGCTCTTCTGCATAGGAATGGGAGGGGGAACGTGTGCCAAGCATCTTGCCAAGCAGCTGGGAAGCCATCCAGGCACAGGAGCTGGGAAGCTATGTGGGAACATTAGGAGAGACATAAAACCTGTGTTAAACATAAATTATGCACCAGCTTCTTCTGCCCTCACTAATATAAGCAGTAGGTTATATGAACTCGAAATCCCATCAAAGAGCTTATATAAAAAGGTGTTTCTGTCAACTGGGAGATCAAGTCTCCAATTATTTAAAATAGTAAATACATGAATTTACACTTAAATTTACATTTGCCATCTTTGAAGGTGGTAGGTCTTTAACCACTGCAGTTGAATTCATGATAATTTGTCCAGGAATACCCTCAGGTCTGTAATTGCCAGCATTTTGGCATGTCTGCCCAAGTGTTAACAGTGTTAGTATTTTATTTTTTACAGTTGATGAGGGGATTATGTTTTAGGTTTAATTCTACAGGCTGAAAAAAACCCCAAATTTCAGAAACTTTTTTTTTTTTTCAGTTAAAATATTGAGGGCAATCAGTATTAAGCCTACGGAAGTTGCTATGAATTTCGGTATGAGCTCCAACTGGCTACAGGAACAGTCTCCTGGAAGGCTCCAGATGGCTTCCAAATGGAATACAATTTCCGAGAAACAGACTGGGCTTCTGTATGGCAGAAATGAGCTTTTCAAGTACATAAGCTAACCATTAACAGAGCTATTAAACCTAATGCAACAGTAGTAGAAAAGAACTAGAAAATGTTTTTCTGTTAGTACAAAAGATCAAGTTCCACGCTAAGTCTATATATAAATACAGGAATTTATACAACCAGTAAAGATTTTCTATTGATAATTACCAAATGATGCTTTATCCATCCTGCTGATATTACCATTCATCTCCAAAGAGGCAGCGGAGATATTCTAAGTCCCGCCCAAACTCCTCATCTTCCTCCAGTCACCAAAACCTCCTCCTTTTACTTAAGACAGCAACACAGTCATGTACAGTTCCTGCAAACATTAAATCTTTGCAGTTAGAATAAGCAGCATCAAACCTTGATGATATGAAAATCATATCACAAACCATACAGTCCGTGAAAACAGAATTTAAAAAATGGAAGAGCCCGTGGTATAAATCTAACACTCAGGATGCTGTAGTTGAGAGGTACTTTGTTATTGGGGTGAAAAAAAAATATATTTATAATTAATCATAAAATTTTCTGTGGCTCTTGCTTACACGAGTGAGTGACAAGATAATTTCCTGGTTGTAAGTTAAATATATTGCTCCAGCTCGGTTATCCTCAACAATATACATCGCTTGTGACTTCGCATTGACTCTTTGCACTGCTAATTACTAGTTACCAGAGCTGTCAAACTTATATGCAAGAACTTAATACTCAGGGGCACAGAGAGAGCAACGCAGAAGCAGCAGTAAACATTAGTAATGCAATCATTAATAGGAAGCATCAAGCAAAATGCAATCACTGTGGTGGTTTTTGTCTTACATGTGCGTTGCGGGACTATCTATCTCTAGTATGTAGTTTTACATCTACTTTTAAAGGAACACTATGGAACGTCCTCTCATATTTGCCTTAGATATTAATTATCCATTACATATGAAAAAGGTCTCCTGCCAGTCTTCCAGAAAGGAAGACTAGATGGATTGAAAAAACACATTTTATCCTTGCTAAGATCAGTTCATTATCAAGGCATTATAAAATTTTCATTAAGTGAATTAGCATCGCTGAGTTCAATTAAAAAGTCAGAATTGGCAGGTTTTCTATTTCTCCACAAAAAGCATAGGAAAATATGAAACGGGCAATTATAAAAAGAAATATCAATTCCTCTTGTTTGAATTACAGTTATTCTGAATTACAGTCTGAATTTCTTTGGGCAGGGATGGAGAGAGAAAGATGATTTCTATTTATTATTTACAGGACTGAGTGTATTTACTGCAGTCTCAAAGTAAGAAAGACTGGATTGAAATAGTCTGGGAAGGGTTTTGAGTTTAGGAGTTGTATTTTACTATTCTTCCATATTTTTCTTTGAAAGAATGTGATGTGCAGGAAAAACATAGTGGTAAAGGGGAAATACATAAAAATGCATCATCAATAAAATTTGCAACTGCCATCATATAAAAATTTTCATTTTTGAACAAGTTTTTTTTCTTGAAGGTATTGTAAAAAAAAACCCAACACCAACAACCATGAGTTTGCCTGATTTCATTCAGTTTCTAAGAAGAAAGCATTAGGCATTGTAAAGGCAATACTTGCATGACCCGAATTGAATACAGTAGAGTTGGAAAAATCCTATTAGAAAATGGCAAAACAGAAACATGCACTTAGCAATCTGCTGCCATTTTAAAACATGCATTTCTCCTCTTCCTCTTTCTGAAGCGTAGGGCATTTCATCTATATGAATACCACCCACTTAAAAAAAGATATGGTGATCGAGCTTCACAAGATCTATTGGGATAACTTGTTTTCTAAAAAACTAACTACTTTTAGGGGATGTGTTTACCTTATTTTTGATTAAATACTGGGATGTATTCTTTCAAGAACTTTAAACATCAGTATTAAATTGTAAATAATTCAGTTCATTTAAAATGTAACTATGTATGTCTTTAGTTCCAGGACCTGGGACTTTCACAGCAGTAAGGAAAAAAAACCCAATATTTGGAAATTATAATAATCATGAGATAGTAACACTGGGTTCAAAAGTCTGTCTTTAGAAGAGCCACGACACTTAACACAGTTACAACCCATGACCTTGGCAGAGAAACCCCATGAAATATATTTGAGCCTCCTTGTCAGACGCGTTTGGATTTGACAGCCAACACTAGTCTAAGGCATAGAGTTGCATAAAATTTGCTCTCCTGGGCATCTAGTAAATACAGCATAAATGATGCTTACAATTATTTTTTTTTCCTACTCGCACATTTAAAAAAAAACCCTTCTGCTTAGGACAATCAAAGTTAAATTCTTTGGTGGTCATTTAAAAAAAAAAAAGCCAACTATACAAAGACAATTGATCAGTTGTCCTATACTGAGGTAAATTGAGGAGTGTCATCAGAACGCTGCGCTACCAACACCACTTGGCCATTGTCCCTGCCTAAAAGCAGCTCCCATTTTTTTAATATACTCAGCGTAGACCTCTACAGCCACCTGGAGAGGTCCTGTTCCACAGCCCGTCTTAACACATTGCATATAAGCAAGGCTGAAAGTTGTAAAGAGAGTGGATCCTACAGTCAGGAATGGAAAGAAAGTTCTTCTGTATATTACATCCTTGAATCGACCAGGAAGATGAACTACGTAGTCTACCCTAACATCGATATGTTAGAATGCTGCCACACATTCAAATGCAGTGTAGCTTACGGAGAAACAAAAAGAGAAGGAAATACAACTTGCAAAGACCTGACAGATTCCATCTGAACATCATTAAAGGGGGGAATGTCAAGTACATTAAAAAAATATATATAATCTTTCCACTGTTTGCCTAACTTCCCATTGTTTGCATATGCTTTTCATACAACAGCATGAAAATCATGTCACTTGGCAAAGGGGTTTTGGTTTGGTTTTTTTTTTATGGAAAACCTAATGGAACATGCCCTTTTACTTTTGTTTGTTTACCAGAATAATCGATTATGTCCACACAGCTCCCAGAGCGGTGCCTGTTCAACCTCCAGCAGCAAGAGCACACAGTACTATCTTGGGATATAAATGAAACTGGTTTTGCTCCTTTTGAATTATTTTTTTTTTGCAATAAAACAATGAGGGGAATAGATTTTACTTTCCAAGGGATGATTTCCATCTGCTTTCCAAGGGACGACTCCCATCATGCTCACGAGAAAGGGAGGGCAAAACCAGGATGCAGTACTTGACATTGGCCCCTTTAAAGAGGGAAAATAAGCTTTGGAAAAACCAAACGAAACCTTACTCTGCTGCCTACGAGAAAAACATAAATAGATATTAAGATACTCCTTAACCTGTAAGAAATGTCAAAGCTACTCGATTAAGTAAAAGTCAAGTGTTCCTCATGCCCCAATGACACGTTAGGAACAGCAAGGAGACAGCGATTCTGTGCAAGTTTTCTGGCAGGTGCTGCAATATCATCACATCTCAAACATTTAAGTAGGGTTTTTTTCAGATATAGGCAAATTATTTTTCTATTAGATTAACATTTTTGTGAAAAAATAACACGGAAATTCAATTATGAAGCTACATTTTGTTTAAGTAATCTGTAAATAACCTTATAAACTCTGGTCTAACACAATTTCTAAACAAAGATGGTTTTCATGTCTTAACCTGTTCACACTCATGGATTACTATCTTGTATGTGATTCATCTTTGCATGCATAGTGTAAAACCTTAGAGTTAGTTTGCTTTTTAGATTTTTATGATCTACCAATGTAGGAGTGCTGACAAGAAACAAACCGATGCCTTTGTAAAGGAGACATTTTTAAATTAATAGGAAATTAGTAATGAGTAAAAGCTTACCCCACAAAAATCAAATCAGCTGCTACATTTTCAAACTCTTCTTATGTATGATAAATAAAGTTAATTTTCCTGTAAAAAATTTTCATTAATCGTTCAACCTGCTTTTTGAACAATAGAATAAATAAAACCATTAGTGCCTAAAAGTTCAAATATGCTACAGATGTTTAAGATAACTGAATAACTACATTAAAATGCACCATGAGAAAACTCCTTATCATTTTCCATGCAGGAAGCCAATTGATATTTTTGTGAGGTACCGGTCTTTCAAAAATACTCATAAGTTAGTTACCTGATACACCTTCTGTACATGGTATAGTTAAAAATCTCACTGTACAGTGTTTCAATCATATATAATGCATATAATCTGCTGAATATGGCACAAATGCTAAGTTTCCACACCCACACATCCTTTGCCGTAGAACACATTTTAGGCATAACACAACACTGAAGAATAGAAAAGTGCCTGAAACTGCAAAAAAAAAAAAAAAAAAAAAGACACTCAAGTAGTAATAAATTAAACCTCATTCAAACTGATATAAAAGTTGTTCAAGTGTTTAAAGTATCAGATGTGTCATGCAACAGAACAACAGACGATTCAGGCAGGCACACCATGCATCAGAGTTTGCATTCATGGCATCCCAAGGGATCTCTCCCCAAATTCCGCGTGGCCGGGGAGCGCTGGGTACCCGCGGCACTGCTGCTCAGGCTCACGTGGTGGAACCTCCAGAACTTCTTGGTCTCCTGCAGAGGAGGTTGGTTTTCCGGAGCTAGGCCTCGGAAGGAGAACCAGGCAACCTCAACGCTGTACAGTGGTATCTTCTTGCTGCAGCATAAAGAGAGGCGTAACGGAGCTGCATGAAAGCAAAGCGGATCATTTCTTGATTATATTTTCCAGTCGGTGCAGTTCCCCACAGACCCTCTGATTGACCACCACAACATGCTTCTCCGGACTGGCCAAGTTTGCACACCAAGGAAACGTCTTCGCAGAACATACCACCTTTTCCTTTTTTTTTTTTTTTTTTTTTTTTTGGCACAAATCCTTCTGTACTCTTGCAGCAAGCTCTTCACCATACAAGAATTCAGAGATAGGAGCCTGTACAAACACCGGCGCTTATTCTTCCATAGAGTAAACTACAAAGACAGCAAAGTGGCCTCAACAGCTTTGCTTCTCCAGCAACTTTCCCTTCTCTCTCTAGGGAGAGCACCAGCGTAATTACACTTCAGACAAAGGGGCGTTCTTGCCGAGCTCTTTAATTCCCTGGAGAATTCGCTTCATATGCCCCACTTTCGTTATCCCCAGGTCCTACAGAAATTAAAAAAAAAAGGGAAAAGAGAAAAAGACAAAGAAGGAAGTTTATTTACAAAAAGGAAGAAAACAAACCCCATTGATTATGATCTAGCCATGCAACAGATGTCTAGAAATACGTTCACTGCAATCAACACTAACTGGAAAAGATTCTACGGCACTAGCAAGTGTTGCCTAACAAAAAAAAATTGCTTAGACCATACAATGAATCCCTCTCTGCTTAACAGACAGAAAATTACTTACCTGCAATAATGACCACCCAAGGCACTACAATATCTGTCAAAAACATCTTTCACTTCTAAGTACAAAAACCTTTACACAATTTCTGGCAAAAAAAAAGAAAAAGAACAATCTCCCCCTCCTCTCTAATACAGCAATCAAATGCTTGGCAGGATGTGATGGATTAGGGCTTCTGTCCAGCAATGTCACTTGATCTGAGGCCCTATGATGTCTGTTTTAATCAACAAACAAACACACATATCCCCAGATTCTCAATGGATGTAATGGCTACAGGCATGTAGGACAACTTCCCTTTAGAGAGCAATAGAAAAGGTAAGCATCTGGTTTTCATTCCAAAAAAGGTTACGTCTCCTAACATGGATCTTCCTGATTAGAAAGCTCAAAGAAAAATTCTCAGAGACATGACAGTCACATCCTACAGGAAAATGTCAAAAGCACAAGCATAAATCTCCTCGTAGCCACCACTAAAACAATCACATCAGCTGAAATGTTTCTAATATTGGTTTCTGGGACCCATCTCCATATGAGTGAAAAGAGACAAGAAATTTTTGCAGCAAACCTCTTCCAGCATTAATAACAGCTTTAGCAACGTCCTTTTTCAATTTTGACTGGTCCAATGGTCAGAGGAGCAGAATGGGACACCCAACCGTGCTAATGATCCCCAACTGCACTAATGAATTTTCAGCTTGGAAATTGGAAATTTCAGTGGAAACCTGCTTTCCTGATCTTTACAACCCAGCTTTGAAAAACTCTTTAACATGCTGGTGTTAGTGATGTTCAGCAAAAGACATATTCAAACATTAGTTATTTGGAGAATAAACCTTATGTAAATTTATTGTGATTAAATAAAAAATCTTAGTAAAGTTTCACTATCTATTCTTCTGCAACAGAAATCGTTTCATTTTAATAGGAAGATTTTCTATTACAAAGACATTAAAAGGAAGGTAGTGTAATTAAGCAGCTTGAAACAATTATACTCACAGGGAAAGAAAAATGAAAGCAAATAAAATATTCTATATATACTCTACACAAAGACTGCATCTAACTTCCTACAGTCACTGAAACCTCAGGAAATCTGCACTTTGTATTACTTAAAAAGTATTAGCATGCAATTCATTTTGCATTTCTCCAAAGGAAGAAAGAGGTGGTAAGATGGGCATGAATTAATTATTTTGTTAGAAAGGTAGCACAGCACAGATTAAACAGGTGGATTAATTTTCAGAGAGTCAAGATGGAATTCTTGTTATGTTAGAGACAAAAAAAAAAAAAATCTGGTTGTTTCTTCAGTAGAAAAATGTCAGCAATATAAATATGTGACCATCCTTACAGTACTTAGGCACAAAGTTGCCAGCATTAAAGAGTTCAAGATATGTTCCTAGAAGTTCCCAAACCAAGTGCTGTTTGGGGATAACCTACCTGAAAAAAACTTCTGGATTTTCCACATCACATTAATTTATAAGCGCTTTATCAACACTTATAAGAACATGTAATACTAGTTTTTAAGTTAAGAGAATTGATGTAGGCAGCAGTTGTTAAATTTGTCCCACGATGGCAGTAACATTTATAATTTTCCATTTGAAGAATATTTTCTGGTTTATGCTAAACTTAACTTTCCAATGAATCAAAAATACACACAACTATTCAAATTACTGAAATAGCCTGACTGTTATGTAGAAGAAATTCTACATAAGGAAAAACCTATAAGGATACTTTCCAAACCACGAAAAGCCACACATGCGTTAAAGGTTAAGAAATTACAAATTCTTGAGAACAAACACTTTTCATGAGTAGAACTTCTGTTGGATAACCAACACAGTGAGAAGCTGCCAGACTGCAAAGATCAGAGGAAAGAATCATGTTATGAATTTCCCAGAAAGCTCAGCCACTTTTTCCACAACCTTTACAAAGTATCACCTATATTTCAGAGGCAAGAGGTTTTATTTTTGTTCGAGTTGAAGTTGCTGTAATATAGATCAGAACAGCAAGCCTCAAGCGCCTTACCACAATTCTGGGGACATGTTTGATAAATTCTGCCACGCTTCTAGGAAAAAAAAATAAGTCAACCAAAAAAATAACCTCGGAATTTTTATGCTGTGTAATAGTTTGGTTTGGAAGAAATTAAGATTTATATATTCCTGCCACTAGATGCTATCTAGTAGTCTCAGTTTTCTACTGATGCTGGAAAGTTTGCAGAAATTCTGTCATCTCAGACTGAAGGGAGCTGCTGCGGCACCATAACATTCATCATTAAAAAAGCAAGATTCCCAAAGATCTGCATGCATGAGTTTCATCATGCTGTACGTAATCTGTCCATATTTAATTGCTATCTAATTAACAAAAATTCAATTTGACTAAAAATAGAGTTTTGAAGACAACACTGTAGCCAGAGTCTGAGGAAGAAAACAGCCTTTCTTTCTCCCCAGTTGTGGCCTCAAAACTACAGGATCATCTCTTCTGCTCTCCCTAACCACTTTGCCATCTCTAGGCCTTCAGCAGGTAAGGCTCAAAAAAATCTGAGAAAGAAAAAAAGAAACACTAAAGGTTGGGCATGAAAAAGCTGATGAGACCTTTCAGGAGCTCTTCATCTGCATTATATTATGGTGAGTAGGCCCCTGTCTGCGTAGCCAAGAATCCATTTGTTCCAGGTTTGCCCCCCAGATTTTGGCCAAACGTACCACCAGTGTAATACTACCAAACAATTTGTGTAAACACTCCTTACTATTAACATCTTCCAGACAGGAAACCTACTGCACTTGCATTCCCAGTGTCAAAAGGCATCTAGCATGCCTGAAGTCTAACACATCTTAGAAAACATACAAGAACTTAGTCAAAACCCGCTACTGCGAAACACAGAGATGAGATGCCACAGTCCTCAGCCCAGGCTTCAGCTTGACTGGCACTTCAAGCTGACATCAGGCATGGAAACCCCTTTCTCCAAGGAAACCAACATTGCTATGGAACTCGGAGGAGACATCATCCTCATCCTACCAAATGTGTTGCAGTTCTGTTTACTGCATGCATCGGATCATGATTATCAAGGCTAAGAATGCCAGCACTTATTTCAGAAAAATCAGTCTTGTTTTCAATGAGTTTGCATGTAAAATAAGGTCTAAAAAGTCACCACAAGCTCTCTTTCTACAGTTTCTACAACACAGTTTGCAATTCACTGTCCAGCCTTTCCTCGAGCAAAAGCAAATCCCATGGGTCTAAGATTCCCCTAAATAAAATCAGGCCTGGGTGGCTGGGGAAAGGGTATTACTGCAAGGGCTGGATGGAGAGAGGTATCTGGTTCCTCTTGGAGGTGTTCTCCATTTGCCAGCTGTCACACAGCACACACAGCTAGCTAAGAATGGAATCCACAAGCTACACAGAGATATAACTGGAGGTGTCCAATCCTTCATGCAGCTTATCGATCTATTTCAGTGATGCACGCAAAGGAAAAAAAGCTTCATCAAGTCCTTTTCCGCACAGCTTTTTATCTCTGCTTTTGACGACAGAAAGATGGGTGGGCCCAGAGGATTGAATTAAAGCAGGCAATGATTTTTCCTGTTGTAGACGTGAGAGGTAACCGAGGTGAATCTATTGCACACGACTTAAGAGCTTGTGAATCAATGGGGAGCCCATTTAGCGTGGCAGGAAGCACAAGCCCTGCGCCGGAGGAGAGGCTGTGGACAGAGGACAGCTCACAAGAGGGTTGAGGAACACCTCGATGGGCACAGGGAGGAAAAACTAACAGGGCAGCTTGTGACACGTTCCTCATTTCCTCGGCACCACGTTACACATCCTGCCACCAATTCAGGTCAGAAATCTGCAGGCTCCTTCAGCCGCCCTTAATTGGCTCCCTGCAGGGATCACATCCCGCAGGTAATGACCAGGGCGAGTGCTAAACTCTGCTATTTGAAGCCAGCCCTGCCACACAGGGTGCAAGCTCTGCTTGGCCAAAAGCTTACCTGAGGAAGAGCAGCGTGTTGGAAGCTCTCGGCTCTGCTAATGAGCAGATGGGGTGATCCTCGAGCAGGACCTCCGCTAGCACGTGATAGACCCTTGGCAACTCACATAGAGCTCCTCTATGCTCCTCCAGCTATGCTGAGCAGTTTAAAGCCCACGTATGTGCTTCCAGGCAGCACTAGACAGAGGGGACAGTAAGAGTCTGTCTCTCTGTAGGCTCTAAGACAGGCTTTTTAGATATTTCAGGGTGTTGTGATGGGATTTTATTTATGCTGAATCAGCATGAGTCTTACACAGGGATAACAGGTTGATGATTACCCTCCTGCAGATATTTGCTTGGTTGAAATGCCAGTCTTCTGGGCCTGTGGCCAAATGTGGGATTGTTCAGCCTGGAGAAGAGAAGACTCCAGGGAGACCTTATAGCAGCCTTTCAATACCTGAAGGGTGCCTATAGAAGAGCTGGGGAGGGACTCTTTGCCAGGAAGGGTAATGATAGGACAAGGGGAAATGGTTTTAAATTGGAAGAAAAAAGATTCAGATTAGATATCAGAAGGAAATTTTTGGTGAGACACTGGAACAGGTTGCCCAGGGAAGTTGTGGATGCCCCATCCCTGGAGGGGTTCAAGGCCAGGCTGGATGTGGCCTTGAGCAACCTGGTCTAGTGGGAGGTGTCCCTGCCCATGGCAGGTGGGTTGCAACTCGATGATCTTTGAGGTCCCTTCCACCCCCAACCATTCTATGATTCTATGAAATCGGTACCCATCAGAAATGAGGCATGGCCAGAAGCCGTGCCTAGTTTAACGCTGATCTCACCCACCATCATTCATTCCAACAAATCTGACATGGTGATGTGTGTTTTATTTAAGGTTTCTTAGCCTCTTAGGAAAACTATGCATCATGTGATACTGAGTTTCCCAGTTAAGTTTTAAGAGAACGGGGACTCGCAACATCCATCAATGGGACATCGCAGTGGATTCCTTGGACAGCTTTCCATTTCTAAACTTTTGCATGGAGGGACGGTATTACCCTGAAAAAAATGGAATTTAACTTCCACAGAAAGAAGCTCAGGTGACCTGATGCCAAGGGATAAAATAATACACAACAGCTAAACACATCTTATCAAACACAGCTAATTTCAGCAGCTGCATTCTCCTGCAACAGTCACACAATGCAAACACCACGTTATAATGTCAGGATTTCATACTGTATCAGAAACTTTATGAAAAATGGCACATTTGTATGAAAGTATTGCCTCTATCTGGAGACTACTGCACTGTGGCTAGAGCCATGACTTGCACTCCAAATGTAAATGTTTGCGATTTATACAATATCCCATTTCCTCTCTTATGTGCTAAAAGCAGTTGCAAAACACATTATCAAGAGCTCATTACTACCGAGTTCCCGGAAAAAGTAATGTAATGAATCCCCAAAGATATAGCCTCTATTACATATAATGGATGCACTTAAGTCATTCCTGAAAAAGACCAGCAAGCTCAAATAACAGCCTCAGACTGCTAGGTAACATTTCTCCCTACAAAACTTATCAATCTGACCTCAGAGGAAGAAAGTTTTACGATTTTGGAGAGAAAAGAAAGTGCTCTTTTCTACATCTAAACAGCTAAAATCAGGCAGAGGTTGGTCAGGGGTGAGAAAACCTATTGCAGAGGTCTATTTTGACACCAACACCAAGGTGGAAGTCCAATGCCGCAATATATTAAGCTGCTTATCTCTCTCACACCCACTACATCCAATGTATAAACAATAAATCACCTGAAGCAGGTCATAGCTGCTGACCTTGCAGTAGACAGATTCAAAATTATTATCACCACCTTCAACTGATCCATACTGATCCTGTTTAATGGAAACAGTGAGCTCTTGAAGATAACATTACATTACACTGATGGCAGGAAGATATCAAACATGCTTTTCCTCTGCCTTCTGACATAAACTATAACACTATAATTCTACATAAAGTGCAAAAAAAAAAAAAATGAGGAAATTTCAGATAACACAGATATTCTTGGTTGCGAGTACAAGTCAGAGCTTCAGAGATTCAGGCCAAAGGACAGCGCGTATTAGTTTATTGCATATTTGCACAGTGTAAGCCAAGCTACAAGCTCATAACAAGTGCAGGGAAAGAAGAAAAGTTGGTTGTTGTTTTGTCAAAGAAAATGGTCAATAGCAGAAAGTAGCACAAAGGAAATACCTTAAGATCTCGCCTTTCCAGATGTAAAAGCTCAGAGCCTCGGATGTCATGGCTGATGAAGATTTCTTTGTACTCTCCCAAACTGAGCAGATCCAGCCAAGCAGCAACTTCATCTGTGCCCCATTTTTGAACTACCAAAGTTAAGAGCAAAACCCCCTTAATTTCTACATGCTCAAATGCATCACAAGCAAAGGTTAGGCCAAAGAGAGTGGAAAACAGAGTAGAATTGCCGTGCTAGCAAAGGGAAAGGTTAGAGGTGTCATTTCCACAAAAACTGACATTTTCCTTTTCACATGCAGGTTACAGGTTAGCAGTTAACATGAGAAAGTATCTAAACGAAGTTGGGGTTCTTTGCTTTGCAGCCATGCTTTCAGCTTTACTCCAGTTTCTCCAGTAAAGCCTTTAAAACCCAACAAATTCACATTAAACCACCTTAGGATCAGTGACGCAACGTCTAATGTTGTTCTGCTTTATACCGTTAATTTATTAGTAGTCATCCAGGGAGAGGAGAAGCCTTCAAAAACTAATTAACATGTAAAATCAAAATATCAACCATACCTCTAATATAGCAATGGCAGCAAGCAAGTCCAGTTTTAATTAACAGTTTCTAGTATTCTTAATTAATGCAACAAGTATTCTTTAAGCTAATGTGTTACACAGGCCATTAATAAGCTCTCTGTAAAACATTGTTCTCTAAGGTTAGTTGCCCACATTAGTCCTAATAAGACCACATTTATTGAAAAAAAGTATAGTTATGCTAATTATTGCTATAATTTTTCAACTTCATTCAATGCTGATCAGTTTTACAATGAAGTGAAATTTGAAGTCTAATCTGAAATCTAAAGTCTGATCAACAACTGCAAGATTTTGCAGATTTTGACCAACTGTCCATTAAAAAGACAAAGATGTAGAAACAGTTTTAGGACCATCTGGTCACTGATTAACTCCTGGACATAATCTTAAGGAAGTAAGTTCACGAACAAGAATGGGAAGAGAGGAGAGTGGAGTTTGTTCAACTTGTTCTAATTTAAAAAAAAATAAATCAGTATTGGCTATTGTGGCTTTTTGTTTGATTTGTCTCACTCGCTGAACTTAACACCCATCTGAAATTTAAGAATAACTGGTTAATTAAACCAGTATGATAAAAACTACTGCCCACCTTCTGAAACTAACCTGAAAAACCTGAACAGGAGCTTCATAGGGAAACAACGTGTTTACCTACGACTCGTGTTGCTATGAGTTAATCAAACGTAACCACCAGCAAAGACACAGCTCCTGTCGCGTAATAAAACTACCTAAATATTTTCTCAGTAGTTCTTTGGTTCATTTGGAAGTCTTGGGGTCCTACTGAATGCTTTCTAAACGCACTGAAAGAAATCTTTATCCTAATGGAGATGACAGTTAGCTCAGTTGCTTTTCACTTTGACTAGAGTGCATCATTTCAACTCTTATTTAAAAAAACCCTCATAAAATCACATTTTGCCCAAATGTCACTATTTTTCTTGTAATTGCAAAACACATACCAGGCTGAGGGCTGGTCTTATGCTTCTGAACTTTTTCTTTTTTAAACTTTGGCACTATGCGGAACACTGTACTTCTGTTGTTTCTTTTAGCATAATCCAGTGGGGGATCCTGCATGAAAAACGAGGCATAGTTACCGTTAATTAACAGAAAACAACAGCGAAATTACAAGCTTGAGACGGTAATTCATAGTTAATTTCAAAAATCAATACCAAATTTTGCTTTTGTAAAGAATAATGTTGGGATTTAACTCTATACTTATTTCATTTATTAAATAACTACTCACAACCTTTACATTCACAAAAGGAAACAAACCACAAAAAAAGCACTAAGCTTAGAAGCTTGTTCACAGCAGACAGAAGGGATCTAGCATCACTACTGAAAATTGCTTCTCCAGATCATGAGGGATTCTAACTTACTCTTCCCTATCAAAAGAAAACTAAGTTCCATTAGACACAGGAAGTATTAATCAAACTCACCTCATCATCATTTGGTTGAAAAACATAATAAAGCCAAGGTATCTCAGCAAGTTTTCTCAACTCTATTTCCACGCTGTGCAAAGCATCAGACAGCAGCTCTTCGTGGGGAGCTTCTAACTGCTGTTTGTAAACAGGTCAGAAGAACAGTATTTTTAGTTTTGTTAATATATAACATTTAAATCTAGATCTGTTACCAGGCACAAACAGTTGACCACTATAGAGTTAGGGTTAAGGGGAGATTTAGGCTAGATATTAGGAAGAAATTCTTTACTGTGAGGGTGGTGAGACACTGGAACAGGTTGCCCAGGGAAGTTGTGGATGCCCCATCCCTGGAGGTGTTCAAGGCCAGGCTGGATGGGGCTTTGAGCAACCTGGTCTGGTGGGAGGTGTCCCTGCCCATGGCAGGGGCTTGGAACTTGATGATCTTTAAGGTCCCTTCCTACTCTAACCATTCTATGATTCTATGATTAATAGTGAGTGTATACTACTACTCATCTAGTCCAACCCCCCTGCAAAAGCAGGTCCTCCTAGAGCAGATTGCCCAGAGAAGTAGTGGAATCTCCTTCTCTGGAGACATTCAAAACCTGCCTGGACAAGTTCCTGTGCAACCTGCTCTAGGTAGACCCGCTCCGGCGGGAGGACTGAACTAGATGATTTCCAGAGGTCCCTTCCAACCCCATTATCATTCTATGATTCTGTGAACTTGTCCAGGTGGGTTTTGAATATCTCCAGAGAAGGAGACTCCACCACCTCCCTGGGCAGCCTGTTCCAGTGCTCTGCCACCCTCAAAGTAAAGAAGTTCCTCCTCATGTTTAGCTGGAACTTCTTATGCTCAAGTTTGTACCTGTTACCTCTTGTCCTGTCAAGTTATACCCTAGTGAATGCACTTTTAAAATGGAGTTGTAAGAGAATCTCTGATCTCCAGTGCTGGAAAAAAAAATGACATTGTTGGGGTTTGGTGATAAATTACAAGCCCCCATTAATTTATCCTACCTAACAAAAACAACTTTCCTGTGCTTCAATAGTTTGAACATGTTATTACCTTTCAAAGGAGAGACCATCTTTAGCAAGATATTGCTATTCAGCATAGTAATACTGGAAACAAGCTCCCTTTTGCTATCATATTTTTTTCTCTCTAAAGATCAAAGAATTCAGTGCCCACAAGCAAACTCTGATCTTTCTTTTGCCTTCCTTTTTTTTTTCTTCAATTTGAACAGTTAAGTTATTTTGGAGCACAGTGGAAGACCCACTTGTGTTTGAAGAAGCTACAACTCTTCTTGTGTTTTGTTTAAAAGAAATGAAGTAATTTATTTTATATAAATGAATGAAGCAAAGAGTTCTGGCTTTCTCAACAAGCACTTATCCAATTCCTTGATTCTCAAAGGAAAACATTTTGCTCGGGGACAAAAAAACTCTCTCATCTGATGGTAAGAAAGTGTATGCATTGGCAATATTGCTCCTGAAATAAACCCAAACCAATACTGCAATTCTGGTAAGGGAAGAGTCAGCAATTTAGGGTAAATTCTCCTCCTACATCATCCTGAAAAAGCTTCTTATTTCCAAGATGGAAATTAACATTATGAGTGAAACAATTAAAAGAAAGGATTTTTTTCAATTCCTTCCTAAATGAAACTTTTAATATGGAAATATTTTATTTCAGTGAGCTCAGATAATTTCATTCAGTTGAAATGAAACATTCTATCATACTTCTCCCATAATACATTGGAAATTTTTACTCTGTTCCAGACTGGAAATGCTTTTTAAAAATAAAAAATGGAAATAGTGCCTTTGGAAAATATCTAGATGAAACACAGTAATTTTTTTTCAAAACAGTATTCCAGCTATAACCATCTGGGAGATTCCACAAATCGGTTTCATTGTCCCATCTTATAATTTCATTAAAAATGGTATTTATAGCTAATTCACCATTTGATGTTATCTAGCTAAAACTGTTCTATGAACTTTGATAGACATATCTTACAGGAGGTGGCAGGAATCACAGTCTCTTTATATATGTATTTACATTTCTTTTGTCTCCTTCAGGAGCCACAACAGAAAGTCTCAAGAGCCCATAAATGGCAATCCAAAAAAAAACTGAGTAGTATATGCAAAAAAGGAATCCATTTACTTCTATCAGGAGTTTTGATCACAGAAAAGAGGGGTGAGGGAGAATTGAGGAAAAAATAAAAAAGAGGAAGATATTAAAGAAAGAACACGTGTCTGTGTCAGAGGAGAATAGTAATTTGGAGAACAGTGTATCATGACAGCAGCTGATGCATCAAGCAACACCTTACATTTCATCTGCCTCTATTTTAATAGTGAGCGACCAATATACATGTAGCTTCAGCATTTATAAAATCCATGGCAATAAGGTTAACCAGGGTGCTTTGGTACTGTGACTGTGAAACACTGTTCTAAACAAGTATGATGTCACATGAGCATAATGGACATCTCTGGACGATTATCTTAGTATTTTCCAAATGGCCTTTCTATTAAAAAATGGGTTTGATGTAGACTCATGAAGACATTTCCACAGACCATAATAAGAAGCAGAAGTATATCACGTAAAAATCAGAAACGGGCAGATGAATCAAATTAAGGTTTGGAGCCCGAACAAGGGATCAGTTCAACACCACAATGAGATCACAACTGGCTATCAAAAAGGTAATGTCTCAACGGGAAGGTTTTCATAATAACACTATTTCCAGAATGCCTTGATAAATTACACTAGTCCTAGTATGGCGTCACCAACTTAAATCTTTTTTTCTAATTTCTCTTCCTAAACTATTTTAAAATTTAAACAAATTCTCTGTTTTGATTCCCCATTCAATCTGAAATATGAAGGATTACTAAGAGCAATTTGGAAAAAACAAAAACCCAGCAGATTATTTTTCCCTTTTATTGGACAAAAACATCTAATGAATAACTTTCCCTTCTAAAAACTCATAAAATAGATCATATGAGCCTAATCTTTGACTACATGGTTTTATCTTAAATGGTTATTAGCCTTTAGACCATATTAACTTTTGGTTATTGTAGAATAGACTCATACCATTTATCATTTGTGTAAGAAGGCATCTGAACCTACACCACTGTTTCATGCCCTAACTCAGCTAAATGAAAACATTCCTATTGATATCCGTTTTTAATTATAACACTTAAATAAGCAATAAGTTAGTAATAAATCTGAATCCAAAGAAAACGTAATTCTTCCTACTGAGTATCTTCTTAACATAAAACTGGACCAGCACAGAAAACCTGACGTCTTTCTTCTCTTCACAATGTCACTTATACATATTTTCTAATTATACATCCAGGTGCAACAATTAACTGAGCAGTCTTCATCGTTGTAGGCACATAAACACTAGCCAAAGAAAATGACGCAAAGTCTTCGAATACCATCAGAGGTCTACTGAACACTTAGCAGTTAAAGGTTATAAAATAATTCCTCTATTAGAACAAAGGTGAGATTTACTTGCCCATATTAGATCTGTAGAAGTTGAATGTATGAGTCTGAACAGCTCTCTTTAAAGAGGTTCTCTTTACTGAAGAGAACATCTCAGGTTCTCTTTAAATTCTGAAGATGGTCACATAATAGAACTCCAGAAGTTCTCTTAAATGCTAAACCTCCAGAAGATTATTTATCTTTTTCTAAGATTGGCCTCCAAGACAGTTGAGTGTGAATCAGCCTCAACAGGGATACTTATTTCTCTCCACTGACTATTAAAAAGAAGAGCCCGGGCAATGACCTTTTAGATATCCAAACTGAGGTAAGATGGATGCCAAACTAGGACAAGAATTCATAACTCATTTCAGTCCAACCCACAAATGCAGTGTAATTAATATCCTCCAATCGGCCTCACAGAGCTTCTTGTAGCATGTCATACATCCTGCACCAATTAAAAAAATCAGCAAAGAACAGATCATGGATGATCTGAATGACGGAATAAAACCACGTCTTTTGTGACCTTACCAAAGGGACTCTTCCTACTAGCAGAGATTCAGTTTCATTATGTAGGGCCTTCACATTGACAGCTATCTCCATGGCAGTGTTTCTGGTAAGGCTCTGGGGAATGAGAAGCATAAAAGTTATTTGAAGTGATGCAAGTCAAACTGAGAATAAGTACTTTGGACTTACAGCACAGATCTTAAGCATCTTTTAGGAGAAATACATCAACTTAGCTCTACACTGACAACTTCTTCAGCACTGAGAATAGAAAACAAAAATGTAGTATCTATTTACTGTCTTTTGCACAACTTCATTTAATACAACCTTATACAATCCTAAGATCATCACCTGTGAGATGAATCCACAATTTATATGGATGACAAAGGCCAGCAGAAAAGTTGTGGGGCTCATTTAATGACTGTTGATCTAAATTGTTCACCTTACCTTTAGCAGACGTAAGCTTCTAGCCGTGTTTTAAGAAGCAAAGGTGAACTAATATATTTGCCATATGTAAATTTAGGTTAGATATAGATAGCCTCTACCTAATTGATCTTTTTTGGATCCAGTTCCTGGAAACATCCAGATTGTCTATTGTGACGAGAGAAACCAGAAAACTCATTTCCCCTCAACCCCCTTTGCATTCTTTACATAGCACTTGGATAACAATTAAGCATGAAAATTTCTACAAATGCATTGACAAGAATTGACCTGCATGAAGGAAGAGCATTTGTTCAGCCTTTGTCATGCCTCCATCACTTCAGGATGAGCACCCCTGGCTAAGGCCCTCCATCACAGGTGGTGTGAATTCCTTACTGCTTCCAAATGGCAACAGACAAACTCTTAGGTGCCCCTAATCCAAAACCCTTACCTCCCTTTCGACTGCTCGCTCCCCCCTGCAACAACACCCAAAAGGTCCACATTTTAAGTGTCATTAATGTCCCTTTCTGACGTCCAGCATTCACAAAAGAGAGTATCAGCTGAAGAGGACCCTGATGAAAGCAGAAACTGCATCTTCTGCCATCTCTGATATTGTACTGATCCAACACCAGGAGGGGACTGTCCTCATTAATACTCCTTTGTAAAAAGGCAGTTCTCCTAACTCCCATTCCTGATATTTTTAATAAATTTCAAAATCATTGAGCATGATCTCTATCAAATTCATCAGCTATGGGATGTTCCCTTATGCATGTGAAGGGCTGAGACTCCCTGCTGCTACATAGAGCAGCACTTCCAGAATCGAAAATGAATCTCCCTTTTCAATCACCTTAGAAAAAGTGGCAAAAAAGGGGGGAAGATACAGCATCTGTTCATCTGTTAAGCAATTTCATTTAAATTTGAGCATGTGTATGTATATTTGGATTCTTGTTTATCAAAAACTTTCAGAATTATCATCCAACTTAAACAGGGAGTGCAATGCAGCTCCCGTGTCACGAACTTATGCACACAGATATACCTTATTTACTTATACATAAATCTCTGATCTTCCTTTACCTCAGGAAACCTCGGGTTGGCTTTATTTAATGCGTGTGAACAGGCATTAACAGCATGAGCAAGCTCCTGCTCCAAGAGGCCGTGTATTTTTGCTGCTTCACAGATCCTACAAAAATATGGAACAAGAGAAAAATATTTCTTACTCTCTTTAAAGAATAATTCCTAAGAGTACACAACTTCAGCAGATGAAAAAAATATGCAAAGGTGTGTTTCACAAAACACTTGAAAAAAACATATAGTCCTTTATAACAAAAGTTGAAATACAAGTTTCTCTTCAAACAATACAGAACCTCATATAAATGATATCCATAACACCAATGATTTATTTATTTATATGATTATGAAATATCGAGATATATTTATTTGTCTTAAAACACAAATGCTATGCAAAAATTCTACCAAAAAAATATTGGGGCTCTTAATTAAAATAAACTATAGAGGAAAACCCTAGCACACCAGTAGGTGTAACTTACTAGGTGTAACCAGTAACTTAAATTTATCTTGGAAACTATTCCATCTATTCCACAAGGCATATCCTTCAGATATGACACTAAAATTGGCTGCAATCATTTGAGTTTATGGGAGGTCCAGCCGTAATTACAACCTCAGGACCATCTCTAGAACAGCAAAGTTTTTAAGCTGTCTTGACTAAACTTCAGTTTGGGTAATTTATAACCTAAATTATTCTTCTATGTCTACTTAAGTCACTGGTACACTGTAAAAAGAATGTGTAGTTCTTCAATTCCTTTCTTACATTATCAGTGCAATTCAACAGAGACTCCAACAATTTATTTTGATGCTTTAGATAAATTATTATTGGGATCAACTGAATAGCAGCTTTATAAAATGTTTTGACTTGAAAAAAAACGCTTATCTTAAATAAAATGTAGGGTTGGGGTTTTTTCTGTGAAAATTGAAGTGTCTTCTTTAGTAAAATACTTGCATCTCAGGAAGAAAGTAGTTCTTGAAAATAAGCAAAGCTGTGGGATCAGTTTTATACCATCTGCTCACTCTCACCTCAACCCTCACGTATTGCTGAAGTGTCCAGGGGCACAGAGATGAGGATTTTGAGCATTGGGAATGAAATAGAAAGCTGCGGTAACAATGAATGAGTGGATTAATACAAAAAGATAGGGAGATTTTTGTCTGGTACTTTGGGCTCCTTGAATGTTGATGTGTTAACTGTTTACTTGTAAAATATTTTAAGAAAACTTTCAGGTTTATTGAAACATGCTCCTCTTTTTTGTAACTGTGAATAACAAGGCTTTAAGAAGAAATAAGATCAGGAGAAGTTGAGGTCAGGTGGATACGCCTACACTGTTGACTTCTAAAGTCAACTCCTAAGTGTGTTTTTTTCAATAAATATATTTTTGCTTTTGCATTAAACAAGAAGTTTCAATCAAAAGCCTCACTTCAAAGAAGCTTTCCAGTTTTCCATTTATACTGCTCCTTCGGAAAGCTGGTTTTCACAACCAAAAAGATACATAAACACACAAACCTAAAATTACAGAAATATATAACAAAAGCATACATAAACAAGTTAAGCCTTTAAATAATACATTAAATTTAGTAAATTAAATAACTGATAAAGTGGGAACTAAACATTAAACAAAACCCAGGGAAAATATAAACTTCTAAATCTATATATGTATTTGCACAAATAATTTATCTTGGTGCCTATGTTGCCAATCAAAACTTCTATAATTTTACTCTACCTGGTAATCAGTTCTTCTGCAGCTTGTGAGCACAGCTGGATCTGTGCAACTTCTTCTTCTGTAGCCAACTCCACAGCCTGCTGAGGGTACAAGGGTGATCGAATGACAGGTTTACAGGAATCATACTTCTGTTTGTCCTCCCAAGACTTCAGGGTATTTTCAAAGGCCTAAGCAAAAGAAATCACACATTCAGTTCACAGCACTTGGAGTATTTTTACTTATTAAAAAAAGTAATTTTATATTTTATATACATTTGAATTTCTATAAAATTTTAGTTAACATTAATTTAACAAAAAAAAGCCTTTTAAATTTAATTTTTTATATAAAGAGAGGAAGGGAAGGAGGATATATAAAATTTTGACCATTCTTTGACCATTAATAAGAATACAGGAAAAGCACTAATAAAACTGATAAAAGCTAACACAGCTTTGTCCCTTATACAAAAGAACAATTCTCTATCCGGCCTACTATAGAAATTATATAACTGTAAGTAATTATAGAAGTTATATAAATAGTTATAAAACATTTTTATAAGCATTGTTTTGTTCATGTTATAACTGAATCAAATTATTACAGAGACCGGTGTTAATAATGGTATTTCATAACAATATTTCTGTTACATACTCTGTCTCGTGTTAGCATCTGCGCTCTGTTTTTATGTATGATCTTAATAACTCCTGGGGGCTGGATCCATGCCTCTCCATCGACTTGCACTGGAACCCCTTCATCACCAAGTATGGTGATCTTTACTGACCGACACTGGAAAAGAACAAACACATTATTTTACAGAGCAATAAATACTAATGAAGCTGACGGGCCACCTGAAATATGTTGATTACGAGGAGCTGTGGCTTCCCTCCAGGACTGTCTCAAGGATGAAGCACTTTTATACCTCATTCATCATCGAAGACAATTCATTACCCGTTAAAATTAAAACAATGTCAGCGTTTTATTAACGTGTAGGATGGTGGTCATCAAGAGTACCGCTACTTGCCAGCATCCCAAACTGCTGCCAACCGTGTTGCGTGCCTTCAAGTAAGACACAAACCTGAGCTATCCTGTGGTGCTGCAGTTTGATGACTCTTGAAACTGCCATCTGCATGCTGCCAAACACCGCAACGACTTCTAAGATTTTATCATCGAACGACGGAGCCCCAAATATCTGAAAGGAAAAGGAAATATTCCATTTCTGATGGTAAACCTAGTGCTTAGATTGCATGCTCAACGAAACACAGATTCATTTACAGATTCGTTTTCAACTCTTAAATGCTCTAACGTATTTACTGTAGAATAACTACATTGTCTCTCAAAAGTCATAGAAGTGAGATAGCGTAGACAGGAGGCAAATACTGTTTTAAACCAGCAATGCTTATAGCATTTCAAATATCTGAATGACGAGGCATATCCTTATATAGGAAGGAGGGCATGTTCCAGTGTGCAGACTAAGACATGTTTTTCAAGGCAAGATGAAAGGCCAATTCAAATCTCTGCTTGGTAAATGTACTTAATATCTAATAGGTTCTTGAAGTTGAGAGGAGTAATGGTGTCTTTTTTCTCAGAAGTGCTTATCTTCTTTTATTTTGAATTCTCTGGAAACCAACGCCTGAGTTCACGCTCGGCTTTGTTAAACACAGCTTTCATATTGAAAAGGATCCTGTTTGTGCTGTATACAATTATCCACTCTAAATATGAAAACCACTTCACTATGGAACAAACGTCCTGATACCCAACCAAGGCATTGAATTTCCACGAGCTTACACAAAGCAGAGGAAGTCTCGTGTGTGTCATTGCCCCCTGGTGTCCTGCAGGGGAATTCAGCCACACCACAGGACAAGTCTTAGGGGGGAGTTCAACTGGGTCTGGCAGGAGACACCATACTAAGGTCACTTGGAGCTTGACCGTTTCATCCTGATATGCAATAGGGAGCAACGAGGGAGAAAAATCAGCAGAAGAAATCACTGCAGTAAGAGTTTAACAGGCAGAGAGATGACCTCTCTGAGCGGTACTTGGACTACTTCAGTTGGCACCTTGGGCAGAGTAAGCTGCACCAGAGACACCTGAGACCAGACTGGAGAAAATCCCTGAAAGGAGCTCAGAAGCCACAACTAGTTGGGTCCCATACCCTGATAGACGACTTCCTAAATGTGAAGAATAAGAGGGTGCAAATCCAGAACTGTGTAATTCAGGTTGTGTCTGCAGCAATGGCTCAGGGAGAGAGAGGACGGGCCACAGAGTGAGGGACTTTGGTCCCTGGTGCCCACCAGGCCAGTGGGAACCTTCACTCCAGTGCAATAAGTGGTGGCTTTGGCCAGGAGGCTGAGGAGGGCTTCTCAGGGAAAGGGCTGCACAGCACAGTTGCCACAGTTTAGTGGCACATCCAGGTGACACTTCAGAGCATCCCAGGATTGCACAGATAGATCTTGAGCAGGTAAGTGTCAAAGAACGAAAGTGCAATTTTACTGGCTCTAGAGTGTTTTGACGTGAAAGGTTTCTCTATCTGCATTTTTTCAATTTCCATGGAAATGTTTCCATTTTCATATGGGGATGTGAACATCTTGAAAAGAGCAAAGACAGTGATTCTGTTATTCCAAGGTAAAAAGTATGGACAGTCCTTGATCCAGCTTTAACAAGTATAAGGGACATCTACAGGGCTAGTTCTGCAGGAGTTAAGAAAAAGTAGTTGTAAAATTTCATTTATTTTGTGCTTCCATTTTAGCAAAAGGATGGGCAAATCCCAACCCAGTCTGCTGTGTCTCTCCACCAATTAAAATATATCTGTACTGAGAACCAACCATACTTTTTTTTTTTTAATAAATAAAGGCAAACGAATCCTCGTGTATCAATATTCAAGAAACAATTCCCTCCTTTCCTGTTGCAGGTCGTGGTTCCAGCCCATCCTTTGGACACCAAAAAAGCATGCCTAAACAAGCCCAGCTCAAGTCGGTCAGCTGTGTGGCCACCCTGCTTGGCTCACTGATGTTTCAGGAATATCTGCAGCTGTCAAAGGAAACATCTTGCTTTTGTCCAGATAAGCAGAAACACCAGCACTTCAGACCACCATCTCAGATGACCACTCAAGAATACACTAAGGCAGTGAATTATGCTCTTAACTTGGTCCACAACTGCTATGTCATTTTACTGGTACATCTGATCACCAGATGACTAAGAATATCAGTAAAACTGCTCCAAGAGACACACATTCACTGTCTACCAGTATAACAGCTAGGACAGATCTTCTCTCAGTGTGGCAGTCCAGGGAGAAAAATAAACCCCTGAACAGGAGCTGAGCAGATGTTAGAGATGCTTTCAAGTTATGAATATGAAATGGAGTAGATATCCATAGCCAAATATAAACATAACTGCCATCCTCTAACATATAACAAAAATAACAAAAGGACATCGAAACATGTTTAAATATTTTTGTGACTTTTATATATATGTGTGTGTGTGTGTATATGTATAAAGCAAAGGATAATAACTCACAAGAAACCAAAAGCATTAAGCATTTTGGCAAAAAAAATCCTGGATTGTCTACATTAAAATCACAGGCTAATTTGAAACTGCAGTTTCAGGTGATTCAGACCTCACACACACTAAATCAGTTCATGCAGAACAGGGATAATCTGCAAGTAATTACAATTGCTCCACTGTGCGTGAAGTGGACGGCAGCAATAGGACCGCTTCAAGTTGTAAGACATTTCGGTGTCCATGTAGTGTCACATTTCTGAGGAGATGTGAGGAAGAAGGGCAAAAAAGATAGCTAAAATATTTTAGAAGAATTGTAGAAGCTCATTGAAGATAATATTTAAAAAACAAGATTACTACCCCCACTAAACTATCAGTCACTAAATGCATCAGTCCTCATTTTCTGAATCACCATCCCTTAGAGTCCAAAGCTGTTTGAAAAACAGGAGGAAAATTGAGGTATAAACCATGAGTGATTATCCTTATCTACCTTGCTTATTGTTAGAATAACCTTATTTACAGGTTTACAATATAGAGACAAACTATTTGTGTCTCTGTTTATAAAATTAGTTTCTAACAACACTCATAGAGCCATTTTAAAAAAAAATTATTAAGCCTTATTGTGAACATTTTTGTCTAATGGACATGACAGAAAGCAAGAGTGAAAAATCATGGGATATATTTCCAATTAAAACATCAACAAGTTAAAACTGAAACAGCCTCTCTGCATAAGAGTTGCTATCCAAACCATATGCTACTAATATTAAAATTAAATGAGAAGAGCAGTTCATGCTATTTATTGCTTGTTTTGCCCAGTAGATTACTTCTCTTTAATGCTACTCACATCATCTTCTTTGGTTCCACCCCAGAAATTAGTCCCACCAGCATAGCTGGGAATGTTTAGCACAGCTATGCCCTGCAGACTCGGAAGGGGGATGTACTGTCCGTCACACTGTAATGGATAAAAGCTCGTTCAGTATATAAATAATGTGATAAAAGTAATCAGTCATTTGTAATACATGAAGATTCAACAGAGCTGGCAGGGGAGGATGGAGTCACTAGTAGGTGGACACAAGCCAATTCCACGCATGCTGTGAAGCATCTCTAGTACAAACCTCTCCTCCACAGTGACTTTTGCAGAGCTGAAAAAACACTAGTGCCAGGACAAGAGGTAACGGGCACAAACTAGAACATAAGAAGTTCCACCTAAACATGAGAGGGAACTTCTTTACTCTGGAGGTGACAGAGCACTGGAATGGGCTGCCCAGGGAGGTGGTGGAGTCTCCATCTCTGGAGACATTCCAAACCCGCCTGGACACATTCCAGTGCAACCTGCTCTAGGTGGACATGCTTTCACAGGGGGGTTGGACTCAATAATTTCAAGAGGTCCCTTCCAATTCCATATCATTCTGTGATTCTGTTGATCACCTCTGCTGATCTACAGCAGAGGCGTTCCATGACTCTTCAAAGAAACGCTTCCAGTTTCACATTTAAGTCTATTAAGCAGGGAAAAAAAATAAATCAAAAGAATCCAAGAATATCTCTGGCATAGCCGAAAACATGTGGTTAAACGTAAGCATTGTTAGGAGTTCTGCCATCTCTTAAAAATAACTCACTCTCTCCCAAAAGTGCAAAGGCAAATCTAGGAATGACTCCATAGTTGTCACCCTGGCCGTGGCTCGGAGTTGTTGATTTTGCAGGTAAGAGGTCATTCCTATGCCCAACCGGTCATTCAGTCCTTCTTTCTTACCTCTTTATCCTCCAAAAACCCACAAGCAACTCCAATTCCTACTCAACCAACCATGGGAGACATAGGTCAATCTCACCCTACTTACAGCCACGAGTAAATTTACAGACGTCAGTGACATCACTCTTGACTTAGAGCAGTACAACTGCCTGCAGAGTTGAACCCCAAAATCTCAAACCATTCAACTGGCAGTCAAAAGTCCTGTCCTGCAGCAGGGCCACAAGTGTGGATCTGAAGCAAGTTGGAAATGTAAGGTCATAAATGCTGGATGCAGGCATCACTTTGGGGATCATGAATTTGCAGGTGAAGTTGCCTTTACAGAGGATTGCTAGATTACCACAAGTTACTAGTCCCACAGAAGGATCTTAAAATTATACAAACAGAATAGGAATCCTCAGGAAATAAGGACAAAATCTGTAGCAATTTTATCAGGAGGAGAAAGAGATGCAAAATTATTTCCCGAATGTGCTTAGTGCTCTCTTTTTATTATTTAATCTCAGCAACAATACAAAATTTAACATTTTGGATCAAAATGTGACAGTATCCAAAATATGCCATGATACTAATAGATGCTGCAAAGCCATTTGTATTATAGTAGGGGTTTCCAGTTCCAGAAATTGATATTTTTAATTTTCCGATGCCATGCACCTCATCACACATTTTAGCATAAGGCTAATATTATGCAAGGCAATACTAAATATGAAATTTCTACTTGCCAGTTTACTTCCAGAAATATTAAAAAATAATCATGGAAAGGTCAGATTTGAATGCCTTATTGAATCATATTTGAATCTTATTCAAAAGATCCTTAAATTAGAATTCTATCTGCAGCACACATAACATCCTTTCCTGTCATTATATTTGCTAACTACTGCATAATTCCTTGATAATTACTCAGTCCTTAGATAACAGCAATCTGCTGCTATCAGACAAAATCCTCCTAAATCTCAGAGGCGTGAGAAAGAGTTCCAGTAACTTAAAATTATTCTTTCAGCTTAAAAAGTTATCTTCTTATAAATATCGTGAACTTCCATACGAAACACTTCCCATGAAGTAAAAAGAGAAATTACGTATGTTCTCTCTCAAAATCCAGCCTAGATATTCTTTGGGTGAAAATAACTGTAACCATCTCATAGTCTCTTTCTGCATTTGGTAATTATTTTTATCTCCTTTAAGTTCCCAGTATCGTGAATAAGACTTGGATTTCATGTTAGAACATAAAAAAAAAATACAAATTAACCATATTTAGATAATTTACACTGCATTTTTTGTGGCTTTGATAACATCTTGCTTCTTTTGTGTGACTGTCTCCAACACCTATTAGAGAAAGTCTCTACAGGTGAGACTTGGGGTTTCTTGTGATGCACATTCAGAATCTCCCCTCTTCTGTCAAGAATTTTGACTAAGATAATCTGTGTGCTCTCCCTTTATGGGTAATCAAGCTCTCGGTTTAAAATGAACCTGAAGGTTTTCTTTCATTCTGTTTAGTGTATGTTCACTTCGTGTAAGAGTTTTCACCTCCTACATAGCACATTTTTACACAGTGCCACTGAGATCAACTTGGGTTGACACAAGAGCTCTAAAAGAGGAAGCCCAAATTCTTCCCTACACATTGTGGAAGGAAAAATACCCATTCTGCCCACAAATAAAATTTACCTCCAGTTGAACTTTCTGTTCTAAGTTCTTGTAAGTTCTCTGCAGTAGCTCTTTTGTGCCAAGAACTCCATACCACATCATGTTTTTCGTCCGACTTCTGAAAACAGGTAGAACAAGATTCACATATTTAAATACACACACAGTGTATTGTATTCGTAGGATGAGAAAAAGTTAAGAAATTCAAATAAACAGATAAGGAAAAGAAAATAATGGAAATGCCTTGGCTCTGGTACTGACAATTATATTACCTGCACTTTTCAGGGTGCTCTTCTCGCTTGTTATTAAATTCTAGTGAAATTTTTGCATCTAACCCAATTCCAAAGTAGTTGTTCATGACACATTTTTCTGAATAACCCTCCCTGTTAGAAGAAAAGAGATAATTAGGTGCACATTTGTACAGTACCTAGACACACAGAGCTTTGGCCAAGATTGTGGTTGGTCTCAGAACAGATACATCAACCACAAGATGTCAAGAGATGTTACCTCTGAATCTCCCTGAGGAAACCCAAGGGCAGTCAAAGAGACAGACTTGCCGGTTCCTTCTTTGCAAGTGCAAGTTACTTCCAATAGGTCAAAGAAGAAACTCTGGCACATCCCCATCCTAGCACCAGCTCCACCATACCCAAAATTAACAGAGGAACATAAGGAAAGAACTGCCCTCTACACGGTTCTGAGCCAGCAGCACCACACTGGGCCGAGCACCCAGGCTGTGTTTAGGGTGTGCTGGTGCTCCATCTTTGGCTGATGCTGCCTCACTCAGCTTTGTCTTAGGGGAGTTGTGGCCCACAACCAAGACGCCATCGCTAAGTCTCTGCCAATGCTACACCCAGTTCTGGGAAGCAGAAAGTGCACAGGTGGGAAAAGACAAAATTTCCACCTCACTGCTCCAGTCCTTAAGGGGGACTCTCTTCTTCTTCTTCCTCCACTACATAGTGCCCAGACCTGCTTCAACATCATGCTGGTGGCTGAGCTGGTGTTCACACCAGTGGTTTGGGCAGGAAAACCCAGCTCTGGTGGACTGCTGTCCTCCTCCTCTCAGAGGCAATGAGCAAGGGGTAAGACAGCAAATGTCTCCTATCGTTTCTGCTGCCGCAAGACAATTCTGCACTACTCATAACTAAAAGGGCACTATATAACCTGTTTTCAAACTTTGAGGTCTACTGCCAAATGGGAGAGTAAAACAGAATTTCATAATGAAAAAACAAAAAGATTACCAAAAAAGTGAAAAAAAAAAAGCTTAAGAAAAGCAAACTGAAGCAAAACAGTAAATTTGGGGAAAAAAAATAATTTCTTACAGTGAATCTGGATCCGGGTCAATAAACGGCGTAGCACCAAATGGATCGATGTTTGCTAGCAACATTTTGCTAATAATTGAACTTCCTGCAATAGAAGCAGCTAGACCAGCCCTCAAACCTGATTTAAAGAAAAAAAAACACAAAACAAACAAACAGAAAAAAATAACAAAAAACCCAATTTGTATTTGATAAACAGAGAAACATACATTGTCTTAATATACACCACATACTGAGAGACAAAATATGCATTAAATCCAGATAGGGAATGATGGTGTTTCTATCTCAGTTTTTACCTATATGGGTTATCTTTTGAGGTCTCTGGCTCTCTTGAGCAGACAGACAGCTGTGCTGTGGTGTGGTGGCTGACTCTTCAGCTACCACCATTCAGAAAGAAAAAAACCAAAGAAAATTCAGGATTTCATGCCAACGCTCACTGGCTGGCATAGTAACCAAATGGGTGATAATATCCAAAAAGACTACTAGAGATTTTTATTTAGTTTAATTTTCACCTCCCAACTGTCCATAATTTTTCTTTGGTCCTTTCCTTTGTAAATATTCCTAATTTTTTTGCAACTGGAAGAGTCATAGTTTAATTTTACTTAATTTGTGGAAAGGCCAGAGCCTTGCCATAGAATCACAGAATCATAGAATGGTTTGAGTTGGAAGGAACCTTAAAGATCATGTAGGTCCAACCCCCTGCCATGGGTAGGGACACCTCCCACTAGAGCAGGTGGTGATGCCTACCTTTGATTTACATTGAAGTCACTCTGCAAAACACTGTGTAATGCACGTAAACAAAGAAAAGTACTTTGAAAAAGCTTTCACTTAGATTGACCTAAAGAAAAAATGCAGGCTCAGTGCCATTATGTTTTAACTATACTATTGAAGCTAATTAAAACAGTATTTTACTGCTGCTCCCTAGTATTAATTGCATTTGGATGAGAACAGATTTTTTTTAGCTGTTAATTGTATTTGGATAAGAAGAGATTTTCTTTCTACTGGTTTTACTGCACAGCAGCTTTGTGTAGTTTCGGTTATCCATTTCCTGAGAGGCATCTACAGACATCTCTTATTCAGAGGGCTGACCTTCACACAGCTCTGTTCCTCAGCTGCTTCATAGCCTCTACTGAGTAGAATGAATGATAGAAGGAGTTGGGGGTACAGGTGGATGAAAAATTCATCATGAGCTGGCAATGTGCACTCGCAGCCCAGAAAGCCAACTGTATCCTGAGCTGCATCAAAAGCACTGCGGCCAGCAGGTCAAGGGAGGTGATTCTGCCCCTCTGCTCCGCTCTGGTGAGACCTCACCTGGAGTACTGCGTCCAGCTCTAGAGCTCTCAGCAGAGGAAAGGCATGGACCTGTTGGAATGGGTCCAGAAGAAAGTCACGAAAATGATCAGAGGGATGGAGTGCCTCTCCTATGAAGACAGGCTGAGAGAGTTGGGGTTGATCAGCCTGGAGAAGAGAAGGCTCTGGGGAGAAGAGAAGGCTCTGAGGCTGTTCAAAATATAGAGGGGGCTTATAAGAAAGACTGAGAGACTTTTTATCAAGGACAAGGGGCAGCAACTTTAAACTGAAAGAGGGTAGGCTTATATTGGCCATAAGAACTTGTTACAATGAGGGTGCTGAAATACTGGCATGGGTTGCCCCGAGAAATTGTGGATGTCCCATCATTGGAAGTGTTCAACATTAGGCTGGACAGGTCTTTGAGCAACCTGATCTAGTGAAAGACATGTCTGCACATGGCAGAGGGTTGGACTAGATGACCTGTAGAGGTCCCTGTCAACTCAAACCACTCTGTGAGTCTATGATTCTAAGATCCCAAATTTCATTTTTCATCCTCCAGAATCAAATGCAACACTTCTGCTGCGTCTGGTGTGATGCCAACAATCAGGAACCCCCTATGTTATTTTGTATTTTCAGCTATATGATGCAACACAAAGATGTGTGTATCAGTTCAAACAAACTCGGGGCTCCTGGCATGAAGTAAAAATTATTTGACAAGCAGCAGGGGAACAGAAAGCTGTATTAAAGTAGTGTAAGGAACAGCGGGTTTCAGAATCATAATTACCTGGGCAGATAATTCTAGTGTTAAGCACTGGGAGGTTTTCTTTGCTTGCAGCCAAAGCTGGAGCAGAGAAAGAGCCTGTCTGAGATTGGATACCTCGGCTTGTACGTCGATCTGGAGATCTTGGTGCAGTTTTACCTGTGCAGAAGCAGTAAAAGTAAGAGCACTAATTAGACCTATTATGACATTACCAAATACATTGTTTTTACAGCCCTGGTCATATTTCAAAAGCATTAATTTAATATGTTATCATTCATGACAAACGTCCTTTGCTGTCACACCAGTTTTTCTTCTAAATACAGGGAAGAAAACTCAGAAGCAGATCAAGTGACAAGCACAAATTAAAATGAACAAGTGTGCATGGCATTCAATGTGACGAGTTCCCAATTTATGCTTCAAGCTACTAGCAAAAATTGAATTATACCCACCTTAAATACAATAGCATTGAAAGCTGTAATAAGCTTGATAAACACATTAATGAAGAAAAACATTTAAACTTAATTGAAAATGTATTTACTTATAAATATACCTATATTATATAGTTCTTTATCATTTGTAACACTTTTAATATCGATAAGCAAGCTTTTTAACCCATAGGCCATGAAAATACCTAATCTATTTGGTTCTAGCAGCTAAAATGGACCCCCTGCCTGCTTCAGGTTTCTGAAAAACCTACGGCAAAACTCTGACACCTTTATCTACAGCTGACCTGAAATCTGCAAGGGAAGGGAAAGCCATAATCAGACATTCTTGTCTTCTGCAGTTAGAGTGATCACGGGGGAGACTGGTTTACCATCATCTTTTCTTCTTCACTAAAACCCACAGCAATTCCTAAAATAATTCTAACTTATTCCAATTCTAACTTATTCGTTAAAATTCTCGACAAGCTGGATCAACAAAACCTTGTGACAGACAGCAAAGTCAGGTAGCTGATCAAGTTGTTGGTGACCAAAGCAGGTACTGGGCTCAGAAAAACGAAGGGGAAGTAAATCAAAGGGAAAGAGAAGGTGTTCACAAAGGGGAACTGGTGGCTCCATGAGGCCATTTATCCCTGGGGCTGCCTCTGGAGGTGATGAAGAAGGCTGGGCTTTTCAGAGGACTGACCTCAGCTGCTCTAATTTACTTTCCTGGCAGAACTTGTTTCATGCAGACTGAGAGAATATGATGGTGCCTGCTTTAGCCTGGGGAAGTTAATCTTTGTGAAATTCAGCCAGAAATTAGTGCCCCAGGGAAGAAAGTTCGGGTATTACCAAATGGTTTGCTATAGCATTTCCATGTGCATGTAGAAAGCTTTTGCACGCCAGATGATCATAGACAGACATTTCTTGGCTACCTCTGCTCCAAATTATCTCACGTGTTAAAACTACTTCAGCTGATGACAACTTCAGCCTTGACCATCTGAAGAAGCTCAGAACACAAGATGAAATTATTTCAAAGCGATCTGATATATTCCTCTCAAAACCTGAAAACTAATTTCACAAAAATAGAATGATTAGGACTAGCACCAAGAAAGCAGAAGACAAAAATCACCAGAAATGTAGTGGGAAGGATAAAATACACCCTTTTATGTGGCAGGAGGGGGACAGATCAGTTCACGTCAACCACGATAACTCAGCCTGAGAGCAACGTGGGTGTACTGTCTGAAGACATTAACAGAAAGGAAATGCAGAGTGGGAAAATCTAAAGACAAAGATAATAACAAGAACCAGGGGTTAGAAATGGTGCTCAAATCAATTCAGGCCAGGATTTGGGCATTCATTTCTTTTCTAAGTGATGATAACCTAGCACAGAACAGTCAATGAAAGGGCAAATTCTTCACCCTCTTGTATCCCAGGAATAAGATGACACATCTTTCTGGATGACTTCCTTACATCCAACTGAAATTATCAGACACAGGACAGGGATAAATGGGTGAAATTTTATGGAATTTTTTATATGAAAGGTCTGACCAAGTGGCCTAATAGCTCCTTCTGACTTTAGTATCTGTGTAACAGCCTTAGCAGTTATCACAAAATGCTATAGTATTGCATGATAACAATACAACACAATGATTTATATTTGTGCACAACAGAACACTGTAACATAAAGTTAAAAAAATGAAAAGAAAGAATAGCTGCAAGTGATATCTGACAAGCACTATTAAATATCTAGATGAAGGTAATTAACATATGGAAAAATATTATCTTCATCAAATGACCAGAAAGATCCTCAGAGGGTAAAATATACTATTCAGAATAAAATTAGCATTCATTTTTCATAAGCTACTGAAAAATTCACAATGCTATTCACACAGTCTGTTCTCTCTGTACTTGAGAACAAGGCAGTTATATTAAATAGGAAAATCAACAGAGCAGCTGCTCTTTATTTGACGGATGAGGCTCATGGGGATAACTGCAATAAAGATAAACTTTTGTTGTTCATGCTCTGATAAAAACAACAGAGCCCTAATGAGTAAAACTGATGTTTCCTTGCAGATAATTGAATTCATGTTTCATGCTTTGTCCCTAAACGCCCATCTTCCACTGACAGCATTAATATGCACTCTATTTCACACATATCAGATGTATGAAGAATAATACAGCTCCTCAATAAACGCAGAAATTGTATCACCAAGAAGCAAGGAATTTATATATATTTCTACATATGGATATACACGGGTGTATATTTTTATTTTATTATATATTTATGGCAGCAGGATAGAGTCATCCATAAGCTACTATTGAAACTCGACAACCAACAAGCATTGATTCCTATAATCAAGGGAAAAGGAGAGGGGCCAATGAAGAGACTTCCACTTCATATAGAAGACTTAAATATTAATTCTCTCTGTTCCAATAACTGTCTCAAGGTAAGTTCCCAGCTGAGACATCAGGCTTTTGTTGTCAATACAGTGAATAAATATGTCTGTTTCACACAATTTGAAAGCCCTTCAACAGAAATGACTGACAGATATTCCTATAATGCCTACATTCCTAAATGCCTACATTTAGGCCAGATATTCCTAAAATGCCTACAACTGAGGCATGGTATCACCACCATTACCTAGGTCCTAGTCCCTGCTAAGGTTCATGTAGGAAGGTGAGTGTAAACACTGGATTAAACACAGGCACTTCTGTCCCCAACAAATACCTTCTCACCTTTGTAAATCCTTTCCAAAAGACTGTTCATCTCATCTCCTGCATTTTTCCGTCAACTTCTATTTATTCACATCTATTAAAATTTGTGACTAGCTTCCAGTGAAAAAAACATGCTAGTATTTTTAATTATGGAGCCAACTACACTCCATAATGCAACTATAAAGAGACAGCATAACTTGGAATTATTTTATTCCCAATTCACTCACTTGATGGGGACTCAAGTTCCTTTGTATCTTCCTCTTTTTCCTCTTCTTTGGAGTCATCCAATTCTTTGCTATATTCTGTTGGGGATTGGTTCACTTGTTCTTCACTATGAGCATTCTGCTCATCCACAACTGCTTATTAAAAAAAAAAAAAAAGTTTCAAGATCTTCAAAGAAAATTTGCAAAAATAGAAAATTAACTTCATTTTTTTTCTGTAGCTTTAACTTTCAGCTTAAAAATACTAACAAAAGGTTTCTATTGCCAATTCAGTGAAATAGAATCTAGCAATCCTTTGCCCATTGATAGAGATTTACTGCCAGAAATTTTCTTTTTGTGGAGTATAATAGCTACAAAAGAAACACACTTGTGTATGTGCACACACGTGCGTACACACGTATTCATATACGCAGCCAGATAGTCATCAGCATCCAAACGAGCTGCATTTCTTTCCCTTGCAGCTTGTAATAAGCATATAATTGTGTCTACGTAAAAATGTAGAAATGCCAGGAAGGGTAATGATAGGACAAGGGGAAACAGTTTTAAATTGGAAGAAAAAAGATTCAGATTAGGTATCAGGAAGAATTTTTTTTACTATGAGGGTGGTGAGGCACTGGAAGAGGTTGCCCGGGGAACTTGTGGATGCCCCATCCCTGGAGGTGTTCAAGGCCAAGGCCAACCTGCTCTAGTGGGAGGTGTCCCTGCCCATGGCAGGGGGGTTGGAACTCTATGATCTTTGAGGTCCCTTCCAACCCTAACCATTCTATGATTCTATGATTCTAAATCAAGCTTTAATACTGAAAATTTACATAGCAAAGGAAAAAGACCGTTGCTGGTGTGCACCTTTCTCTGCTTGTTCGATGATCTGCCTCACAGCCTTCTTCAAGCTGTTCGCCCGCAGCATTAGCTGTTCCCTCGGTTTGAAGAGTTTCTGGGTGGAAGACTTTGAGACGCACTCCGCTAATTGCTCTTTACTTTCAGACAAGGATTCTTCACTCGAGAACTCCTCTGCTTCTTCTTCCACGATGGGGGGAGTGATGCCTGGGAGAATGGGAGCAGCCTGGGCTTCTGTGTGAAGAGCCTGGAGCAACAGATCTAGCTTCTCGTTTAACTCGGTGCACTAAGGCAAAGCGGAAAAAGGGTTTAAAATTGTCTAAGTGTTTACATCACTGTCTATGTAAAATCCAAACCCAGCTTCAGTATTTCATAATACCAGATTATGAGTAGGTCTGCATGGGTTTTTGCAGATTTTATGACACTCAACCAGACTACAGCAATTACAACATTACATTAACGTTATTTTAAAGAGCAATTTATAATATAAAAAGAACCCCTACACTCAGACTAATATAAGACACAATGCTAAACTCAGCCTGCCACATACCTAAGGTACAGATTAGATCTTACTCCTCTCCCAACAGCCCAGAGAGAACCAGCACAGATTTGCCCCTACCCACGTGCACTATAACAAATTATGGGTGCTCGGTACCCCAACTTGGTGAGACAACCTATGGCTACATGCCCAGCTGTTAGACTGAAAACATATGGTTTGGTTTTGGGTCGGTTATTTGTGTTTTGGTTTTTTTTGCCACACAGCTGTACATTTAAGCAAGTGAGCTGTCACAGAGCAAAGAGGCTCCAGCCATAACCAAACACTGTCAAACACCTCTACCCCTAATGGAGCAGTTACTCTCTAGGTACAATGGAAAAGAGCTGGTTTTCTCTGCTTAAGGGAAAGGAAACCAATGCTGTTTAGCCCTGGAACAGTAAAAAAGAAAATTAATTTTCTAAGCCGTGCAGTGAATAGAAACATGAACCAGGACCTGCCATTTAGAAAGTACATTTCCTCACTCTGGCATTGTTAGTGATTTTGTTTTCTTCTTTTCTTTTCAGCTCATGTAAATTCTGTGCTTTATACCAAATCCTTCTGGTTTGGGCTTTTTTTTTTTTTAATGCTTTTGCAACATGATCTCTACAATTTACAGCTTAAACCATTATTTTTAACACTGTAGTCTCTCTTCCCTTCATTCTCCTAGCATATTATCTCTTCGCTATCCCATTTATTTTTTCCTGTAGCTAACTCAATCCCTTTCAGAGAAAAGTGTAAGTCCTAATGCAGAGTATTTCCATTTATCTCTATGTACGTTACCATGTACTTTATCCCTTCTGAAGGAAAAAAGTGTAAACAGAGTTTATAGACATCTTACAGACAGTTTGGAAATAAGAGTAGAAATTTAAAGTCATTGGTTGAAATGGAAGCAGAGCTGGGCATCCTGGAGAGGTTTAAAAAAATTAAACACCCATGAGCTATAACACAAACCCACAACTTTAAACTTGAAAATTGTTATTGTCTTACTTTAATGGCCATGGCATCAGCTTCCTCTGCATTGTCCATTGGTTTTTCATAAGTTTTCCCTATTTTGGCAACAAAGTCCTTTACGGTTTCACATAATATTCTTCAGAGAAAAATAGGAGAGGGGAGAAATCAAATTAAATTAAATAGATATGTTTTGAATACAAAATTCTCGTGGTAATTGGTTTATGTGCATGACAATTGGTTTACATGCATACTGCTGTGCACCACTCATGTTGGGAACTGAACTCTGTGATCACGCTTGTAAAGCAGATGATACTCTTTTCCATGGCCTGCCAAATTCAAGCGATAAGCTTTACAAAGAAAAAAAGAAAAAAAAAACTCTTCCTCCCTTTTTATGTAAGCCTTTGCACACACTGTATCTAAGTCTTTCATTTCTAAGAGCTGAAACAAACATGACTAATTTTATTCATTCCCTCGCTGATACACCTCCCGTACCCAAGTCGTTAGCAAACTTGCCTTCACTTTGATAACTTCAAACACAGCCTTGCAAATTGCCACATGAAGATGGAGCCCAGAAACCATGGAGAAAATCTACTGACTTTAAAGGGGCACTTCTTGGACAAGAGCCTACGCTTTTGAACCCCAGCTGCCCCTGAGGCGGATCTACGCGAGCTACAGTGGCTGCAATGAATTTTCACTGTGTAAATCACAGAAAGACTTGGGTTTGATTACCTACACTGCAGACAGACAGCAAACACTAACGAGGTGTGGATAATTGCTTAGTACTGTTCATTTGGTTGAGATTTATTTGACAGAAATTGAATAGATTTAACAAGATACAGACCCAATTTAAAATTTGGAGTTTTAATAATACCCTGCAGTTTAATTCTCAACGTGTGGCATGTATACTTTAAAAATGAAATTTTATTAACTGGCTTTTTGCAGAAAAAAAAAAATAGATATAATGACGTTCAGACATATTTTTGAAGATACTGTCACTGGTCTTCTCCGTATCGCAAAATGTAAGATTTTTCACAGCGAAAGTATGGACAGAATACTTCTGATTTCCGATGATGTTCATGATTTGCCAAGTAATTATATCTCATTTTTAAGTGTTTCGGTTTTGAGGAAAAAAACCCCTGTTGCCTGAGGCCACAGTTTATTGAATTGATAGAGACAGAGCTATGACAAAACTACCTAGCTGAAGTTCTGCTTCCCATGGGTGAAGTTGTTTGTCCTCTTAATAATACAGACATTGAGAAAGCAAAACATAAAAAACTTAACATGAAGTAGATTGCATATTTGCATTAGTATCAATAAATTTCATATTTAAGCTGCATACAGATTTGGAGTGATTTAAAATCACTTTATATTAATATATAAAATATATGTTAATATATTTTTTAAAAATGCTGATGTGTTGAGAATGAAGATATCCGTGACAATTGTACCATACAAAATTTTTGCAGACAAAACATCCTCTCTAAAATATATACATCAAGATACAACAAGCCAAGCTAGCTGGGCCAGCCATAAGAAAATCAGGCTTAGGCAGAAGGTTATTACAGTTATGATGTTACACAGGGGATTTAACCCACACATCGTACATAAAACCAATCAACTCACTTGGCAGATGATATGACAACTGAGTGCTGATCGGAATTGAGAATTTTTGCAAGATGAGCAGCAACTGAGTCCTCATAAGCAGATATCTGAAAACAGAGAGAAAAGAGACTTAAACTTCTACCGGTTTCAGCAGTTTAACACCAAGTACTGAGTTAAAACCCCGCCAAAAATAGCAGGATTTCCATTTCAGGTCTAATACAAGGACAAGCAGCTGGCAATGCAGATTCTATCTGCACATAGTATTTAATGTACCAGATTTTTAATATTCAAAGTAACACTGTATCTGAGAACTTGATCCACAGCTCTTTTCCTCCTGGAGAGAAAATGTTAAGTTATTTCTAGGCCAAAAATAGTCCATGAGGCAGAAAAAAATCTACTTTTTAAAAGATTTATAACAACCTAAATTATTATGATCGAATATCTTGTATTTCTAAAACAAGCAAAGTTTCCCTTAAACTAAGCTGCTCAACTAAAAATAAATCAAAAGTTTGCAGTCATAGTTCTGAATTTTCTTTTTACTGTCACATGGGCTCTTACTCTCCAAACACCCCTTCTGACAAAGGCTGCTACACTCACATAATGTTATCAAAACCCATCTTTAAGGAGAAAACCAATTAGGGCTTAGACCTTACAAGAACGTCTGGGAGAATGAGTGTGTGTGTTGTCCATCATTTCTTGCACAGAAGAACCATAAATCCTAAAATACTCAGGAAAAGATTTGGAATGGATCAGATTTACATCGTCAGGCACTATACCCTGTCTTAAAATAGGGATGGATCTGACCTCAGTTTTAAGTAAAAAATTCTAACCAAATTCCAAATCTAAAGGTAAAAATAAATGCAGTTCTGAAATTTTCTAACAGCTTCCTTTAAGAATCTCTTAAAATCTCTTTGTGTGTTTTTGCCCTTGATATGTAGCAGATCGATATACCACTCTTTTTTTCTCCCCAAACCCAGCCTTAGTTGTAGAACTCTGACAATAAATCAATTTTCATTTCAAGGGGAAAACCGATACGTAACCACCCGATTTGTAAGAATGAACTACTGTTGTTCAAACATCAGTGTGAAGCTTCTGGAACTAAACCAAGTGAAACAGGTCTCCTGAAACTGTAGGAAAGAAAACAAAATATTGGATGCGTACTTTTATTTACTTTTTGAACTGCGCTTTTTGAAACTACACAAAAAACGATTAAAATAGAGATTGAACAGGGTACTCAAAAGAAAACAGCTTTCTCCAACTCCGAGTAATGGCAGGTAACTATAGCCTACAAAACCAATTTTCCAAAAAAGAGGTTTTGTATGAGCGGTTCCTTCCATTTTTGGGAGAGGCTAAGTACAATTTCCAAGACAGAACTAACTAGAACAAAATGTGTATTTTTTCCTTTACAAGGTGAAGATACCCTCGAAAATTTTAACAGTCCTGCAAAATTAGGGAAGATGAAGCCTTGGTGCAACACTGGAAGCAGAGCCGTGTACAGAGCAACCCCGTAAAAATCCCAGCCAGTAGTGCCCCAGCCTGTTTGCATCTCTATATCCAGCAAGCTATCTAAGGTTATAAACTCCTTGCCAATTAAAACAGACGGAATTATTAAATTATTCAAGAACCACCTGCTTAATTATTGCTTCTCAAGTATTTTTGAGCTAAAGTTGACGTGCATTAACTTTCTAAAGGAATGTATTTTTTTCTCATTTTTAGTCAGACATTTCATGCCAATTAATTTGATTAAAGCATCTCCCTCTGCCTAAAAATCAAAACCTCATGAGACAGTAGAAGCACAAGTCTAGTCTAAAAGATAGACTAAGCTTTTCTTTGAGGTCACTTATGATTTTGGGTTCTCTGAAAAAACAAAGAGAAAATGGGGTGGTATCACTTGGCGTAACTCACTTTCAGAAGCTGCAAAAAGATTCTTTCTTTCTTTTTTTCTTCTTGCCTTCAAAATACTGAGTTTTTTCAATGCTTATTCCAACTCCAAACTTTTATAGATATATAAAAATAATATTTTCATATATTTGTGTATTTTAATAGTATACCTAGTATTACTATATAATAACATATTATTGTATGTAAAATAATATAAAATATATTCTTATATAAAATACTGATATATAACATATGATAATATAACAATAAAATGCTCTATTATATAAGAATATATAATATATAAACTAATATATATAAAATATATTTTTGAGGAAGAAATTTTTCTGACTGGATACTCCTTACCTTCATTTATTTTTGGCAAATAAAACAGAACTGGGAACCCTAATTACTTGAGATACACACCACGAACAGACGTTAACTCATCTCAGTTAGCAGATCACAAATCCTCCGTTTCTATTTCTCACCCAGGCGCTTCAATTCTAAATATTGTCATCCCAGAAGCTCAAATGTAAGTATACGAAACAAAAAAAGTGAAAGTTCACCTGACATTCCTCTGACTCTTCTGCAGTCACTGGAAGAATAGAAGGCTTTGCTGGTAATTTCAGTTCATATGACATTATACTCCACCTACAAGAAACATAACAGCTTTAGATTTTCCAGATTAATAGTTTTATCTTTTCTTCAACATATCAACAAAAAGAAAATTCAGTGTCACACTGATTGTTAAAACAAATAAACTAACAAAGCATCTTAATTTTTAATTGTATGCTAATTGAATATAGGGGAAATAATTGAGACTAATGATAATAATTGGTTTTACTGCTCAGATTTTTTGTTAATGATTTGATGATGAACCTTCTTTGTGAGCAAATCATGAGACATTCAATTCAGGCAAAACATTCATGGTATAAAAGAATTCATACAAACAAACAGCAGAAGTCAAAGGAAAACAGAAGTGTTCCTAGAGAAAAAGCTCCAAGGTAACACCAGCTTTTCATCTCAACTAGGGGAGGGAGGCATGAGAACAAAGCAAATGGTTAAGTATCTTCACTGATATAGATATACTCTTGCCCCTGGTAAAGGACAGTACTTCACAGGATGGGTAGTATGAAACCACTGAGAGCAACATCCTTCAAAGCCTGCTGAAAAGAACAGGCAATCACTGCAGGTGGCCTTGGGAGCGAGTCTACTGAAATTAGAGCAAAAAATGACACTGAGCTCTTTTCAGTACAGAAAAAGACAAACATGATTTAATCTACAAGTATTTCAGAATGCCCAGACCTACAATTACTTCTAAGAATCAGTAACAAGCATTTCTACCTGTGCTTTGCTGTAAAATGATCAAGTAGGCTGCAGAAAAGCTTAAAATAAAAACGGACTCTATTTAATTTAAAAAAAACCCTAAAGCAAAATCCTCTATGATCACATTCAAGTGTTTGTAACTAGAGGAAGAACAGAAACACCCATGAGAGAAAGGAACAGAGTAAGAAATACTCCTGCCAAAAAGAGAGTGCTACACCTTCATTGGTATGACACGATCATCATCTTCCAGGACTCTTTTGAAATGGGGATTGCTCCTTTGCTTTCTGGATGGAATCCACACAAAACAAGGAGTGGGAAGATCTCTTGTTTTTTTTCACCAGGAAAATGCCTCAAACAGAAATATTAGTAGTGGATCAAGCCAAAGATCCAGTTAGCCCAGCACCTTGTCCACAGCTGATGATGAAGGGTGAAAGCACACGATGTGACTTTTCCCTGCATCCAAGGACAGAAAGCTCAGGTGTTTCCTAAATAAAGATGCCACCTTTAATAGTATTTAATAGCGTGCACAGAGTCCATAAAACTGCCCCAAAGGGTTTTGAATCTATCCAATTTCTTAATGCTTACTACTTCTTGTAACAGGCAGTCATGCAGCTTCATCAGTTACGAAATAAACTGTCACCTTCTCTTCACCTTTTGACAACAAGCTTCCTAGTTTTATCTACCCCTCTCCCTTCTTCAGCTTCAAAAGGACGTTGAAGAATTGTCCCCGTTAGTGCCTCGGCTTGCCTTATGATTATGACCTGCACCCTAAAAACCCAAACCACTGAAGATTAAGTCTCTGGGATGGATTTAGGCCACAAGAAACCCCAACACATACAATTTGCATCTCGTAGTAAATCATGTATATGCAAGCCTAGGTTTACCTGTCTAACATTTTCGTGCTGGCTCGTTCTAGCTTCTCCAAAATCTGAGGAAGTTGCGTATCATCATCACAGGATCCTCCCCAGCCAAGGACACGAGCGAGGTCATTTCCAGTACCAAGGGGTAACACTCCTAACTGACACTGAAACACAACACAGGAGCAAATCTACTATTGAAAACTAGAAAGAAAACAGTACAGACTATTTCCAACACTCGTTATTATAAGCAACAAATGTTATTTATATAGCTGATGTCTAAAGCTTGTAAATTCGACTCGTCCTGTTTAATACCAGTGAAAATTTTCATTTAACAGTAACCATTGAGTTTGGCCCATACACAGAGATATGAAAAAGTCAAGGAAAAGTCAAGTCAAGGAAAAATAAGCATACAAAATTAAGTCTAGTCAGTATAGTCAAGGAAAGTAAGTATGCACACTTGCCTGTTTGTGCAAGCTCAGCTTATCAATTTCTGACAAGACCCAACCCACGCTTCCATCGCCGCCACACACAAGAATCCTGAAGTTGTCAAACTTCTGAAATAACCGCAAACTGCAGAGAAAACAGGCTGTTAGAGCCAGTTATGTCCATTAGGGAGAGAGCAGTTACATTCATCAGCAACTGTTACAAGAAAATACGGTGCACAGCACCTCCTTTTATTGTTCTGGGGTATGCGTATACAACCATCTGTTTAATAAACCTATCTGCATCACATCTATTGCTGTATATTTCACTTACACTGACATTTCTGATAAATAACATGCCACGTTTTACTTTAAAAAATTCCCTTGATATTGTTTTCAGGATTTTATTAATATCGGGTTTTAATTTTTTTGTTAATATTTAAAAAAAAAAATCTAAGTTATGAAATTGCAACTTCTCTATGCTTCCCATTTCAGCCAAAAGCACAAGGCACCACGGGGAATTTTTCACGAGAGGAGGTTAAGACACAATGAGAGGATGTGCTCCACAACACAGGTGGGCTTTTGCCAACGCATGACTACCTAATTGCAAGGACCATTGCAGGCAATTATTACACATAAAGTGATCACAACAATATAAGACAAATACTACTGGTATTTTATGTTAAATCCTTAAAGCCGTATCTTGCTTTCACTTTCTACGGTTCTTCCTCCTGCTCTCTGACTTTTAACACCTCCAGGATACAACACTTGGGCAGCACAGAAAAGGAGGACAAGAGAGACAGAACAAGCAGAAAGGTGAGAGACAGAGGAAAGGGGAATGAGATGAGAAGACACAGCCAAGAGGTAAAAACAACAGGGATTTAAACTTTAAAAAAAAAATAAATTGGAAAGTAGAAACTCTTAAAATAATAAAAATAAAGATGTTTACTTTTAATGCATGTTATTTTCCAGAATATGTATCATCTCAGAACTATTTCTAAAAAGCAACATATTAAGATCACAAATTTTTTAAGCACTTAGATTTTTCTAAAGAAGTAACATCACTTGTATATGATAGGCAGATACCTATTCAGAACAAAAGATGCAGATATTTAAGGAAAAATACGTTGATAACAGAACAATTTCTTCTACCCTGAGAAAAGAGTGAAAAAACTCTAGAAATACACTATCTCTAAGAATGCAATTCTGTTTTTTAAATCAACTAGACGAAAAAGAAGACATCAGCACGACTTGACAGAATAACTGCTAAGGACCTCTCTTTGGAAACTGGGAAAAATATTTAAAAGCAACCAACCTGACCTACAATTACTGCCTAAAACCAAAGTAAGCCTGCTGAACCATGCTGCTGGTAGGTCCAACTAGATGAAGCAAAAAAACTTGTAGACAGACACACACATTTTTTCAGACTGTCCTCTCTCAAAAATTACCTCTTCAACTGAGAAGAACCTTCTTTACTTTTACCCACCATCGTAAATACATGTACAATATGTTAGCCAGAAAAGGACTTTGATTAAACTCATATTTAAATCAGGGTTATAATGAAAAGAGCATTGCAACTTAGAGTTAACGTAACATGTCCATAACACAGTACTAACTAAAAAAAAATCCACATCTGTATTCCATTGTGTTTATATTATTTGCCCACTGCTTGAACTGAATTTTTGTGCATTTGTTTCATCTACATTTTTATCATGCAAGCATAATTCTGCATCTGTGCAAAACTTAGTGTTTCTAGTTGCTGTAACTGATATTAATAGGCCATTTAACTACAATGCTACATCTGAGTGGAATTAAGTTAGGCAACAGAAAAATGTGCATGAATTTAATCTTTACAAATGTGCAAAGACGCTTGGGTTGTGGCCACTGCTATGCAAATTTCATCCCTATCTTTCCAACAACCAACCCTTAGATTTTGTAGAATTCGTGATGCTTTTAATTGTGTTCTTGCTCCAAATTTTGTGAGATGCTTATTCTCTTGATCATTTGCATATGTTGCCTAAAACCGTATTTTGAATGTAGTTTTGCAATGACAGAAGTTTTAGTGTACTGTCCATCACACTCTACAGACTGTCCCACTGACATTTGCGTCCAAATTCAAAGAATTCAAAAAGATAGAGAATACATTTAGACAATAATTTTATTCCATAGCTATTCACAACAATGTCACAGGAAGATCCAAATGACACATATGAAATGGAAGAAAAGCACCCAGGCAACTGTGCATAAAGTCCCTGATTCAGGAAAGCATCTTAACATATGTAACAGGTTTGAATCTTACCAGTTAACAGAAGTCAAAGCTAGCCAAAAAGCCACAAAAAACTTGAGCTGATGGGGTTTGGGGTTTGAATTTTCAAGTGAGTATTTTTTTTTCCTACAAAGAAAATATCCTACAATCCCTTCACCCACCAGAATTCCTCCTGAAATCCTGTTATCTATTAGATCTTAATTAGGAAGTCACGGTAGATATTGATGATAGAATTATAGCAAGGATGGGACAACACAACACTATGCTTTACACTAAATTCCTTTGTGGAAAGGATTGCTCAAAATTTCCAAGGTCATTACCCTAAATGAGGTCCTCCATTCATTAAATCGAACACCTGAGCTGGATTTAATGACTGTTTGAATCGACGAAGAAACTTTACTCCCTGATTGTCTCCACTCTTTGAGTTAACAAAAACTAAAAGAGGACTGGCACAGGATGGCGGGCATGTGGCTTTCCAGAAACCTGTGAACATAGGTAGAAAGAATGAAATAAATAAGGCTTTCTAATATGAACAACACAAAAAGAAATCATGGGAAAGAGGAAGAAAGGGATGAAGGACAAAAGGAGTACATTTTATCTTCCATAATGTAAATGCTAAATTGAATATCAGCCCTGCAAGAAAACGTAATTGCTCAAGATTTACCAGTTCATTTTTTTCTTTCAGTATTTTCAGTGTCTAGATTTAGTAAAATCCTGAAGACAATAGTCTTATTGTTTTTGAGAGTGTTATTAACCTTCTAGAATACTTGTCCAATCTTGTCTTTACAGCTTATTACATAAATATATATTTCAGTTACAATTGTTTGGTTTTTCATCTGATATTTCTTTAACCTTACTGGGTTGAACTGGATTACCCACATCTGTATGAGCTTTCTAAAAATACTCACAGATTTTAAAAGTTACTGTACTCAACCGCTCCCATCTAAGACTTCACATGAGAATTTTTTTTTTTTCTCAGACTGAGGTTATACTATTAATTGTAACAGAATCCCTGAACAAGAGACCTTCAGCTGTGATTCAAAGCTTATTAAAGTCAATGCAGGTCTCAACTGATTACATCAGACTTTCTCTAAGGCCCTTAGCAAGTACTTCTAATAGACATTGTTGTCACTAACAGCACTCCATGGAAGTAGTGGTTCCTCAGCAACACTTCAAAATCAGACATCACAGGTATAGGTTTAGACTATGTTTCTTTCAGTCACCTAAAAAAAGTCACTAAAGCTACAAATAAAAAAATGGCATTAAAGGATGCTAATTTAATTCCACATTATCATAATGTATAATTTAAAATAAGGTTTGATTGATTTATTTACATGCCAAGCAAAATAATTTGACATATGGAACAACCTTCCTAGCATGATGCTCTGGTCTGAGACACCACATAGCAAGTAAACAGAAAAGAGTGAATATATACAGCATAAACAATCACTTCTACTAACTTCACACAATAAAATTCATTAAACTCTGTTAAAGTTGTTGGTCTACAGTTGCCATCAATACAAACTATAAAACTAAAGCAGTTAGATTTCATGATACTCCTCATTAAATCCACTCCCTGCCTTAAGTGCAGTCTCCCACTGCTCACACATCTCTGCCCTCACCCACCAAAGAGCACCTCTGAGTATTGAACATTTGCTGGGGTGTTTTTATCAGTGTGTTGCAGGATTCTTACACTGCTTATATCTAAAAGAAATGTAGAGAGACTATGGAAGCGATTCTTCCCTTTACCCTGGTAAAGTAGCTGTTGGATCTGAGCCGTTCAGCGAGCTCACCTCTGCATAAAGCAAAGTTATCTAGAATTTGAGAACTCATAGAATAAGTGATGCATGTCAGGCAGGCATCAGCACACTTCATCTGAGAATTCTGGTCATTCACCTGAAAAGTTTCCAAGGCTCATAAATAAAATGGGAGAAAATTTCTAGGGAGGGAACTTCCAAAAACATTTTTTGAATCCTGTCGATCAGATGCTTCTCTAAAAAGCTACGCAGAAAATTATACTATTCTGGAAATTTGAAGACTACGTCCACCTGTTCAGCAGAAGGATTTTAGCCTTGTTTAATTATACAGATCTCACTAGGCACTGCAAGTCCAGAGCTAGCACTGAACACACTACAATACTACGTACCATCAGAGTCTATACTGTTTAGTGCTGTTGGAGGTATGATCGATACCTTACATTGGCCAAGCGGACATTTACGAGGATACAGATCTTTACAGGCAGTGTGAACCTACAAAAGAAACAAATAATTATTTTCCCTACAGTGGAACTGATACAGTATCTGTGTAACAAAAATGGACTAATTTACATCATTGAAATGCAGAGGGAAAAAGAATGAGACAGGAAAAAAACCCAAACATAAGTGGGGTTGAACATAAGTTCAACCACAAAGGCTTGTTACTCATTCCACAACACGTAAGGTTGGAGTACTTCATCTTTAGCCACCCCGTCCTTTCAAGGGAATCACTTGCCTCCATCCATGAACAAGGGAGGACCAAGTTCCCAGCAGCCAGCATCTGGCCTGGGGGCAGTGGGCACACTGTGCACGTGCAAAGCAAAAGCTCATTACATCCCTGATCCACCTGGATGTTCTGGAAGATGTATTTGCACTAAAGCCAGCACAGCTACCAAGCCAGATCAACCCACCAAAGGTGAATCCTGTAAACTACGTGTTGTAGAGGTTTCTTCCTTAGTTATTGAAAAAAACAAACAGGCACACGCAGAGGGTGCTGCACTTCACCTAAATTTCAAATCACCTCTGGAGATCCCAATCATTTCCCACCATCCACACTCAAAGCCTCAGACATCTATATCCCAAAAGCCTCAACAATAAAAAAAACCTGCTGATTTTCACTTCTATAGCCTAGCGTATGAAACCCACCTTTTTAGACAAGCTAAAAAAAACAAATCAAAGAAAACTGTATTTGGGGGAAACAGTAATATGCTATAGAATTTCAATGAGCAAACTACAGAGTGTCATTAGAAAGTCAACTTCAAGATTTTGCAGTAATAAAAATAGTATGACAATATTATTAATAAATTGTAATAAACATTAATATTAATGAATATTAATAACACATTATTGCAGCAACATCTATGATAAAAGAGGCAAGAAAGTAACATATGATTATCAGGCATCCAGAACAGGCATCTGAACCTTCAGTTATCACTTAGGAGAAGGCAGAGAAAACACATTGGATGACAACACCTATTAAAGAAAAGCTGCATCTGTGGGTGTATTAAAAATTAACTGAAGTAAGTATGACAGTCATGAGAAATTAGGAACGTTAGAGAGACCTGAGTTTGCACAAGCTGCCTGCTCCTACTTAATCCAAAAGCACGGTTATGAAATGACAAAAGAAAAATAATGGCAAGCAGTAAAGCTGGCAAAATCCTAGGCGCTTGGACGTGGTTCATTGTACCTACCATAGCTTTACACCAAAGGCACTTCCAATCTTGCAGGCGTAAAACACTGCCACAAGTCTTGTCGCAGACTGCGCATTTGGCACTGACGGGCAGGTTGCCCTCTAACCACTGGTGAGGCATCGCTATCTGTGAGGAAGCAGTCACAGAAGTTAAATATTCAGAAATTAGAGGCTTGTCCCTCAAATAACGGTGGATTTAAACTATTTCGCGTAGCTCTGCCGTTTCATTAAAGAAGCTGGTATGGCTGACCAGTATAAGGGACACTGATACGTGCAATGCAACAGCTATGAAGGTGGACTGTGGTGGCGTTTCACTTGCCAGGCAAAAAAGGTGACAGCTGAAGAAGGGAGACACATCTCATTCAACTATTCATGGTACTACAATAGCAACTGACTACAAAACAACAGCACAGTTAAATCTAGAGACTCTGTAACACAAGTAAGTGTCCATTCCCTAAATGTTGACTACATGCCAGCAGGTCGAAGGAGGTCATTCTCCCTCTCTACTCTGCACTGGTGAGGCCACAACTGGAATACTGCATCCAGTTCTGGGCTTCCCAGTTCAAGAGGGACAGGGAACTACTGGAGAGAGTCCAACGTAGGGCAACAAAGATGATTAGGGGATTGGAGCACCTCCCTTACAAGGAAAGGCTCAAGGAGCTGGGACTCTTTAGCCTGGACAAGTGAAGACTGAGAGGAGACCTTATTTATGTTTATAAGTATCTGAAGGGTGAGTTGAAGGATGTTGGAGCCGGACCCTTTTCAGTGGTTTCCAGCGATAGGACAAGGGGCAACGGGCTCAAGCTGGAACATAGGAAGTTCCACTCAAAAATGAGGAAGAACTTCTTTATGGTGAGGGTGACAGAGCACTGGAACAGGCTGCCCAGAGGGGTCATGGAGTCCCCTTCTCTGGAGATCTTCAAGACCCGCCTGGATGCAGTCCTGAGTGATGTGCTCTAGGCCTTCCTGCTTTAGCAGGGGAGTTGGACCAGATGATCTCTAGAGGTCCCTTACAACTCTGACAATTCCGTGATGACACAAACCAACTAAAATAACTACAATTCAGAAGAATGGGTAGGACAGCAGAATATCTCTGTGGCTTTACGTACCCCCTTTGTCACCATGGCTGGTAAGTCACAGCTCTATAAAGCAGTCCCTAAATGCAGTGCAAAGCTTCACTCAGTGCCCTCTTCCTCCCTTTAACACCACATCCAACTCCATGCACAGATGGAGTGACACTGAGTGTGCAATTCACTAATAACACTAACCTTCTAGGAAGAAGTTTCAAGCCAGTGGTTTGTAAAAACAACCCAGCTATGATAATAAACCTTTGACAAGCTTTTGTCATTTCTCCTGCTAATTTTAAAATTCCTGCTCTTGTTAGTTAAAAAAACAAAACAAAAAATTAATCTCAGTGAATTCCAAGCAGGCCTCCTGGAGAATAACTATCAGTAAGGAGGACACGAGATAGATTGCCAAAACAGCATGGTAACAGTATAAAATACCACCTTTGCTGAAGGGCAGCAGGAACTTCTGGGAGCAATTCTCCAGCTTCAGAGTTTCTCTGCATGTGGCCTTTAAAATCCTGTAACTCAGCTGCAATCTAGCGCCCACAGATACTAAACTTGTCTTGTGAGATAGGAATATAACTTTTGTTCCAAATACCAGGCTAATCTTTGAAAAGTGCTCAGGAATGTAGCCACCTACTATTAACTTCAATGGATCACACAGCCATGTTTCTATGCTTAGCCTTTTTTTTTTTTTTCCCCATAAGGAAGAAACAGGTTTGGGAAATACTGTAAATATGAATAGTACTTACACCGTCTTCATCTTCAATGATGTCTTTTCCAATTGAGGCTAACGTAGTCCATTTGCAGTTATTTGTTGCTCGGACAGCACATCTTTTATGTGCTTTAAACTTACACACTGGAAGGCACACATAAACATGCATACAGCGTTATTTGTTGTATTTCAGTGATACATATCCTTTAAAAAACTAAATACAGATATGCCCTAAAACAGCCAAGTATGTGTCACTTAGTGACATGCACACATGACACACCCCAACTAAAAGAAAATTCAATTCATAATCGCTGAAGCTTTAATTCCCTAAACTGGGTTTACCTGTTTAGCTGTAGCCCATGTTAAGTGTGTCCTCAAATCCGCATCAGTCCCCTTTTTTTTTTCAGGTGCAATGCAAGGTACTAAGGTACAAATATATCTTTTGACAGTGTTTTCACCTTTTCTATTCCTCCAGTGACACAACTCAGAAGCATTTTGCTTCAGGAGCTCTGTTTCTTTGCTAAAAGAATCCCTGTTGGGCACCGTACTGTGCCAGTTTTCCCAGAAGCTGAGAAAGTGAAAGGTTGGGTGGTGATATATTTATTCAGGATACTGGTGGTTACAGTATTTTCCAAGAGGCTACATTAAGTGAGGAAGAGCCCGACTTCTTACTGGATTATTTATTTAAAAAATCTACTAATTGGAATACTCAGCACAAGCGCGTAGTACCGGCAGACATTTTGACAATCTAATAACTATTTGTATTTTGTTCAACTCAATTAATATGACTAGTTAATGATATCATATTATACCAAACAGACTGATGCGTACAACTGTGGGCATTTCTGTTACTGGAACTGCATGACATCACTCTATTTAGAGTGCATTATACAAATTATTTTGGCAAAGACCATTAAAGGTTTATGAGAACTAGCCAGCAGACCAGAAGTAGTAGCCTCTTTTCAAACAAATATTTGACAGGAAACTATTAAAAGCTTTGGTCCATTGTTTGTCCACCATTAAAAACATTAAGCCATGGTACAAAAGGTCTTGTGAATCATAAATTTCTCATTTTAATTCCACTGATACACTGCCAGATCAATTTAAAAAGTGAATTGAGACTTATGTAAGCAACATCTGAGTTTGAGAGCAATCATCCCCGTTCTGGGTGACGTGTGAAAGTATGTGCTTAGCCCAAAGAAAGCGAAGGAACCAGAAAAAGGAATTTTGTTGTTTTTACAGTAATTCCCCTGGTATTTCAAAAAGTAGCATTCATAGGCCTGAATTGTTCAAATATCCCATATTACCCAACTAACAGGGTAGGTTCACATTTTCAAAATAGCTCAGCATCATATTGTGTGTTTTCCAACCTCAGCTGGTTCCAAGCATCTAAAGAAATCAGCTCTCACAGAAGCACAGCAATAAAGGCTGTACTTTCAAAAGTGATGCCCTTGTGTAGTTTTGCCCCTTGAATGTTTTGGAGAAGATATGCCATCCTCATATGCATAAATGAGATGCATTTGTCTTTGCTATGCAGATCAAAATACAACAACTCAGGGATGTAAGGCAGTAAGAAATCCCAAATAACTACGGCACAGCAAAGTAAGGGTATTTCCAAATCCTATTGAGCTACGGTTCAGCAAGGTCTCAGGGCTGTATGTTCAACCTCTGCTCTTTCAACAAGGCAAGGACCAATTGAAACCCAGGATTCTGAAGAGCTGCAGCAAGCCACGCTACAGATAGAAAGTGACTGCTGATGTTTGCTTTTAAGTACAGTATATAACTTACCAAATCTCAGATTAGACTCTCTGTAGGTCACCTCTCTGCAACCCCAATATCATCAAACAACAACTCATGTTACTCTGATCATTAAACATTACCTAAAACAATGACCTTTAGAGCCAGGTGTAATTTTCAAGCAAAATTCATAGCAGAACAGAAGAGATGGGTACAGAAATGAAAATTTTAAATCAAATCTCAACCTTAGTTACCACTACCCCCTAATTTCTTTTGTCTCAGATGACACTGCATCCCATTCATGAATCAGTCTGATGCGTGAAATCTTCGAAACCATGCAGATATACTACTAGGCATCAATTGCCATTACTTTGCCAATGAAAGTTAGAAGATGAGAAAGAGAAAAAATTAGCCAAACCAGATCTAAAATAACCATAGAACATAATTTTAAATTTTAATTTCCTGTGTAAATATTTCTAGCTGGAATATGAAGCAGGTCTCTCAGAAAGCCAAGCAAGAGAACTACTTAATTAGCTAACAGTTGTCACAGTGGTACCAACATCTGCTGTCAGACACAGTGATTAAATCTAGACTTATTATTAACTATAATGAAGAAAAGTCAACATTACTGAACATTATCATAGGCTCTCTTACACTGAAAATATACACCTTTGCTATAGACCACTTCTGTCCCGAAGGCTTTCATTCTGATCACCCATCAATTAATCCAACTACGTTGGCAAGACACTGAATTTTTTTTTCCCTAAACTTGTCACTCTACCACCTACTTTATGATGAGTTTTCTCTTCTGTGTTCTTCAAATAAAAACTGGCTCAGACTGTTCTTTTCCAACTTCAAAGGCCAATGCTAAAGTTTTGAGACTGATCTGAAGATCCTGATCTGGTATCTAGTTTAGGTTGTCAAGATGGAAGGATTTGTCCTCAGGTATTCCAAGAAACCTGCTGTTTTGTTTCCGAGAAAAATATCACATGATGGATGGACAAGCCACAGTGAAAACTGAGTGATGCACATGAAAAGAGCAATCTAATCTAACTTCACTCCAATTTGAAGCTTAGGTCTATGTTATAAAGGAAAACATTCAGCAGTTTCTTGGAAGTTTTTCCTATTTTCACCCAAATAAATAACTAAGTTAATTCAATATTACACACAGAGTGCTAAAAGAATACTCATATTACAAAGCAAGTACTACAAAGTTAAGTTACTCCTGCAATACTTAACTTTGCAACGCAGGTTTGCAATACAGCTTCCCTACACAGGTGTAAAGTCTTCAGTTATATGATTATACACATTTTGAGAACAGAACCCTCAGTCACTGCCTGCAATGGGTAGTTCTTGATGAGCATGCAGCTGTGCTGAACTCTGGGTCATAATAATTTTCAACTGGTATTTGCCTTATTTACCAAAATCTAACAAAATACTGCTTTTTCAACAAAAATACTCATTTCTTCCTGGCCTTTTAAAATAGTAATAATAATGATGATGATTATTATTACTACTATTCCTACTCCTATTATGCTCAGTACTACTACAGTTAAGACCTTTTTTTTCAATACTGTGTATCTTCAAAATATCAGTGACTCCAGAACAGCTTCAAGTGAATCTTGCAGTTACAGTAAACTCAGCATTTCTGTGGTACAGATCCCAAGTTATAAAAAGCACACAATTACTGGTCTGATCAAAAAATCGTATTTAAGTGATTACAGAGGGCCACAGTGAGATAAACAAAGTCACAGAACACAGTTTTTTATTCCTCCTTAATTCTTTAACGATGAACATCCCTATTCATTCTCCAGCCTGTGCAGAAAAGGTGATAAAAATCCGGGAGATGACGACTACCCAAGTAGTGCATGTACAATACTCTATGTACACTCTATGTGGGCAGGAAGAACAGGGTTTGCATTTGCAGAGGCAATTTAATCCCAATATTTTCTAATTGCTTGACTCCACGATCCTAAAGGGTTCTTTCAATACTTTTGAATACCTTTCAATACTTTCAGTACTGTTTGGTTGTGTAAATCATCCCAGGAGAAAGCGTCTCATTTAAACTGCAATCTCCAGCTTATTAGATATATTTGATATTCAAGAATCAGGATTCAGTCATGATAATGAAAACACTACATGAAGAAATACATCTTTGAGAATAATAATAAAGGCAGTGTTCCACTGGCAATGACTTTTATAGAAATGCAATATTAATACAGAGTAATTGAGGTTAGAGAACTTTGAAAGAGTTTCTGTAGATAATGATCTATAGTTCTTTAGGTTTCTTTCCCCAAACATTCGATTTTTCCCCGTGTTTATCTGAAAACTTCTTGGGCTTAGACTCCTGAGCATACAGCAAGCTAAACTCTGAATAAGAGAAACCTTTGAGGAGCATAAAGAACAAAATTCTTACTTGATTCAGCTAGTTTGGAGTAATTTCCAAAGCAAGGCAAAAAAATTATAATTTCTCTCTCCTACTAAAGACTGCGGATGAATGTTGAGAAGATCAGTCCTTTAGAGCTAGCTGGAGCAACACAACACACAGACAACATTTGAAAAGTAGATTACCTTTTGAGAACATACAAAAGAAGGAACTAGTGGGAGGAATAGCATTGCATCTCAAAGGAGTGTGTGATTAAATTTTTTAAAAGTTTTTGAGCAGTAGAAAGAATAAAACCTGGTTTGGTATGAATTTACATCTTCAGTTTGATATACATACTGATTCTTCAACTTCTAAAAAGATGCAAGTTCACGCTACAGTCTTTTCCCTAGCAAAGGTACTAACGTGCCCTCTTTTCCTACACAGAAGTAACTTCAGGGTGGCCTGCAATTAATTTGGTCAACTTTGCCAAAGGCTACCGGGAGGGAAGGTACCCTGAAAAAAGAAGGCACCCATCTTATCTCCGAAAGAAACGAGGTTTGTGGTGTGGTCAAGCTGAAAAAAAACAGTTGTGTAACGCTGCTGGAGACCAGCAGGTCTGAGAGAATAAAATATTACAGGACTGATCTCCTAAAGTATGGTAAGCTACAAAATACCAGCAATGGGATTTATTTTTATTTTTCCCTTAACAGTCAAGAATCAGACCGCAAAGAGCGCAAAGACTCTAAGCTACTTTCAAGATAACTTGGTGTGCCAGGAACCCAAACCACTGAGAGGAGGAAGTGCTCCAGTATCTCCTGGGAAGAAGCCTCTCCTGCTTCTCAATATAAGACATAATAAGAGTAGCCTGGGATCAATGACCACACAAATAATTGAATTTAGTATCCACATAAATGGATTCCCAACGTAAAGCAGTGCTGGAGGTTTCAAATGCCAGGCATGAATATTTAAACAGTTTTTTTAAAGATGTAATGAGAAGAAGTAGCACAGAACATGTCTGGGGAATCTTAAGACTCCATAATTCCTACATCGTCTCCTCAAACAGTGTCTATTGCTAACACAGGGTAAGTCAAAAAAATAGATGGTGAAAGCCATTAGAAGTGCACACGGCAGAAGCAAGTAAATATGAACTCAATCACATTAGAATTTCAGAGAAAGAAGCAGTATCAAACCAAAACACACTTCTTTGATGAAGAAATTAAGTATGATTATCACAGGGCTATACAGAATCAGGGACAAAGTAAGAGTATTGCAGAAAAGACGCAACTGTCAAATGATTTAGATTAGATGCATAATTAAAGTTTTCCTTTTATTTAAAAAAATACTTAGAAAAAAAAAAAAAGAAAATAGATATAAACTACTAGCTAAGAAGCAAGAGAAGGTAAACTTAATACATAAAAGAATATCATAGTATCTACATATAAACCAATCCAGATCATACACGTTTATGAAACTGGAGCAGTGAAAGCAAACCTAAACTACCTTCACAAGCCATTTGTAAAAATTGCTGAAAGATCAACTGGCATCAGAAATGTGGATAGATGTAGCATTAGTTTGCAATCAGTTATGCAGAAAGATGACAAAGTCCAAATCTGGAAATTAAGGAAACTTCTTTAATGTAAAGTTAACGCCAACACCTTAGAAATTAAAACCATACTTAGAAGCAAAATAAAGACACCGAAAAAAGCAGAAAATGATGAACTACAACCATTAACACTGATGACCTTACAAGAATAATTCTTGCTAAACAGCTTTTTAAAATATCTATAATTAACTTACGAAAGGATAAATTCTTTATGAAAGGAAAGAAGTCTTTCCTTTGCCTGAGCAAACATAACTGTATTTGTATACAGAGGCAATACAACCGCATTTTCGTTAAGCACATGATACTTCCATCTGCCAATATCAGGCATTGAAAATACCATAATTGCCTTAAAACTGTCCAAGCGACTTATACACAGTGGAAAACATACAGCAGAGAAGCTGGAAGTAACTATGCTACTTCTAATTTCTATGAAATGGGTTCATCCCGTTCCTTGGCAACTACACCATTAGCGACATTAAAAGCATGGACGATTCAGGACAGTGGGTTAATGTTTCCTCTGTAAGATTTCCTTAATACACATTATTATGCTCAGACCTCAAGTAGTATAACAGCATCAGTGACAGAAATGCATTAGCAGTTGGGTAACATGCATCCAAAAAAAAAAATGAAGTTTTGAATGGTGGAACTGTAACTCTTTTCTGGACAGTTAGCTATTTTGGTAATTAAATATCTCTACATTTTATATATATCATCAGGTCACATCAATGCTTTATTTCCTGCTGGATTCTAACACAAGCAGACTTGTTACCACTTTTTCACAGAACTTGCAGGAGAAAATAAATAAGCCATTTCAGATTTATTATAAATATTTGTTTGCAAAATACCATTTCTCCAGATAAGCTTAATGTTGAAGACTTAGCCACACCTCCTTTTTCTTTGTGCTCAGTTTCATCTGTTGAACCATCAAAACACAAAGGCATCTACATCTCTTCCCCCTCACGGCATGAGAGAATTTTTACACCAATAAATCAGTCCCCATCTGTCCTGCCTGTACAGCAGGGTCAAGCAGCAGCAACAGAGCAAACGAGAACTGGAGGGGAAAAAGTCACAGTGCTGAACAAAGTGTTAATTTTTATGGATTTTGGGCAGAAACTACTATTATGGTTTTTTTCCCTAAGGTATGCTGATTCTGCAAACCGGTAAGACTGTATTGTTTTCCATTTTTGATGGGAAAATCAAATACATCCTATCTTTTCCTGCAACCTGTCCACCCAGCACATTCCAAACTGGTCACTGCAGCAGAAGGAACCATTTTATGGAGATGAGTTAGAAAAAGGCACCTGGACCACGAAGAAATTGAGCCAGACCATTAGCAGTCCCTCTGCCCAAAACACAGTCACTCAACTGAATAGATGTGCCCCTTCGGGCTTTTCTCTTACTCATTATTTTCAGAATCATTACTCATCTTAAACTTCTGCCTACATTATAACCAGGAGGAAGAAAGTGTTTATTTTACCTTCACAAGACAGGCCATGAGAAGTGACTCCAGAGAGGCTCTCTCTACACACGTTACAGAAGGTAGGTCGGGCGTGGGAGCAGGCGTACCAGTTATGCATCCCTGAGAAATGTTCCACATTAAACTGTGCGGTCTAGTAAAGGAGAAGTTAAGACAAATTTGCAAGTACAGAACACAGCTACGGTGACTGAAATTACCTACGGTCCCATATTACAGGGGACGACAACGCAACGTTCACCAAAAGTCTTTTCCAAAGAGCATTTAGCCTGCTTTCCCTTCAAACTTCTAAACAAAAGTGTGATAATAAGCTCTCATTTTGGTAAAGGTCTTAACATAAATCTTGGCTCTGACATTAGACACGCTTTTCCCACTAAGGAGGGTGAATACTCCACTTCTGTGTCCTGTAGCTTGATCTGTTGAGCTAGAACAGGTTGCACCAAGAGGGATGTCAACTTACCTCATAGTGTTCTCTGGACTGAACGGACTTCAGAGAGCTTATCCAGTCCTCCATTTCTTTTCTGTTTTCAGCACACAGTATTAGCCTCCTAAATGGAGTGATTATCTGAAAAAGATAAAGCACTCTGATTAATCTAAATAGTAAAAGCCACGATAGACTATAATATTAAACATACTCTTTCCTGCAAGATGATGCAAAAGGAAGACACACCCTAGATCACAAGATATTAAACGCCTAAAAATATTTTCTTTAATACACTACCAACAACGAAGGAGTTTTTGCTTTTCCTTTTTCAGTTCCCAATATTCTAATCAGGCTTCAGTATAGGTCTTTAGAAGCGATATTGATCATTCTTCCTTCTCGGCTCTTTCTCTATGCACTGAGATTTAAATACTCAAATGCCAGGCACTGAAACTGCTAAAACAGCCGTTCTGGAAATTGCTAATTGACAATGATTGCAATCCTATTTCATAACAGCATTATAGCAACTGCAAGGTCCATTCCAATTGCCAGAGACAAAAACATATCAAAAGCAAAAGCCTGATAGTCTTAAACAACAACAAAAGCTTTCATTGTATTTCTCTATCTTGTATATTGGTATTAAATTTACACAAATTTAAACATACATAAATTTAAACCAGAACTTTCTATATGAAACTCAGCATAAGAACACATACAAATCTTTATAAAAAGACAGAAAGAACAGAAGCAAACAGTTGAAATCATATCCTACTAGGACGGTTGAACGAATTCCCGGAATAAGTTGATGCTGGGGAGTTTTCAGTGGTCTGGTGTTGGAAATCTGAAAATGCTGTATCTAGGAGGTTCAGAGATATAAGCTGTTTTGCCCCCTCCCTCACCAGTAGAAAAATAATTAAAATAACAGGAAGGCACCAGAAACTATCAGCTAACTCCCACTGAAATTATTTTGAGCACTGCACTAAAATAGACGATGCAGTTACTTACAGAGCAAAGAATTTTAAACAAAATAAGTACATGAAATTAAAGGAAAGTTACTTGTTTTGTTGTAGAAAGTCTGAAAAATAAAATTAAATCCTTTATCAGGCTTACGCAGAAATCTATTGCATAGCCTGCACCACCCACACTTGCAAATTACTTCAGTGAAAGAAGGAAAGGACCACCAAAAAATGCTAGCTCTGAGTCTTGTTTTAAATGCTACAAGCTAGGTATTGTAACAGTCGCACAATATTAGAGTAACCACTTATCTACAGCTGCGTTCACTTACCCAACCTCTGCCGTAAATAGGCTCTAGCCTCGATTTGTCCTCTCCACCTCTTCATTAAACTGAGCTGCACTTTAACGTATCTCAGAGGCAACGTAGCTGAAGTGCAGCAAGCTGCAAGTCACATGGAGGGGAGGCAAAAACCCCTGTGGGCTTGTTGCCTTTCCCCCCCCCCCCCCCCCCCTTTTTTTTTTTTTTTTGATGTACTGGCTTCACATGGAATGGAATAGTTTCTGTTTTCTATTTCCTTCAATCTTGCTTAAGCTTTTTAATAAGGTTTATTAGTAGCTCTCCGCGGCTTCTTCCTAAAGAACAGTTAATGCAAAGAGCAATGCTTCTCTCATTAGTTTGGAGCCAAACAGACGCTTTATTACTTCAAAATGTTTTTCTAGGCCAGGTCATCAAATGAAGCCCAGAAAAGCCATTAAATCATAATATAACCCTGGCTCCAACAACAATCAACATTCTGCTGGAATTTCCAGGTTTCAGTGGACTCAGAAATCTTATTTGGGCAAATACACCCACCGGATTATTTCCTATTATATAGCATATTATAATACAGATTAAGTAAGGACAAGCCCTCCCAAAACTCTTCACTTCGTGTTCCTCTTTCCCCCGTGCTCGTTACTGATGTTAACCTGGAACCAGATGCTGTGAAATGCCATGAAGCAACAACAGCTGCATTTACAGAATCACAGAATCTTCTAGGTTGGAAGGGACCTTAAAGATCATCTTGTCCAACCGTCAACCTAACTGACAAAAATAGACACCCGCACAACAAACAAGGAGCATCACCATCACTAAACCATACCTCCCAGCACTACATCAACCTGTCTTTTGAACACCTCCAGGGATGGTGCCTCAACCACCTCCCTGGGCAGCCCATTCCAATGGCTGATAACCCTTTCAGTGAAAAAAATTTTCCTAATATCCAGCCTGAACCTCCCCTGGCGCAACTTGAGGCCATTTCCTCTTGTCCTGTCACCTGTGACTTGACAGAAGAGACCGACCCCCACCTCTCTACAGCCTCCTTTCAGGTAGTTGTAGAGAGCAATAAGGTCTCCCCTCAGCCTCCTCTTCTCCAGGCTGAAAGAAGTCCTGAAGTCTCCTGGCAATCTTGATCTTTTCAAGTAATATTTATTTATATTCCTCACGTCTTTAACCTGGATCACAGCAATCCCCTGTGGGTCCCCCTCCCCTCCCAAAGTCAAGGCCTTAGTTGAGTTGTCCACAGATAGTTACCTAGTCCCAATGGAGATGCCTTTTGGTACCCAAAGCATCAGCACAGGGCAGGTAAATATGACAGAGGACTGTATCTCCCAGAACTACAAATAAGCCAGGTGGGACACCAAAGACCATCTCAAAAGGCACTACACACCCATGTATCGGCAACCAAATCATGTCACCAGGCGTTGCTAATTAATGCATGTAAACGTACCAGAAATTCCTGTATCCCAACTTCTTATTGAATTCAGAGCATAATAAATTTAATAAAGCTCAGAGCATTTCAACAGTCTAAAAGTTAAATTGTATACTGATGATCACTTCAATGTAGGATCAATTACCATTACTGCTGTAAAAATACAGTGTAAAGTTGGAAGACACACTATTTGTAAATACAGCATCTATAACATGATGATTAAACTATATATTCTCTTTGATTTACATATTTTTAACAAAAAAAATCAAGAAGGTGGTTGATAACATGAAAAAAGAAAAAATGCATTATATGCAAAAAATATGGACATTGCTTGGAATTTTTCTTAAAAAAGAGAGAGAAACAAAGCAGTCTGTTTAGATTCTCATCTATTTCAGCCTACAAAATCATGGAGAATATGTACTTCTTGTTATTTATTAGATATTTCACCTTACAAGAGAACTCAGGGAACCAAGGAAATGATTAGCAAACCAGAAGTGTTTTTTCCTAAATGTAATAAATTATTTAGACTTGAAAAGTATTCCTAAAAGATGCTGAGGAGACCAGAAGGATAAAGGTCTAAAAAAGGTACTTGACAAATTCATCACAAATAGATGCATCATATCCTATAAAACACAATATCCGAAACCTTCAACTTAGCAAGTCCCCAAAATCCAACGAGTGAACCCTGGGAAGTTACACAAGAGGCAGAATCACTGTCCATGCTCTGCTGCTTATACTCCTTTTTTGAGTACCTGCTACTGTGCTGCTTTGATTCAGGACGGTTTTATGAGCTTTAGGCAAACTCAGTATGGCTGTTCTTGCTTGTCCTAAACTGAGAATTACTTCCTATAACCTTTTTATTTACACAGAAGGCATGCTTTCTCATGGATGCTTACAGAAAGCTATGATTAATTAACTTAAGTGGGATATTTACAGTGCATTCATTAAAGACAACTGAACCTGTATGCAGACATAATCAACATTAAAATGGATTTAATTGTCCTAAAGACTACTGACCAGACATGTAAATTTGGATTTTACTAGTAATCTTGTCTCTTTGCATGTACTCATATTCAAAGTCCTGTATCTTTTCTCCTACGAACCAAAGTCAGTATCTTTTCTTCTATTATGTATTACCTTTTTTAAATTAATGCTCACTGCCCCAAATATTATTATTTATATATCACTCTGAATATGCAGAACTCTCAGCAGACAAGAAGAAATCGTATAATACAGTGACAAAGGTAGTGTCACAGGGGCTAATGGAAGACCATCGAAGTAACATAAGAATGAAGGAACTCTTAAATCTTGGAGGAACTCAGGTGCTAAAGGTTCACACGCTGACAAAGCAGAAGACAAATCAAGAAGAATGAAGACAGACAAAAGGCCTTAAAAATAAATAAATCAAGCAGATTTAATTTAGAAGATTAAGTTACTTCGAAAATTTTCACCATTGTCAAGTAGCCAAGAAGAAGTCATTGCTGATTTTGGAAGAGAGAGATATCAAAGCCAGATACTGCAGTATATTGGAAAGCAATGAAATTGAGGTAGTGGGAATAAAAAAATGTTTTTAACGCAGTAGGCATAGGGAAAGAGTGAGCATATAGAGTCTTAAATGTTGAAGGCAAACAAAACAAGTCCCAAAACATCACAGGGAATAAAGAATGTTTAGAGAGGAAGAAAAATGTCCCACTACTGCAATATTGTTCCTGTTCCGTTCAAAAAAATAGGGGGCTTTTTGAGTGGGGAATGAAGGAGAGAACAAGAGGACATTGTGCAGTCTTGCCACATAGGTCTTGCCATAAATTGAGATTTTCACACATGTTGATGCTGGAATAATTTAGCTTCTAAAACCATACACATACTCATCTATATGTGCACACACATATGGAAATTAACTTTCATGAAATTACACAGTCAAGTTCTGGGCCACTACTGCAACTTTTCTTTCAGACAGCACCTATTAGGAACAAGTTTAACATATTGAAAGGAAACAAAATTGCCATTAAATTCAGCATAAATTTGAAAGCACCTTTTGCTTTCAAAGGGGCTAACTTTATCAGTAACATTCTACATGCCTTCAGTGCAATAGGTTTAGACTTTTGATCTGTAAAATCAAATCACAAAGAGTTCAATTAAAGCCTATTGCCTAATTTTTAACATATTTCATCATATCAGCAAGATATAGGAAAATACAGTTCCCAAAGCTTGGTGGCTACATTACTGGTTCCCTTTACGAATTCAAAGAAAAATGCAGAAACTACATTTGCTAATCAAGAAAATAATGGTCTACATCTCAGCAGCAGCACAGCAGCTATTGTAAAGCACCCTGCTTCCTGCAACCTGATATTTGCATTAAGGCACCTTCTGCTGCTCTAAACTATTATCAGGCATTACACTAATAGCACTTTGTACGGCCGATCTTGAATTGACTTAGTAATGTAGAAACATCACTTAGAATCCAAAACGGGCGGCGAAATGGTTTTCTTGTTCTTTGAACAGATATTTTTAAAATATCTTTCTGGAACTAATGAAGAGAGAGTGGTATAACGAGAGAGAGAGAGAGCACCTCCGCCACTCCTCTGAGGGACCGCACTGGATGCCTGGGGTAGGAACGTAAGAGTTTTAAAGCTTTGCAACTTCTCCATCATACTAGACGTCAGCAAGTGAGTTGTGGCAAAGACCAGGATAACATGTTATGCCTCCCTTGCTTTCTTTCTGCCCCTCCACTTCCCTGTCCTCATGCCCGTGGGTCCATACGAATGTGACGGATGCACATTCCATCACCTGCACCTCCATCCCAGAGGTGGGAGTAGACTGCTGGGGTCCTTGATGCACCCAGAGCAGAACACGTCTGCAAAAATCACATTGCTAACAGCTGGGCAGCCTTCTACAGTACTTTCACAGAATCACAGAATCTTCTAGGTTGGAAGGGACCTTAAAGATCATCTTGTCCAACTGTCAACCTAACTTTGACAAAAATAGACACCCACACAACAAACAAGGAGCATCATCACTAAACCATACCTCCCAGCACTACATCAACCCGTCTTTTGAACACCTCCAGGGATGGTGCCTCAACCACCTCCCTGGGCAGCCCATTCCAATGCCTGATAACCCTTTCAGTGAAAAATTTTTTCCTAATATCCAGCCTGAACCTCCCCTGGCGCAACTTGAGGCCATTTCCTCTTGTCCTGTCGCCTGTGACTTGAGAAAAGAGACCAACCCCCATCTCTCTACACCCTCCTTTCAGGTAGTTGTAGAGAGCAATAAGGTCTCCCCTCAGCCTCCTCTTCTCCAGGCTGAATAACCCCAGTTTCCTCAGCCTCTCCTCATAAGACTTATTCTCCAGACCCCTCACCATCTTTGTTGCCCTTCTCTGGACCCGCTCCAGCACCTCAATGTCTTTTTGATAGTAGGGGGCCCAAAACTGGACACAGTACTCAAGGTGAGGCCTCACCAGTGCCGAGTACAGGGGGACAATCACCTCTCGGGCCCTACTCGCCACGCTGTTCCTGATACAGGCCAGGATGCTGTTGGCTTTCTTGGCCACCTGGTCACACTGCTTTAATTTCTTGGGTTCAGGATACTAAATAAATTAGAACAGTGCTGTCTCCGACAAAGGTGTAGCTGGTGCTTTACGGTGAATCGTCACTATTATTTTTCAAGATGAGCTGAGCCAGGCAAAAGTATAAATTACAAAGGGAGCAGAGGACTTAAAAGCCAGGCGAGTAATAAATGGCTATTATATTTGCCTGAGTACAATACAGAATTTATAATCAGAGCAATTAGCTCTGTCTACTCCACTAAAACGTTGCTTCCCTCTTTTTGCTGGCCTTCTCCTATTTCAGTGTTGCCAAGCTCACAAGTAATGAAGTAATGTGTGGTTTTGGCCCCCATGATAAAAACTCTTAAGAGGGGGAAGATAAGGATTAGTTCCACGCAGCATCTCCTGCACCAGTACACCAGGACAAGTGGGGTTAACTAGAAGGCAGAAGAAAAGTGGTTACATCACAGAAACAGGTATAAGGTCTACTCTGATTTCACTCTGCAGTAGAATCCAAGTGGGGTAATTTAGGTGGCCTTGCCTTATATACCACATCCAGCAAAAATGTAGGAGCATCTCCCAGGATATATCCAGGCACGTGAAGGACAAGAAAGTGATCAAAAGCAGTCAGCATGGATTCACCAAGGAGAAGAATTGCTCAGCAACCTGATAACCTATGATGAAGTGACTGGCTTGGTGGATGAATAGACAAAGGTGGATATCGTCCACCTTGCCTTCAGTAAGTCTTTCAGCATTATCACCCAAGATCCTCACAGATAAGCTGAAAAGTATGGGCTCGATGAGCAGACAGGGAGACAGACTGAAAACTGTCTGAATGTCTGGGCCCAGAGGTTGGTGATCAGTGGCGTAAAGTCCAGTTGGAGGCCAGTAACTAGCAGTGTACTCCCAAGGTCTGATGACAGAAAACTGGGAGGAATAGCTGATACACCAAGAGGCTCATGCTGCCATCCAAAGGGACCTCGAGAGGCTGGTGAAATATGCTGACAAGAACCTCATGAAGTTTAACAAGAAGTCTTAAGTCCTGTACCTGGGGAGGAAGAACCCCAGGCATCAGTGCACGCTTGGGGCCACCCAGCTGGAAAGCATCTTTGCAGAAAAGGACCTGGGGTCCTGTCGGACAGTAAATTAAACATGAGCCAGTTATGTGCACTTGTAGCAAAGAAGACAAATGGTATCCTGGGCTGCATTAGGAGTGTTGCCAACAGGTCGAGGGAGGTGATCCTGCCCCTCTGGTCAGCACTGGTGAGGCCACACTTGGAGTACTGTGTCCAGTTCTGGACTCCTCGGTACAAGAGAGACATGGACATAGTGGATACAGTCCGGGGAAGGGCCTCAAGGATGATGAAGGGATTGGAGCATCTGATGCATGAGGAAAGGCTGAGAGAGCTGGGACTGTTTTGCCTGGAGAAGAGAAGGCTCAGGGGGATCTTACTTATATATGTAAATACCTGAAGGGAGGGTGCAAAGAGAATGGGAGCCAGCCTTTTTCCAGTGGTGCCCGGTGACAAGCTAAGAGGCAATGGGCACCAAGTGAAACACAGGAGGCTCTGTGTCAACACCAGGAAACACTTTTTTACTGTGAAGGTGACTAAGCACTGGCACAGGTTACTCAAAGCAGTTGTGGAGTCTCCATCCTTGGAGATATTGAGCAGCTGTCTGGATGTGGTCCTGGGCAGCCTGCTCTAGGTGGCCCTGCTTCGGCAGGGAGGTTGGACCAGATGACCTTTAAAGGTCCCTTCCAATCTCCAAATTGCACTGTGATTCTGTGAAAACAGAATCCAGGAAATTAAGTAATCTAGTGATGACATGTCCCGCCTCGAACTGTAAAACAGATGCAAAAAGTATCCAGCAAAGGTCACTTTGTCAGAAATCTACAGCCTCCCAAACCTGACCTCATGTACCCAACGTCAACCAACTGCTAATAGAAAAATATTATTCCTTCAAGTATAACTTTATAATGAGACAGTTACAAGAAGCAGGGTAGGAAAGTTTCATGAATTTGGACCAAAGAATTAGAAATTTATCTTAAATCAGTATTTAAATATAGAAACACCAATAAACCATTCTTGTAAATGTAAACTGGAAACTGCTATATATAGTTCAAGGCCTCCACATTTCTTTAAAGCCCTTACATGAAGATTTGCTCAGCACGTTACTTCGCACTGCTGTGTCCTTAGCCCCAGCTTCACCAGCTCATGATATGTCTATCAGATAGGATGGCTTCTGTACTTAAAAGAAACATTTAGTTATATATTTAAAGGCATTAGGTGCATAGTTATACAAAATAAAACAGCAAATGACTATTTTTTTCATGTGTAATAACAGATGCTTGTTTAAACATGATCCAGCTGGCTGGAGCCAGGGATCCTTGCTCACTAGAAGCAGGAAATTTATTCAACGTTTACACCAATGGCTTTGTTTATAAAATTATTTGGTATACAGAAGCTGCACTGAGGGATATTTTTTCAGGTTTCTCCAGGTATTTTAACCACTTTTAAAGCAAGAAGACAAAGAAACATCGGAGAATAGGTAAGTGTAAAACTGCAGGAAGAACACAATCTGGCAATCCTCTTGCAGTAATTCACAGACCAGTGCTCATTCTCCAAATACCCCAACTGCTTCATCAGTGTTATACTATGAATTCAGACAAAGAAATAAAAGGTAATTTTAATGCATTTTCTCCTATGCAGATCTTCTATTTGCGTTTCACAAATTCAAGAAACTCTTAGAAAACTGAAGGAAGAAATAGAGACATTTTCTCTGAACTGTTTTCAAAAAGTTTCTGCTTAAGCTTGAAATTTGTGGAAAACAAGCTCCAGGTAAATGTAACTAGAATGCAAATGTACAATATAGACCAGAATGGTCACATTTTTAAGCCTTCCCTTTCTTTTTCCTCTTCTGAAAAATGTTCGGCTTTCTTGTAATAGCTCAATCCCAAGTGGTTCATCTATGGATTTTAGCCTTACAGCTGAAATGCTTTATTGCTTTTTCATAATGAAACTTAAAGCTTCAACATTTTCAGACACTCTAGAGAGACAGTGCATCAAGTCAGAGATAAGTAGCTTTAAACTTGAAAGTCACACCCAAAGCTACCCAAAGAACTCTCAGCTTCATTACATTTTTTTTTTGTCACTGTCAGAGGGCGGGGGAAAATGAGCAAATGCTAAATGGAGGGAAAAAACCTAAGCGCATCACAAGTGCACACTAATTGCTTTTGTCTCTCCAACTTTTTTTTTTTTTTTCCCCTGCAGCATATTAATTTGCTATTTCAGTTTTTGTTTTGTTTCTACGCTGCCTGAATATAGAAAAAAAAAAAAAAAGAGTGGAAAATTGAACAAAATGGAATACAAAGCACTTCCTCTCTCTTTCTGTGGTTTGGGTATTGCTCGGGCTGGGAGCATTAAAAAGCCTCCGTCATTTAGAGGCTCATCAGCATCTGTATGAAACAGCAGATAGTCCACAACCAGGGAAAAACTAAATCCATCCAAGAGTTAGCGACCCCTGCAAAGCTGAGTCACTCTGGTGAGGCCAGCTCAGGAACTTGAGCTGTTTCCAGCCATATTCTGCCTCCTGGAGATGACAAGAGGCCCTGCGATCTTCAAGGATGTCACCCCAGGACCTCTGCTGACAGCCCTGCAAATGGGGCATGGGGAATGTCTGGACATGGCATTTCCCCATCCTCAAACAGTGCCACTCACTGACCCTTCTGATAACACCAAGGGCAAAATTCGAAATACCGTGTTTCTAGGAGTAGGATTTGGCTCTCAGAGGAATGCATTTTAAGTAAAGATATCTACAAATATCCCACCATCATCAGTATACACCATTAACAATGTTTACACTCAACTGGAATGCAAAGGAAATTTCAAAGTGTACCCAAACCCAGGAAATTATTGCACAGCTGAAGGAAAAATCTGATGTAAAATATGCTGAGAGGAATCCTAAGGATAGCATCACACACAGTATGCAGCACTTCACTGATACTTCTTTAGTTTGCCTTCAGACAAAGAATTTCATAATACTAACATACACTCCTCAGCCATACCTGGATCACTGTTACTATTATTATTACAATATTAGTAGCATTTAAGATATACCAATAGCTGAGGTTCAAGTAGACTAAAGAGTGTTCACACAAAACTGCATTCAGTTAAACACATTCAACATGTAATTGAAATTTGTGGTTTATGTAAGTTTATCAAGAAACAGAAATACGTTTCCGAACAGAAATCCATTCCTTTGGTGTTCCTGTGGTTTATTAAAGGGAGAAGTCAAGCAAGAGCGTCTCCCTTCAAGGGAACATCAGCAGAGACTGCATGTAGAAATTTACTCAAAATACATTTTTCACAAAGAAATAAAATTGCAGATAGATGTGCTCCAGAGTACTCCTACAGAACAGAATGGACAGTTTAATCAACTAGGCTATGAACAAGGCAGTGAAAAAAGTTTGCTTAGCAATAGCCGAAACCAGAGAAATCACCCCAAGCCTGGAACAAGCCAAAGCCTTGAAGGTGGTTGCTGACGACTATTTGATGTCAGGAGCCTCCCAGCACAGGAGTAGCAAGATGACTTCACCAAACTACAAAAATAAGACAGACAGTGAAAGAGAAGCAGCAGAAAGCCCAGAAAAGGTCAGTACAACCTTTAGGTGAGTGGTGCTTGGAAAAAAACAGGCTGAAGTGTCTGAAAGAGGCTGGAGGCTACGAGAGTAGAAACCATTTCCTGGTGTCCACTGAGATCAAACTGCAGTAAATTGGATTTTGTAAATAAGCAGGACAGCATCAGAGAAATACCTCCACTGGCATCCATAAGCTTTTCTGCACTTAAATAAAGCTCAGGACCCTGAACTTTGGGCAAATCAAGAGTCAGTAATAAAACTGAATTGATGGTAGGTTATTTAAATAGGGGGGAAAAAAAAAGTATATAGTATTAGGATAATTATCCCCAGCTTTAGGATCATCTCTTTTTGTCTCTGATATTTGAAAAGAAAGAAGACTGGAGTGCCCAAACCCAAAGATGAAAGGTTTTAAACTCCTTTGGGAAAAGGCTCTTCTCATTTCCTCTTGATGTGGCTGAGGGAAGGTTGAGCAGTTCTTACATTCCCTGAAGTTCTTGTAGTTCCTGCAGAAAAGCCTCAACAACTCCGAAAAAAAAATTGAGTGGCAAGAAAGGAAGCAAAATATGTCAAAGTCTAAGAAATTCCCATTATCTATCCAACATATTGCAAAGGTCTGGCAACACATTCCATTTTCAAAGCCCATCATGAGTATTAAAAGTTAATTTTCTAAAATCAATTACAAAGACCTAATCTCATCGATGAGCAGAGAACTGACTGATGTCAGAAACAACAGGGCTGAAATAAACTGTTAAAAACCAATATGTTTTCAGGCCCAGCTGTAATATTTTAACTTGAAATTTTGATGAATTTCAATAATTGAGTTTCCAGTACAAATGGGCAATTTCCCATTAAAAACAGTGGCTGTACAGGAGGATTCAAAGATGAAAAGAATTGGTTTATGCTTTAACCTGGTTCCACATGAATTATATTCCAGTAAATTTTATGGCCCCAGCCAAGACGCAGGATACACTACATTCAGAAATACGGATAGGAAATAGGGTAATCAGAGTTCTGGAAGAAAAAAAAAATATAAACTGAAAGAAAACAATATAAATTTTAACCACAGTTGAAGTACAGCTGCTCCAATGGAGTATTTGGCCTCACTAACCTATAAAAAGTACCTAATCCTCTCAAAATAATAGGTCGATGGAAAAACAGCAACTATGTGTTTAGTTTTCCAATATCTATCCAAATTTACAGAATATCAAGGAAATCGCAGACAACTGGGAAAAGATTTTTTTTGCTTAAAAGCATATTAAGCAGAACCCTCTGTTTTCAGGTCAAAGCAAACTGATAAGTATGACTAAAAAGTGGAAATCAGAAAAAAATACCCTAACTTTTTGTAACAAAATTGCATTCAGGGACTAACTTTAATGAAATGCAATGCATGTTTTGGTTTTTTTTTAATATAATATGAAAAAAATACTTTAAAACAAAATTTAATCCCTTTATTTTGAACTAAATTCAGTGTTTCTCTTCCAAAAAGTTAAAACATCAGGTTGAGCCATAATTATTTTTAGTTCAGTCATTGAACCAAAAAGACCAATCATTTTTGTGTCCCAGTCATGTGATGAGATGAAAACCTAAGGGACATAAAAAAATTAAGATGGAATCATAGGAATTTTTAATATGGGAAAAGATTAATAAGTAAAAAGCACCTTATTATTCTCTTACAAAATTTCATTATGCAGTTCTTAAACTGGAAGAAAAATGTAAAGGAGTGATACAGGAACATTTACAGATAGCACAAAATTTTGATTACTTAGTTCCCCCCTTGATCACCAAGGCACTTCACAGCGAGCCAAGCAACATATTAAACAGACAGCACAGTGACTAGAAAAAGTCCAGTGTTAGTAAAAACAGAGAAATACACACCAGAGAAAAACCACAGAAGTACAGAAGTATTTATGAATTAGAGAGAGCTCCAAATTAACAGGAAAAGGATCTTAGTATCATTATAGAGCGGGAAAAAATGTATTATGTGTTGCTGCTGCAGAAAACAGACAAAACGTGGAATCCATAAAGAAGGTAAATGAGCATTAATTTAGAAAACAGTCCCAAATACCCATGATTTCTTGAGTGGCAAACTGGTCATTTCACTTACAAGATGATGCTGCAGAATCATAGTCAGAAGAATGGCAAGAATATGTAAGAGTATGAAAAGAAACATTTACAAAGATTATTTAGCTTGGAAAACAGTCTAATCAAAAGAAGGCAATAAAAAATATAAAATAAAGAACAGACAGTTAAGAGGTTTCTGTTGCCTTTGCCTCAACACACTAGGTGAGAATACTTAATTAAAACCCAGTACATTAACAGTTCTCCAAGGAAGCATTTAACCGCAGAATAAATCATTGGACCCTATGGTGTATATGGTCTATAGCATCACTAAAACCAATAAATCAGCAAAATTTTACAATATTAGACATTTCTGCAAGCATGCCCAGAGTCCTAGTAATCAGCATTACTGGCTGGAATTTATAGAATCATTTCCAGTCAATTTCTAATTACTAAGAATTGCAGCAGGCTTTCCAGGACAGCAGACCTGCCTACTGCAGCTTCCTCCCCCTGCGAGACGACCACTTGCAGAAGATGCAGATTCAACAAAAAGTACTTGGTAGAGCACCTGATTCAGAAAGTCAAAAACAAGGGTCTACATTTTAGGTGCCCTGGATGACAAAGCTCCTATCGTAGCTAAGGGAGAGTCAGTTAATAATCAGTGCAGTCTATACTGAGCTGAACAACTACAGGAATCTACTTTATTAATCTTATCCTAAATACCTAAATTTAGGGGGTTTATAAATTCACCATTGAGTCCCACTCTGAATTTAGGGGAAGCTGACTCCCCATCCTGAGTATCATCTAGCACGTTAATTTTCCTATTCCTGGAATGCACCTTCCAGAACGACAGTGAAATTATTTCCTCTCTTACTGTCAGACACAATTAGATAATAGAATTAATCTAGCCAGGATATTCAGTTTTCTGAATATACATATAGGAAGAACTTGAGTGGCTTTTGTGGCCTAACCCAAATCAAATGTCTAAAGCCAGCTACATGAAGTAATGCCCCAAATCCAGTATTTCTACCCTAAAAGTATTATTTTCCATCACATTTATCACAAAAAACCCATAACTGAATCAAATGTTTCAAACATCAGTTCGGATGGATTGAACATAGATGCTGCCACATGATGTCCTGTGCATATTACATGAAACTCTAAGATACATTTATAATAGCACAGGGCATTCTATACCTCCATGTGGCTCAACAACTGAAAGGCAGCATGGTTAACACCTACAGAATTTTTTCCTCATCACTGTGCATCAGTTCTTCATCATCAAAAGCACAGCAGAGGTAGAAACCTAAGCCAAAAGCTAACCTGTCAAAGTCTCCTTTTAAATCACAATTCAGAATCACCTATGTTGTCCTGAGGAACTTCATTAATTGAATATGTCTGTTAAAGAATAATTTTGCTATTTAAAATGCTATTCCTTATATCTGCTAGGACAAAAGCATGCCACCAATGGTCCACGTGCCCATGCTTGCATGCTGGAGAGTACTATTCTGCCTCATTCAGTCTCAAGTCTTGTTTTGAGAACAACAAAGAGATTTTTCTAAATGCACTGGAGATATCTACAAGCCATCTATCTTCCATCCCTGCAAACCAGAACGCATAAGGAATTACAGCTCTCAGCAGGATTGGTCACTCCCCATCTCCTCGCGTGCAATATGGGTGGGAGACTGACTCATCCCCACAGTCTCCCCAAAGGGGCAACATGCTGTGCACTCCTCAGGTTGTGCTGGGACAACATAAACCACCCTCTGAAGCAGAAGCAAAAATGTTCATAGAATCATAGAATCATAGAATCGTCTAGGTTGGAAGAGACCCTTGGGATCATCGAGTCCAACCATCTACCCTACTCTACAAAGTCATCCCCTACACCATGTCCCTCAGCACTGCATCTAAATGTCCCTTAAACACAGCCAGGGATGGTGACTCCACCACCTCCCTGGGCAGCCTGTTCCAATGCCCTATCACTCTTTCGGTGAAAAATTCTTTCCTAATGTTCAATCTAAACCTGCCCTGTTGGAGCTTGAAGCCGTTCCCTCTCGTTCTGTCACTAATTACCTGTGAGAAGAGACCAGCACCAACCTCTCTACAGGGTCCTTTCACGTAGTTGTAGAGAGTGATGAGGTCAGGTTCTGCAGAGTACCCCCAAGGACTCAGCACCCACCCACGCCACTGAACTGGGGTGAGCCCTCGTGGCCTCCTGATGTGGCTGATGCACATCTTTGATGGGCTGAATTGGCTTCATGAACCTCTTTCTCTCTCTTCACACAGACTTTGGAGCCTGGTACCTAAAAATCAAGTAGGAAGAATCTGGCCTTGAGGGTCTCATATGAAGTCTCCAAAATCAAGGGACACCTTTTCCTCTATTTAATACCCTCTTCAACACGCCTATAATCTATTACAAGGCACCCTAGTGCAAGCTTGTGTGCTAGGAACTATTTATTAGAAATTGGTTGTTCGTCAAAAGGTAACATCAATAAAGAAAAAACTGAAGCAGATGAACTGGCTTAAATTTAGCAGCTTCTCATATTAATTAGCAGATATTTATTTACCTCAACTTTCCCCTTAACCTCAATTTGTTTGTAGTAAGAAAGGAAAAGTAATTCTGGTGAATAAACACTGATATTTCGTTACATAAAATATTCTGCAAGCATGGGCATTACAAATAAACTCAACCTCAAATCTGTGTGTTATGACTAATTTTAGGACTTGAGTTTTAGCCAAAAAAAAAGAGCATGGAAAATCTTGACATGCACACCTCTGTCTCCAAACAGACAAACTAGAAAGGGCCAAAGAAGGCGTACCAGTAGCTTCTACAAGCTGGGCGTGGGAGACTGAGGGAAGGGAGAAGATTTAAGTGAAATGACAAAAGGATTTGTAAAAAAAAATAATGAATTAATTCATTTTAATTTTAATTTTTAAGGGTGTTTTACCCTGGAAAAATGGTCATTTGGTGTTTATTGCACCTACATAAGTTTGTGTTAAGAATATTCTTTATTGGGACAAAGAAAGACGAGGAGCACATTAACTAGAGAAAGCTAAAGATGTAATTTTTGCTTTTTTAACAAAGAGAATGCTAACAGAGCACTTAGAACATAAAGAAAAAAAAACCCAAGTAATTTTTAAAAAGGCTGGATTATCTAGTTTAAGATGGAAAAAAAAAAAAAAGACAAAAAGAAATGTTTCTTTTTATTTATGAGGAGTATTGTTGGAAAGCTAACCACCCACCCCGCCCCCCCCAACTTCAAACCAGTGCAGGCAAGGCCAGAGATGTCTTACTTCACTGAGCTGCGTTGCTGGGAGACTGGGTTAGGCAAACACAAAGAAAGAAGCCAAAAGATTAAGCGAGATGACGACTATTACCATATTTCACTGTCAAATCAGATGACACTTCAATTCAGGAGAGCTATAAATCCAAATAATTTTTCAAAATGAATTTGAAGACTCCTTAGAGAAAACACTGTTTGCCCTAAATTACCCCAGACATGAAAATAAATAGTGTCTCCAAAGCCGTTAAAGCTGTAGCCCCTGAGATTTCTTTTTTCACTACCATGTTCCCCAGAAGTCTTGATACAGGATACAAAACATGCCTTTGGTGAAGAAGGAGATACTGAGTGGCCTAAAGGGTTGTAAAGGATACCGAAACACCAAACACTCTAATAAAAAATAATAAAAAAAGAGACAAAAAACCTCACTCAAAACACTTTTCTTCCCCACACAAAATTACATCAAGATCACAGAATATCTCAGGCTGGAAGGGACCCAGAAGGATCACTGAGTCCAAATTCCTGCCTCTCGCCAGACCACCTATAACTAAATGATATGACTAAGAGCATTGCCCAGATGCTCCTTGAACTCTAAAAGGCTTGGTGCCATGACCACTGGAGAGCTTTTTTCAGTGCCCAATCACCCTCTCAGCAAAGAACTTTTTCCTAACTTCCAACCTGAAATTCCCCTGGTGCAGTTTCTTTCCATTCCCTCATCACCAGAGAGTGGAGATCAGCACTTTCCCCTCCACTGCACCCTTTGAGGAAGTTGTCAACTGTCCTGAGGTCACTCCTCAGTCTTCTATTCTCCAAGCTGAACAAGCCAAGTGATTTCAGCTGCTCCTTCTAAGTCTTGCCCTTGAGATCTTTCACCATCTTGGTTGCCCTCCTCCGGACTCACTCTAATAGTTTGATGTCCTTATACTGAGATGCCCAAAACTGCATAGAGTATTCAAGGTGGGAAGAAGCACACTACACACCAGTGCAGTGTAGAGTGGGACAGTGACCTTCTTCAATTGGCTAGCTATGCTGTGCTTGATGCACCCCAGAACACTGTTGGCCATTTTGACTGCCTGGGCACACTGTTGACTCATACTTAACTTGCTATCAACCCAAACCCCCAGATCTCTCTCCACAGGGCCAGATCTCTTTCCTCCAGCCTCTCATCCCCCGATTTGTACATCCAACTTGATCTTGTTAAATTTCATACAGTTGGTGATTGCCCAGCTGTCTGGTCTATCCAGATCTCTAGATGAATGTCTTATTTCATAAATGAGTGATCAACAGCGGTTATCAGCATTCTCAGCAATCCTGGCTAACCAGGGAGGTTCCACTTGACTGGAAATTAGAAAACTCAATGCCCATATACAAGAAGGGCCAAAAGGAGAATCCAGGGAACTACAGGCCTGCCAGTCTGACCTTGCTGCCGGGGTAGGTTATGGAGCAGATCATCTTGAGTGCCATCACACAGCACATACAGGACCAGTCAACATGGGTTTATGAAAGGCAGATCCTCCTTGACCAACCTGATCTCCTTCTATGACAGAGTGACACACTTGGTGTATAAGGGAAAGGCTGCATATGTTGTCTACTTAGACTTCAGTAAAACCTTTGACACTGTTTCCCACAACACCCTCCTGGCGAAACTGGCTGCTCATGGCTTGGACAGGCACACTCTACGCTGGGTAAAAAAAATGGCTGGATGGCTGAGCCCAAAAAGCGGTGGTGAATGGAGTTAACTCCAGTTGGAGGCTAGTCACAAGTGGTGTTCCCCAGGGCTCAGTATTGGGGCCCCTTGTGTTCAATATCTTTATCAATGATGTGGACCAGAGGATCAAGTGCACCCTCAGTATGTTTGCAGATGATACTAAGTTGAGCAGGAATGTTGATCTGCTTGAGAGTAGGAAGGCTCTATAGAAGGATCTGGATAGGCCGGATTGATGGGCTGATGTCAGCTGTGTTAGGTTCTACAAGGCCATGTCCTGCACCTGGGTCACAACAAACCCATGCAGGTTTGGGGGAGAGTGGCTGGAGAGCTGCCCAGAAGAAAAGGACCCGGGGGTGTTGCTCAACTGCCATCTGAATATGAGCCAGCAGTGTGCCCAGGTGGCCAAGAAGGCTAATAGCAACTTGGCTGGTATCAGAAATAGTGTGGCCAGCAGGACTAGGGAAGTGATCGTACTTGGCACTGATGAGGCCGTACCTCAAATACCATGTTCAGTTTTGGGGCCCTCACTACAAGAAAGACATTGAGGTGCTGGAGCATGTTCAGAGAAGAGCAATGACGCTGATGAAGAGCCTAGAGCATAAGTTCTGTGAGAAGCAGCTGAGGGAACTGGGGTTGTTCAGCCTGGAGAAGAGGAGGCTGAGGGGAGACTTTATTGCTGTCTACAGCTACCTGAAAGGAGGTTGTAGCCAGGTGGGGGTCGGTCTCTTCTCCCAACTCACAGGTAATAGGACAAGAGGAAATGGCTTCATGTTGCACCAGGATATTAGGAAAAATTTCTTCCCTGAAAGGGTTGTCAAGCATTAAAACACGCTGCACAGGGAAGTGGTTGAGTCACCATCCCCAGAGGTATTTAAAAGATGGGTAGATGTGGTGCTTGGGGACATGGTTTAGTGGTGGTCTTGGCAGAGTTTTCTTAACTTTCTTTTCCCTGTAATGCAGTGAAGGAAGTCTGGATATTTAGGGGATGGTGAGCCTTATATCCCATCTTGAACAATAAGCGACAGTAATGACTGCTGGGATCCTCAACTCATCATCTTTGCATGACTCATTATTCCTCAGCTACCCTGATGCCTGCATGACAGCTTTACTTCTGGCCAAGAGCAAGGCAGAAGCAGAGCTTCTAAGCAATAGAAAGAACCTTTTGAAAAGGCAAGCTGGTGCCTCACACAACCACCCCTCCCCTAAGACCTTCTGTCAAAGTAGTCTTTTTAATTGCATTCGTAGTCAGTAAAGAAACTGACAGGTCAATATGAAAATGTCTTTGAAGTGCTCTGATTACTTCAGTAGTTGGGGAGGTACCGCAGCAAGGAAGATCTGATGAAGCTTTCAGGGGGTTTGTATTGCACTGCCTTGGAGAAGAACAACCAGCACTGGGAACACAGGTCACCTGTGGAATTAAAATCCTCAGGAAAATGGGAAATCTAGATTTTAATGAAGAATAACGGGATTTGCCGGTTAAGAAAAATGATGTCATTGCAGTCAGGAGAAGTCAAGACCTTCAGAGGGACAACTTTACTCACAATCTTCCTCATAGCTAGTTCTTGTTCAAAAAATTTACTTCTGCAGAGGTTAAGAATCAGCAGCAGAGGAACTGTATCAGATGGTACCACTTAGTTCCAACAAAGCAGCTGAACAATAAACGGTAAGACCTGCGTGTAAAACATACTTCCAAACTTACAGAAACGAGGATTTAAGAACACTCTTTGTTTCTTATACCAGTATCAGAATCAAGACATGACTGTGAAAGCAGCTTTTCCACATGTCTTGGAAACATATAGGGATATGATTGGCATTGAAAAAAAATAAAATACATTCAATATGACAAAAAAAAAATCAAAAAAAGTTATTTTAAGAAATGAAAACAATAACACAATTACATTTGAATGAATTCAGCATGTCACCTCAAACTACAGCATAAAAACAAGCTGTATGAAATAAGCACTATAAAAGTACTAATACTGAATCTCGCTGAGTTTTTAATACCTTGTATCATCATCTCTTGAAGCACCTGTTATCTAACATTCTAATTTCTGCTAAAAAGACATCACAGAAAACAAAATTATCAACAGCTGATGTGATATTGGTCTCATACGTTATGCCATTTCCAAATAAAGGAGATTTTCTTTCCAAATGGAGGAAAATAAGAAGCAACTCAGAGGATTCTTGGTTTTCTTAGTAACAGCCCATCCACAGCTTTCAAGGCCACTATTATATTGGTTCCATACCGTGAAGCTGTTGTTGACATTTTTTGTGCTCGATTCAGCTACGCTGGCATCTGACAGGTCAACTTCATCAAATATTAGAGACTGTGAAAGGAAAAGAACATAAAAACATTAAATATCATCTGAGTCCACTTTCAGGTATGCTTACAGTCTGTGCTTTCATTTCCTTGTGTCCATTCCAATTAGAAAATAAAAATAGAAAAAAAAAAGTGGTAAAAAAATAGAAAACACTGATGATGTGAGAAAACTTCCCCCTAAACACAGTCCTATTTGCTATCTAAGTGGTACATGAAAGCATAAAATAGTGGCTCCAACACATATATTGCTTTAAAATCTTTTTAAAAGTTTTTTTTTTAAATAGGTGCAGCTTTAGCATGTTCACTGTGTAGCATGAATGTGATGTGAGAGCAAAGAGATTGACACTTAGTAAATTAATTATTCAGTTTTAGGATGGAACTCTGAATTCACGAAGGGGAATCTATGATACAGTATCCATAAGAGAAAATGGAGCTCAAGGGTCTAAAGAGATCCCTTCCACTCCTTTGTTTGATATTTCTGCAAGAGAAATACATGCCTCTAAAAACATCAACCTCTGGCAAAGGATTAATTAGGTTCTGTTAAACTCGTGATGGGTTTCGAAGCACAGAAGGGAAGTCCAACAAAAATGTCTCCTCCTTTTTTGAGCCATATCATGCTCTTCCTCTTCCATGCAATGGGAAGGAGAATGGATGCTGGGGGAGTTTCAGCATCAGTCTGGATTCAGCGTTACAGAGTATTTCTGCAATTGCCTATTCATTACACCTCATTTTCTCATCCTTATGGCACAGATGATGTTGCCATTCTCAGAGCTCTTATTTGCCATGTTTATTAAGTCTTTATATAAACTGCTTGCGGCAGCACCATGTGTGGAGAAGTGTGACAACAGATACTTCAGTGCTGGGCTCCCTGGAGAGACGATGTTTTCCTTGATTCATCACAGCCACACGACTGTGCGCCAAGCAATTACACAGTCCTAGAAAGAGAGGTTTCCATGCCCTAGTAATAGTTTAAATGAGAAGACCAGGCTACAGAAGATGACAGAGACCTGAAGCACCTCACCTACAGCCTGTTGTTCAGCCTGAAGAAGAGGAGGCTCTGGGGAGACCTAATAGCAGCCTTCCAGTACCTGAAGGGGGCCTACAGGAAGGCTGGGGAGAGCCTGTTTACAAAGGCCTGCAGTGACAGGACGAGGGGAAATGGCTTTAAGCTGGAGGGGAGCAGATTTAGACTGGAGATGAGGAGAAAGTTCTTCACTGTGAGGGTGGTGGAGCACTGGAACAGGTTGCCCAGGGAGGTGGTTGAGGCCCCATCCCTGGAGATATTCAAGGTGAGGCTCGATGAGGCCCTGGGCAACCTGGTCTAGTTGGGGGTGTCCCTGCTGACTGCGGGGGGGTTGGACTAGATGACCTTTGGAGGTCCCTTCCGGCCTGGACAACTCTATGACTCTATGACTCTGCAGCTCCCACAAGTCGCTGCAACCCTGCAGGGTAAAGAAAAGTAATGCCAACCACTATGGAACAGCACAATCTGCTGTTCCCAAAAAGCCAAAAACTTCTTGGTCCCAGCCCTGAGGGGGAGGGAGGAAATGCCTTTCAGAAAGAAGACAATTATTCCCCTCTGCCCACCCCCAATTTTCCCACCAAAAATGTCAATTGATGGGAAACAGCTTTACTCTTATATATCAGATTTGGCAGAAAATCTTCCAATCTTTCTTTCATGTAACCATTACCACCTCTTTAATGGCAATATAGATTAGACTAGAAGAGTTTTAATGGAATGCAGTTTGAAGGATAACTTCTAAGCATAACACTATTTTTACCTTTTTTTTATTTAAATGTTAGATTTGCCTGCCTGAGAGCCATCCCCCAAGAAACCCACAACTCCTTAAAATGAATTTATTATTTGCCTGAACAGTCAAAAAGGTTAGACTTCATTTAAAAAAAAACAAACCAACAAACCAAAACACGAGAGAAATCAGCAGTCTTCCTTAGTTAAAGCTGATTTAACACACTGTATCTTATATACAGGAATTTTCAAATAAAACGATCACTAAAAATAATAATTATTATTATTACTCTTACACTTAAAAATCTAGACAAAATTGAAGTTACAAGTGTATGGCATTAGACACTAATAGCATAGAATTACCTTGGAATCCTTAGCATAGTAAAGGGTACGCCCTCGAAGTTTGAAATAACGCTTTTTCCACCTCTGAAAAGAACTGGTTTGCTTCAGTAGTAATCCCTCTTTTATACTTGTCTGAAAAACATTAAAATACAGAAGACAAAGTAAATACATATCTAAAAAGCTATGCATATAGATGAATGTTACACTTTTTAAAATTTATGTTACTTCTCATATAAATGTGAATTTAAATGTGTATCTATTCACACTAAATTGAGATTAATTCTCTGGACAACCAGACTTTGCGTCGCTACTTTTTAAACAATGGCAATGTTGGCAAAATGATAATTTTATATGTAAACTGAAAAGGCAGTCTAGAGGCATATAATTATTGTGAAGAACAGAAAATAATTCAATTGTCTGGATAGCTGCAAACCCACAAATATTAAAGTGAGCAACAACTGATGGTGGCACAATTCAGAAAAAAAACCAGCTAGACAAGGTCATTTCCAGTTCCAAATTTGATTATGTTGAAGAGAAAAACAATTTCCACACGGGCACCAATTCAGCGAGGTACTTCAACGTGAGTCTGATTCAAGCACATGAATTTATGCCTTTAAAATAGAGGGAATGATCCAGTATGATGCAAGTCATGCATGACTTCAAGCGCGTTGCTGAACCGAAGCCTTCAACGTGAAATCAGCTTACCATTAGGAATAATTATTCTATGGAAAGTATGAGAGCAGTAACAGCCAGGGATATTTTTATCGAAATATTTTTAGTCAAAAAACGATTCGCCGATCCAAACCTTTCCACTGCAGACTGAACCCTGCCTACATAAAGCCCTTTTTTTCAAATGAGTAAGACACAAATTAGCATATTTTCAACGTGCATGCTGCTTTCACCACCGCGTGTGGGATTCATCCAACCGATTACAGAAATTCTCCCCTTAATCAGATGAAATGACATGGCATACTAATTGCACAAGTCTCGAAATTAATTTTCTTCAGCTTTGAAGCACACATAGGGCATGAGCAAGTACATTTGGATATTATATTCTGAAATGCTTCCAGAATATTTCCAATTTGTAGTGCAATAAAGTGATGCAAATCTTATAATATGATTTCTAGACAATGTGATATAAACATCATTTAAAGTTATTCTAGAACTTTTAGAGACTTAACCAAGACCAGACCTAAAATTCATAAACATCTTCTTGTGTTATCAGCTATCAAATTCTCCTTAACTTTAATACAAGTAATAAAAAACCCCAAAAAGCAGAAATGAGATTGAAAATGAAATGAGAAACATCGCTGCTATGTATCACAGCCTTCATTTAGATACTTGTAACATCACAAACTAAGAACAGGGTCCAATGATCACAATGCAATTGAACTAATGCTCTTAAAAAAGCAACCCTCTGAGATGAAATATCGCAGCTGAAAGTTTGGATTTATCTGCCTCTACTTCGCATGCCAACAACCTGGACCAACGCATTCGGTCAGCCCTCCTGCCCTTTGCCGAGGGGTAGCAACTCCCAGTTGAAAGGGTCTGCTCACCACACACCATTTTAAGATTGCCTGCAATTATCTGACCAGGCTCTAAGATAGGCTTATATATACGATATAAATAGATTTAATCAGTTAGCGAATACAAGCACTTATTCAAAGCTGTTTGTTGTAGCCAAGCAGAACTTTTACATCACTCTCTGAGATTTTGGAAGCTCATCACACGGGTTGGGAGTAGATGACTTGTGTGTTTATCAAGGGTTAGAAGATGTAAGACCAGAGAAATTCAGTTCCAAGGAAACAGTATTTCACATACATGGCAGGCACTGACTTACTGGAAAAATTTCCAAAATGGGAGGAAATCCACATTGCCTAAAATGCACTATGTGTACTAGGAGACACAGAACATACGTTATACTGAATATTTTCAGGAATTTTTAAACATGGAACATAAATCTCCCTAAACCTTGAGCTATTACTCACTAAAGAATTCATTAACTCTTCCATGTAATTTTTGTGACTATATAAGCCATTTCCCCCTATTTCTACTTACACCTTAAAAAGACCAGTATCCCTAAATCAAACACCTTCAAAATTAAACCTATTTTGCCAATCAGCTATTTAACATTAACTCCCTAAAGTTGGCAGTAAATAATCATGCAGGCTCTAGAGAATGTATTTTTTGTATCAAAATGTTAAAAAAATACTGAACTGGTAAATATTTATCCAAGAAATGTAAGCACTCCATAGAACCATAGAACGGTTTGAGTTGGAAGGGACCTTAAAGATCATCGAATTCCAACCCGCCTGCCGTGGGCAGGGACACCTCCCACTGGACCAGGTTGCTCAAATGAAGCATACACCTGAAGTTTACATTTTAACACCAACAGATGTACTGGGCTGAGGTTTGAGCATCTTAAATAGAAAACTCCATGGCTGCAGGCATGAAAATTGAGCATAAAGTGTTGGCCCAATATCCTTAATTAACTTCGTATAGTCTTTAAAATGTGCAAAAAACTTCTAGCTGCCAACTGAGTCATTAGGTAATCTGCTAATAATGCTTTCCTGGATCTACACACAAGTCACAGCACTTGCAGTAATTTGAGATCAGAAGGGACCTCTCAGGTTGTTGAATTTAGGTCCGTATTGTTGCCTACAACCAGGTCATGTAAAGTTTTTTCAAAAGCAATGATCAGGCTATAGCTACACCTTAAGAAAGAGATCGGTACCTTTTCCTCTCCCAACGGCAATTAAGACAGTGCTCCAAGATCTCGCTGTTCTGCGAAACCTTCTTCTAATTTATCTCAGCTGGACATTAAATCTGAAGCGTAAGCAATAATCACTGCCAGTTACATTAACTACTTTCCTACTGTAATTTAGGAGAAACAAGAAATGCACATCCCACAATCCCACGCTACTTCTTACATTTACAGAATCACCTCTCATCTGCTTGCCAAAACCTCTGACTTTCCCATACAGTATCTTGTATCATCTAGTAATACAACATCCCTCCAGGAGTATTGGACTATAATTGGCATGGAATGGAACAGATCAGAACCAAACCAAACCACTATTATAGAATCACTAACAATCTTAACTGCTTTAGCCATTAACGACTAGGAAAATGATTCACAATATCACAATCACAACATCACAGTCCTCCACAGTGGTATATTTTCCTGAAGAGATCTAATTATAAAAATCACAGCCACATTTCATAAAATTAAAAGGGTATACATATGTGTTCAACTATCTAAGAATGTTGAACGCAACTCTTACATTGCCGTAATTTAAATTACAAAAATAAATGGAATTTGTGGGTATTATGATCACTAAAAAATAAGACACATCTTCTTTTAGATCAGGAAATATTTAAATACTCAGCATTCAACACCCAAAAATTCAAAACTAATAGTTTTAATTTCAAAGACAACAAACCACACTGCCTTACTTCTAATTCACCATTTGTAAAGTCCCACATTTGCAGAAAAGTCTATTATATTTTTTTTTTGGCTTCTGCTGCTGCTAGAAAGACCCACAGAAAGGAGAAAATATCCTGAATTTAGAAAAGAAAACAGTAAACTGACTATGGATGCATTACTGGCAACTGAAAACTAAGACATTGAATGATTAAAGATAAAACTCTCCCCCCTACTCCTTTTCAGCTATATAAGTGGATGTGTGTCTGGAGAGTGAAGAAAAGAACATCAGGAAATTTCTGAAAGCGAGGAGAATGAAAATGAGAACAGGAAAGGCCATAAAACAGGGCAGGTCGAATGTAAGCAGGAAATTAAGAAGGTGAAGGAGAATTTTAAGATCATGTTGCAACAGATGCTCATGCTGAGACCAAAAGGTTCCTTAAATACTTTGAAAGATGAAAGATAGCTAGGGGGTTGGCAGGATCATTTTTCAACAGTGGTATGAAAAGAGTACTCGCGGATGAGAAGATCAAAGCAAAGAACTGCTCATCAGATTCTTGGCATCTGTCTTCACCAATGAAGATGATGGGCCAGTATCTCCCACAACATGTTCTTTGTAACATTAGAACAGCTACATCAACACGAAGCTCAGATACAGGAAGTACTAGACCAGGCAAATCACCAAGTCATGTGGACCACATGGCATCGACCTGAGAGCCTTGAAGGTCTTGAAAGGACCACTGATACTAACTTCCAATCCTGGTGAGACAGCAGTGTCCATACAAAAGAATAATATTGCTGAGCCCATACACATATGATGGGAAAAAGTCAACACAGCTTTTGTAATGGAAAAGACTGCCTTGCTACCTGCGGGGAGTTCAGAGAGGTGGAGAGGAAAGCACGTGGATAAATGAAGATCCAGGGGACTCGGAGTTTCAGAAAGCCTTCCCACAAAAGGCCATTGGAGAAATTAAGTTAGAATTACATTGGGAAAAGGGGGTTTCTGTGGACTGAAGTTGGCTTGGGGGATAGGAAGCACAAGTAGGGTTTAACAGTCACTCTCTCTCTGGATTACCTGGGAATCAGGTTCATTCAAATTCAGTGACCCAAAGAAGGATCAGACAATGAAATCTTCAGATTTACAGAAGATATGAAGCTCTTTTGAGTAGTCAAATTCAATGCTAGTGGTGAGGAACTCAAAGGATGTTATAAAACTGAGCAAAAGGGCAAAGAGGCAGAAGACAAGCTTCAGCCCAAATCAATGCAAAATGCTCTACTTTGGGAAAAAAAAAATCTAAACCTCACTAACATTCTCATGTCAACTTTGAGTGGAGAAGAGATCTCAGAGTCATAGTTCGCAGCCCTCTGTGCTCAACTGCAGCCAGAAAAGCCAAAAAGCTTTGGCTGTCACCAAGAAAAGTAACAAAACCAAGACAAAAGATATCATTTTGCTGCTATATAAAACATTGGTATACAGGCAGTTCTGCTCTCTCCAACTCAAGAAACAGGGTTAAGAGAAGGTACAGAGAAGAGCAACTCAAATGATTCAGAGGATGGAGCAGTTGCCTTACAAAGAGAGACTACAAAAGCTGGAACTCTTCATTTTAAAGAGCAGAAGACCGAGGGGGTAATACGATCAAAATTTATAAAAGCATTAAGGCAGAGTATGGTGAAAGAAGAACCATTGCTCACCAAATCCCACAATATTATAACAAGGAGGAATGTGATGAAACTATATTGAGATCAGCTTAACAAAGATAAAAAGCAGCACACCTTTACATAACAGCCAGTGATTTTATGAAGCTTGCTGTCACAAGAGATTGTAGAGGCAGCAAGTATAAAAAAAGGATTAGACAAATTCAAGAATACCACCTCTGTATGTGGTCCCTTTTAATCCACCATGGGGAAGTACCAGACCAGGGGAACGGACTGCAGAAAACTCATGTGCTGCTCCTCAACAGCCTGTTCTGCTGTTGAAGACGAATTCTTGTCTGACTCAGCACAAAATTTCACAGGTTGGATTTTTCCAGCTATGTTGAGAGTATCTCTTTTGCTTTAAAGTCTGATGTTTGTGTTTGTAAGCAGACCTAGGCCCTCATTTACAAAAATAATTAATATTTGGATTATTGACAGACCAGGCCACTAAAAAAAAAAAAAAAAGAAAAGATAGTATTTTATATTGTTTAACACCCCACCCCACCCCCCCCCGTAACACTTCCTATTCATAGGAATTTGCAAATTTGAGTATTGAAATAAAACCAACCCTCTTCTTTTCAGTATTGTGGAGAGTTTGGTACATTTTCACTGTCTGCACAGGTCTGGCTTTAGGCAGACAGTCTTCATTAAGTTACAAGGTACAGTCTCATACTAACTCAGAGCCATTTAAAATATTCCGTGTGTTCAGCAGATCGAAAATTACTTTTATTATTAAAAAAAGTGGCAATCAACCTCTTGATTTTGATTCAAATTATGACCTGGGAATTCCAAGCTTGTGATTTTCTTGACAATCTCTGTACAGCAGCTTCCATTACTGTCACTTATGCTGACAGATTTTTCATTAGTTGTGTCAAAATAAAAATAGATTTTTATCTACCGAGAATAAAAACTTCATCAGCTGCTCAGTGCAAGGTTACATTTTTATTGAAGATTCCTGATCACAGTGAAGGGAACTCAGCACCTGAAAATTAAAACCAAACCAAGAGCTGCTTTGGGTTTGGTATAACCAATGTTATACCTATGAATGCATACAGCTAAAAATGGACAAAATATAATTGAAAATCAATATGATCATGTTGACTATATAACATTGCTTTAATTTCAAGAAGGTCTTTATAGAAATAAGTACCATCAAGAACTGATCACTCAGCAGAACGTGTGGAGCTATATTGTGGGATACCTAAAGCACCATTCTTGCCCCAGCTGAGATGCCCCAGATTGTGGCTGCTAACGCATCCCCCAGGTTACATTAGCGACACAGAAATCACAAAAAGTGGCAAGTTGCTGCTGTCTGTCATTCCTGTCCCATTAAAGAAAAAAAAAAACCACCAAAACAGCCGAGCTAGCTTTGAGAAAACAGCTTTCCAAAATCTCAGAATGAAAGCCAGCCACGTTCCCCCCATCCCCACCACAACACTAACCTGTCATTAAGCATCACCATTTTTGTGCAATACTAAAACATTATGTTCTTCCAAAGTTATTCTTATATTCCATATTTTTTGAATTCTTCATGTGGATGACTCTAGCCTAAGTGAAACTGTAATACAAATAAATGCAATTATACAACTTATACAGTGCACTTTTTCCTCAGCCTTGTTCTCCTTTCATGTTCTCCTCCAGACTATGCTGTGGAAACAGATTTTGCATTACTGTTGTCAAAATAAAAAAAAAAAATAAAAAAAAAAAAGGCTTTCAGCTTCCTCCACTTGGAACATAAGGTAGTTTAGTAAAGCATTAAGTAAATAAGAATTTGCAGAGAAGTTGCCATAATAAAAATACCTTGGTAGCAAGGTGAAGTACAGTTAGCAGATTGTTTTAAAAATAGAGGTTATAGCACATGTCAAAAATGAATAGGATATTGCCATATTAGGATGAAACATTACACTGGGAATTAAAAGACAAACAAAAATCTATTTTAGATATTAACTTGATACCAGATTGAGAATTGGAGAAGAAACTTTATCTGCAGTTCAAGTATTTAAACTCCTAACTTCCATCCATGTACAACATGTTCATTTCACTCTGTGTTCTCATTAATCAGGGCATGAAACAGCTGTAATACACTGAAAAAGGACAAAACACTTCATCGGACTGAGACTTAGTGCCAAAGATTTAAGGGTCTTTGTGTTATTACACAACTCGGCTAACTTAGTCTTAGGGTAGTATTTTACAGCTACCATTTGGAGCTTTAATAGCTGTTCCTTTTAAATTATACATTCGCTGAACTGAGAGATTTAAAACAACTAAGTCTGACTGGTTTTGAGAAAGAAGAATATAAAAGGTACGTATTTCAGGAAGAAAAAAAATTAGAACCCCTTCATAACCTCCATAACAAGCAGTCAAAGCACTCAGCTGGCAAGTGTTTTTTCTTTACTGGAGTTATTTGGGTCTCAGTCAACTAAGTAGGAGGAGCACACAACACACTTGCCATTCTGCAAAGTATATGCAGTATAAGTCCAAAATAAACCATTTTGCCACCTCACACAGCAAAATATGGAAAAAAAAAATAATCCCATTACATTTCCACAGAAAAGAGCAAACTCTTCCTCCAGTTCTAGCCAGTGTTAATACGCAAATAACAGTTGATCAATTACTTGAGGAAATTACAAAAGCATCATATAACAAAAACATACTAAACACCGCTACAAACTTTTAAACGATCCTTTCTTGATAACAAATCATAAGTTACACTTGTCATAACAAACCTTCTGTGTTTTACTTCTTGCAGTTTTAATTTTTGCCCTTCCGAGAATGTTTAAACAAATTCCAGGGATGCTGCCAGACTTCCTAGGAGCTACGCTGGGTAGAAAGGAGCCTACAGAGCCACTCAGAGCTTGTGACTCTCCAGGGGAAGCTGGGGAACAACTTATTTCCTTCCTGCAGGCTTTTTCCACACCTCTGTCTGACTTTCACTGATCAAGTGAGGAAAGAGAAAAAGCTTTTAGCAACAGAATTCACCCAAGGCCAGGAAGAGTTGTAGAACAGAATAGAACAGTTCAGTTGGAAGGGACCTACAACCACCATCTAGTCCAAAGCATACACATTGTAAACATCATACAATTTCAGGAAATCTCAGTATCACACAAGTGTGCTTAAAAAGAGTTAATTCAGTCCTTGCAGTTGGTATCTTACTCAATACTCAAGTCTATAGAGTCAAACAGACACCAATTTCACAGACGCTATAGCCCTACGATCTGTGGATTCCTGACATGTTTAGAATTACAGAGAAGTTTATTAACTGAATACCCAAGAATTCCTGAAGTTTTATAGTGTTTCCGATTGCTGCAGATACAGAGATTACATACTTTAATTCAGTGGCTGCACTCCACTGCAAGTTTATATTGGCCCCACATTTGTTTTACTGGATGGCACATAAAATCCTGGATACGTATTAATCATGTTTTGAATTACATTTTCTAGTATTTTTCCACTAACGGTCTTAGCTTAATACTCTACTTCTAGAATAATTAAATCAATAAATCCTTTAATTCCATAACAACTCAAAAGCAAGAATCTCTCACTTACGTATACAACTTTTCAGGCATGAGGAGACAAATAATATTTCCCACTACTGAGAAATTAATCTTTAAGCAAGAAGGCTGGGAATCTAATTTGAGTGAAGTATGCAAGCAGGAAAAAAAAGCAACGTAAAGCAACAGGCCCTTGGAAAAGCTGAAGTAGCACAGACAGTGAAAAATCTTTTTGATTATAATCAAAATTATTTAGAGAAAGCAGAAATACAGGATAGATACACCACAGATTGGAAACCTGTTCCCAGTTTGACTGCAGATCTTGTGTGTGACCTGGAGCAAATCAGTTACTGTGTGTTCTTTGGTCTCCACACTGCAGAAAATACCTTCTTTATTCTCCTCCACAAGAGTCTGGTCGTGATTTCTTATCATTTTATTGAGTGTCTCACTAGAAGTGGCATTTCATTTTAATCAAATTTGTTCATGAATGACTTTTTGAATGATGGGGACTTCAGAAGTAATAAAAGTGGAACTAAAAAAATACACGATCTCTCTCCTTTGTGATCAGAATGATAGAAAAAATTGCGTAAAAGCACAGAAGTGGAAACGAAGCTGCAGGATAAAAAGCAGTATTTTGAAACAAGGAATATCACTGAACTTTTTTATTACTGGTATTCTGTAACTAACAGTGGTACTGTAGGCTCAGGTTACATTTATTCACAATTAAGGAGTATCAGAGAACAGTGGAGGTTGGAAGGGATCTTTGGAGACCGATTTAGACCAGCCCCCCTCAAAAAACAGAGTCACCTAGAGCAGTTGAGTCCAGTTGAGTTCTGAGTATCTCCACGGGTGGAGGCTCTAGAACATCCTGGGGCAACCTGTTCCAGTGTTCAACCATCTTCAAAACAGAAGAAGAAAAAAAAAAAAAAAGGGCAAAAAGAAGTTTTTTCTTCTGTTTAAATGGTATTTTTTGTATTTCAATTTGTGCCTATTGCCTCTTGTCCTGTCACTGGCTTTGTTTTCCTTACCCTCCTCAGATATTTGTACATATTCGTAAGACGCCCAGAGTCTTCTCTTCTACACACTAAACAGTCCCACCTCTCTCAGCCTCTTCCCACATCAAACGTGCTCCAGTGGCCCTTCACTGGACTCTCTCCGGTATGTCCATGTCTCTCTTCTACCAAGAAGCCCTCAACTGGACACAGCACTCCAGGTGTGGCCTCACCAGTGCTAAACACCTCCCTTGACCTGCTGGTAATACTCCTCCTAATGCAGGCCAGAGTACTGTTGGCCTTCGCTGCCCCATGGTCCTTCTCCACTAAGCTGCTTTCCAACCAGGAAGTCCCCAGCCCATACAAGGGCATGGGATTCTTCCTCCCCAGGAGCAGGACACAGCAATTGCCTTTGCTGAACTTGATGAGGTTTCTGTTGGCTGATTTCTGCAGCCTGTCTCTCTGAATGGCAGCACAGCCATCTGGTGTATCAGCCACTCCCCCTCCTTTTGTATTGCCTGTGCACTTTCTGTGGGTACACTCTGTATTATCATCCTGGCCATTAATTAAGATGTTACACAGCACTGTCCCCATTAACAACTCCTGGGGTCCGCCAGTAGTGACTGACCTCTAACTGGACTTTGTGTCACTGATCACAACACTTTGAGCCTGGCAGCTCACCCAGTTTTCTGTCCATCTCATCATCCACTTACCCAGCTTGTACTTCATCAGATTGTCTATTAGAGTGTTTTCAGAGACAGTGTCAAAAGTCTTGCTAAATTCAAGATAACAACCTCCACTGCTCTCTCCTCATCCACTGAGCCTTGGCTGCAGAATGTTATCAGGCTGATGGTTTCCACTTCATAAAACCATGCTGACTCCTCCCAATCACTGTCTTGTCTTTAATGTGTTTGGAAATGGTTTCCAGGATTACTTGCTCCATCATCTTCCAAGGGATTGAGGTGAGGCTGACTGGTCTGCACTTCCCTAAATCCTCCTTCTTGCTCTTCTTTCAAGAAGAATATAAGAGTTTGCATCCTTCCAGCCCTCAGGAACCACCACCAGTTGCTATGACCTTTGAAATCTAATGGAGAATGGCCTTGCACTGCCATCAAGCAGTAGTTCCCTCAGCACCTGGAGGCGTAACACATCAGGTTCACTGGTCCTGTGTACATGCAGTTCCCAAACTTGACCCTCCTCCACCTGAGGTAAGTATTCCATGCTCCTGACTTTCCCACTGGTCTCAGAGACCTGGGATTGTAGAAGGCTGCTCTTACCAGTAAAGACCAAGGTGAAGAAGGCACTGGGTAACTTGGCCTTCTTCCATGTCCTTTATCACCAAGTCCTCTGCCTCATTCAGCAGCAGGCACAAGTTTGCCCTAGTCTTCCTTTTTCTGCTGATAGGACACCTTTCTGTAGAAGGAGGCCAACTTCTTGTTGGCCTTCATGTTCCTTGCTAGATTCAACTACAGGTGAGCTTTGGCTTTCCTAATCCCCATTCCTGCCTGATTTTTTTTCTCCAAATTCCTTCTGGATCACCTGTTACTGCTTCCACCTTTTGTATGCTTCCCTTTTGAGTTTTTTTCATAAGTGCCTTGTTCACCCATGTAGTAGACCGCTCTTAAGATTGTAAGACCATCACACACAGCCAGATTCTGACTCTCTGTCTTTCACTCTACATTCTGTTAGTTCTAAAAGTGAAATTCCTTGTAACAAAACCACACCTTCTTTCTAAGTTTGCTTTTCCATCATCCCTTACAAATATTATTGAGGTACCCCTTGCACAATTTCTACCAACCAGGATTTTCTTATATGAAAACCTAGCAGTTCTAGACGATGTCTGGAGCCCAACTGACACCAAAAATTCCAGTTCCAGTTACTGTATTTTGATTAATTTAGAGTTATTAAATTTAGTAGTTAGATATTTTATAGCTTGGTGCATTTTGGAGGAAAATTAAAAAAAAAAACAAAAATCAGTTTGTGATACAGTACTGAATAAGTGCCAGTAGATCTGAAGTTTAATTTCCAGGCCTCTAAGAGTCCTCTGTAATCTCTGGTAAGTGACTTATTCATTGCACTGAACAATTCTGAACAGGCAGAAAGGAAACAATACTTCCTCACCTCCAAGTGACGATGCTGATACATTCACTTGTTTGGGCAGCTCCATATAAGCACTACATGCGTTCCTACTGACCCACAATAAATTTAGGAAATGGATTATTACCACAGGAGTGCTGATGAATTCCCCCAAACAGCAAGGCACTTTGACTAAAGAATAAGGTCTCAGCTGTTTGTAGCGTTTCTCATGGTAAAATCCTATTTTCCTTCCTGGTCTTTAGCAGCATCCCCAGCGGAAGCAGAATTCTCACATTACAATGACAGGAGGAAATTCTCTCTTTTGAGATGACCAGACTGGAGAGCAGAAGAATAACATACATCAGACCCTCCCTTCCCCTCTGCTTACTGACGGGAAATAAGAGCCTGTAATTACTTCTGAACTCACATTCCCTTTGTGACCAGGCTCATTCATGTACATGCTATTTTCTCTCATTCAGAAAACACAGTAAGACTTCTTCCAAAAGACACATCCGCCCCCAGAATGGGGCAGATCAGCAATTCTCAGAGGTTTACACAGCGTGGGTCATGCTTTTCTATCCATCAAGGAATCTCTCCTCCAGCTCTGTATAGGCTCTGGCTCTTACTCCGTGTCCAAACCCTTGAGTTGTGGAATACAACACAATGCCTCACTGCAGTCCATGGGAATGGATCCTCTGAAACATATTTCTGGGCACATGAAGGAGAAGGAGGTAACTAGGCACAGTTGCCATGGACTTACCAAAGGTAAATCATGCCTGAACATTGAGGAAATTTTTCTAAGACCCCTGCGTAGGACAATCGCACCTCCCATCCCACTTGCCGTTCAACAGCTCTTATTACTAAAATAAAATAAACGTAGCCACTTGCTTTTCTTATTTTGGTGACTTGAGTAGTTAAGTATGGACTTTGTCTTTTCCATTTTAAACAGCTGGATCACATTTTTTTACATTTAAACAATTTAAATTGCTAGTAACAAAACAGCCCTAGTATAAAATCAAGTAGAACTAGAAACATGGAAATAAATGTGCTGGAGTAAAACTTGACTATAGTTGTTGTTATATTTTTATTTTTTTCATTGAGGAAAGTACTTTCCATATAAATAAATTCCCAATTTTATATAAAACCTGTCACTTTACATATCCATGATGTAAGAGGATTTGGCACCTTGAAGGTAAGAGCATTTATTTGTTTTACAGTGTGCTTGCTTTCACATCATGATGCAAAAGCTACTTTCCAGGGGAGCTAAAAAAGGTAAATTCTATTCCAGCTTCAATAAAACCTCAAAAATATTCTGACATCTTTGTTTAACAATGTATCCTCTATACCCACAAACAAAATCAGAGACTCATAAAGGACCTAGAAGAGACATAAAAAGATCTTTTAGTCCACACTCTCCTCCAAGGTAACACTAACTGCATACAGATTTGCAGAAACAGGTTATCATCTTATTCAGGTGTCACATTTTTCCACTTGAAACTTTTTTCTGGCTCATTTGTTAGCAGAAGGCCACTATCATCCCACATCTGCATCAGAAGACAGACCCACGAACAGCAGAGGCGCTGCATCTCGTAAGCCTGCATTCATTGCTTCTGCAGAGTTAATCTTCACATGCCCAGCTCCCCATCACAGCATCCCTACACAGAATGACGGGGGATCTAAAATCTGGCTTTTCACATGACCTGACTGTCATTACAAAAATACACCATCCTTCTTTCCTTTCTATTTAAATGAGATCTGCATCTGCTTTTATCAGCCATCCTTAGACTATTCCCATAAGACACTTGCCTAAGATGTTCTTAGAGGCCCCAGTTGCAGAGATCCTCTACCACTAAAATGTTTTCCCTTGTGTAAGCCTCCCTTGTTGCACTTTAAACTCATAAAGTGCCGTTGTAGGGCAATGATGCAGATGTAAAATGTCAATACATGAACTCAAAACTCAAAGGCTGCTCCTAATTCACAGTACTTTGTAAGGAGAAAAACAGGGAGAAGAGCATTCACTTGATAGGATGATCGCTATTTCTCTTCACTTGGCATGCTCCAACTTTCTTTTGTTCAAATCACACTGACTTTGCACCAGGAGGAAACATTATGAACACGCAGTTATCAAATGAGTCATAAGGTTGTTCTGCGTTTTGACCAAGCTAACCAATTTACATCTCGAAGTATTTTTAAACAGAACAAAGATGGAGAATTGCAAACGCTGTTCCACAGAGGATATAGGTTTTGAAAGTCTTACATCCTGCTAAGTACTAAGATTAGGCTTAGCATACAGCCCTTGAGGTAGATCTGATTATGCTGTGTGAAACCTCTCAATGAAGTACCATCTTCGAGAGCTTTTATGACCAAGAAGCTCTCCTCTCCTCTGGGATGAGGATCAAGTGTCCTATTTATTTCATTGGCCTTTCACATAAAAGTGGAAAGCATGGAAAATATTTTTTAAAAATAGATGTGGTAAATCAGATTTCCTCTTACATTTCCTGGTCATGTTTCTTCGGTATCTACGCTCTTCTGTTCAAAATACTTTTACTCTCATAATTGCTTACTTGTATTTAATACAGATACTATAAACTTTTGAGATTCATCCAGTTGCTAAGTAGTAAGTACTTAAGGACGGGCTGTAGTTGCCGTCTTTTCCCTGTGATAAGAGCTGGAGGACTTGGCCAGATAAACCCTAGAAAATCTTGCCCATGCCATCTCCTATGCTGTTAGGTTCTTGTTAAGACAATACCATTGGGAGCTTCAATGACTGAGGCACAAGCACCTGTATTTGAGGACCAGTAATTCGGAGCACAAAGGCAGGGCAGGTGCTCCTTAGAACTAAACTCACCAAAAATTCTGACCCAGAGCATCCCATTTTCTTTGCACACCTGTGCTGGAGGCTGAGTTACGTTAGAACTTTCTCCATGCACAGAGGAAGTCAGAGGAAAAAAACCTAAAATCATTAAAAATATATTAATCAGATCTAAGCTGTGTGATGAAAATTTTAAATCTACAGGATGATCTTCAATCTCCTTTCAAACTAGATAGGCTTCAAAGAAAAGGCTAGGTAATTATAGTCTTATGGTATCTTAATTCCAACAAAAATAATGTAGCTATTTGTTATAATGCTTTTCTTTTTAAAAAAATGAAAGCCCCTTCAGATGGAATATTTTAAGAAAAAATGATTAGTCCAAAATCTCATTTGCACAAAGATACTCTGAGTTCATTAATTGGTTTCTGACAGTAGTTAGAGATGCTAATCACAAGGACCTGGATGAGGGAAAGGCGACAACAAAGTCAAAGCACCCACATCAAGAGTAATTTCTGAGTCATCTGAATTTATCACTCTCACTTCTTCCAACCAGATTCCTGACCTGGTCTTATACTAGCAAGATGTCTGGGAATAAATGCGATTAATACTCTTCCCCCACCCACCCCTCCTTTTTTTTGTTTTTGTTTGATTGGGTTTTGTTTGCTTGATTGCTTGCTTGGTTTTTATTTGTTTGTTTTTACACCAAAGAGATGCTCCTCAAACAGTTAAACCATCTGTCCACTTCCTATCTTGCTATGCTAGACCCACTGATTCATCTGGGGAAACAGAGAGAAAACAACCTACAAATGCCTATTTCTATGTATGACACACCGGTTTTATTTACCTGGGCTGCAACTACCATCACTAGCAGTTCTAGAAACACAACATTTAACACCACAAAAAAAATTATGGATGTTTCCTGCAATCTAAGGCAAGTTTCAAATCAGCAGTGCTGATTTTAAAGCCGTTCCACTGATTTATCCCATCAGCTGCAGAGACTGCAAGCGTTTTCCTTTACCACCACAGCTACCAGCAGATTTTCAGGTCGCCAATCGAAAGGGAAACTGGTGACCAGCGGCCCGAGATTTCAAGAGGGCATTTGATCAAGCTTCATTGAGCAGCAGCCTCTGAGGGTGCTCATCTGCTCTACAGTTACGCAAACGGACAGAGGATTATTCATCTAGTGACGTTGTAGTTGCTGCTTTCAAACTATCGGTCAAGACGTTGAACAGGTTTTCCATACACAATACGAGCACACAGCAAAAACGTAAGGTATTTTGATTACAAAAGAGGAAATACTTCTCCCCAGACTTTTCTCTCTAAACTACAGGTCAGGACTGCTAATCTCTCAGAGACTTTCGCTCGCACTTCAAAATGTAGCTCCACACCCTCAGAAGGGGCAGAATATATCAAGGTTTAGGCGCGTGTTCCTTTCCATTAACTGGGGTGGTAAATGGCCTGTCAGCACAATACCATAGGCGCCATCGCCAACAACAGCCTTAAACCTCTTTATTCTCCACTGGAAGCCATGGTTTAATTTATATACCCGTTAGTTAATGAAGGTCTTAAACTCACAAAAGAAGCCCGTGGGGGAAAACGCACAGACAGGCGCTGACAAGCTAATAGATGAGGAGAACAACAGGAGGCCTGGAGGTAGGTTGGTTATTGAAGGCTAATGGGCTCCTCCATCTTCCTTGTGCCCACCCCATCTATCTGGAACACAGCACCGAGCCACAGAAGCCTATTTAATTAATGGGCCCTGCTACACACCAGACCTTTTGCTTTTTTTCTCCTTTAGAAACTGGTTGGGTTAGAATTCTCAATGAGAAGGCTGAAGATCGCTTCATGTTTTTTCTAATATACCTTAAAGTTGATAGAATGAAAATACTAATTTTCTATATGTAAAAAAAAACTGACTGTTGAAGTTTGAGACAAAGATCAGGGAAGTTGTAATTTTTACATTTCCAATACTGAACATCTTTTTTTTATTATTACTTATAATTCTCTATCTATTTTAAGACTCAACTTCAATGGGGTGGGAGGTTAATGAGAAACATAACTAAAAATAAATATTCTGACACATAAAGCATAGTGACTGGAGGGGGTGAATTGTTTTCTTTGCAGGCCAGGGGTGGTTTTTTTTAAAGAAGTTTTATAGCAGTTTTACTTTCTGCTGCTACTTAATCACCAAAGATGAATGCAGAGCCTGCTGTGCCTTGGAGCATCCTTTTGGTGCCATTTAAGATTGGACCAAAAATGGGCTGAATATGATCCAGGGCTCAAAACAAGGAGTTACCACCTCAAAGAGCCTGCAGATTTAAACAATCAAGATAGATACAAAAAGGATGCACTAAGACACCCTGTGGAAGGAATACGTCATTTTTTAACCCAGGAGCAACAAAATTTATACTACTATTTGAATACCAAAAGGAGATGAAGGCATTTAAATGGGGAGAGAAAAGTGGCATGATAGGCATGAAATGAGAAAGAGGATCCTTAAAGAAGCACTGACACAAGAAAAAAAAAGGACAAGGAAGAAAAAAACAAAACAGGATTATTAAATCTAGCATCATTGCCAATGGTGATGGGAAAAGCCACACATAAATCTGCAAGGGTCATTTGCAGTGTGAGCCTACATCTTCTGATTTACAATAACCATTCACATATGCTATGAATAATCAAGAATTATTCATATGAATAATCAACGATTGAGAAAAACCACGCTTTGGAGTTTCCAGTTAAATTTGTTAACAACATTTGTCATCAGTTGATACATGGTGTCACTGAAATCATATAATTGAGTTTAGGTGTTCAGTTCACCTACCTAGAAACTTTTTCAATAAACAAATGGGATCAATATCGAAAGACAGAGAGAATGTGCACTAACATTGGTATCAAGAGGAGGGGATGTCCTTCTGAATAAGCAAGCCCCAGCAGTATTAAACTGGAGAGGGATATAAACTACATCTCCTCACTTACTGGAAAGCAAAGTAGAATGTTCTTGTTCTAAGGAAACTGGTTCCAACCGGTTGTCTGAGGAAGAGCCACAAAAAAGCATAAATACAACAAATTTTAAAATTACACTAACATTTCTAATATGAAAGAGAAATAATATCTGAGCAGAGTCCAACTGGAATATAATTCAATTATATATTAACATATATATATAATTCGAACATGTTAACAGTAAAAGCCAGGAAAAAAAATTAAAAAGTGGAAACCACTGTTTGTTTCAGAATAGATGTTGGGTAATACTAATACAGAAAAATGTTTATTTTCTGTCTCTTAAGAATGATTCATGTGTTGTTATCTACAAATTGGGATTTGAATAATAAATAATGACCACTGGTCGCCTTTTTGTGTTTAGCGAAGATTGAGACAGGTTCTTGAAACCAGTGGAAGAAAAAGCCCTCTCCACCACAAACTGCCCTAGCAGACCACACGGTGCTAAATTTTACATAAAAGATGCAACAGAGTTACTCCGGGTCTTAATGGTTGGCAAAAACTGTAATTAATCCTAGAAATTATCTGCTACAAGTGTGCCAGAGGATAAAGATAACATGGAAGCTATCTACACGAAGGAGCCACATATTATTACCTTTCCATGGGACCCACATATAGGTGAGAATATACAATTCCAATAATGAAATGAGTCACTTTACAATGCAAGACACAAAGACAGCTCCACTACCTACTTGGTACTCAGTGTAAGGAATTATGACAGAATTTGATAGAATGTAGATAAGACAGTGATATTTTTTAAGGTACATCATTAGCATGCACAAAAATAATTTAATCTTTTGTAAATTCTAAAAGCTATCATTACGAAGTAAGTTTCCTGCTATGTTTAAAAAAATACACTGTCTCATTATTTATCAAATTTATTTCATATTGCAGTAATAAGAAATTAATAGAAAACAATAAAAATGATCTTTAAAATTTAATGTGAGCATTTCACACTCTGCGCAATTAATACCTGCCTAAAAAGAGATCATAAACTTATTTATAATCAGTAATTCTGCTTTCTACAATAAATAGATGAGTCTTAACAAAGAGTATTTCCACACCTTCCTGGAAGTTACCCATTGCTTTGAACTAAGCATTTATTTCCTTAATGTCTCTTGCATATCCTTCTGAGTACTCTTTTTCTTTACACTATGCTTTTTCACGGACATTTCCAATGCATAGACTTTTTGGACATAAAAACTACTTTGGAAGTGAATACTGCGAATAATACTTTAATACAAAACAGCTGATGCCAATGGAATCTCATGTTAATCTTCTTTATATATGTTCCAATTTACGTTTTACAGGTTATAACAATTATTATAGATTCTATATCCGAAATTTCCAGGTGTTGTTTCTCTAATCAAGCCATAAAAGCTGTTGGAAAAGCTGGTTCTAATAGCAACTTCCTAAGAACACCAACTTTATCACAGCATTATGTGAAAAGGAGAACATGTGCTAATTTTTATAATCTCCCAATACTCTACACCTAACACCTTGAACAAACATTAAGATAAAACACAAACATAGTGTCCTTCTAAAATTAGTAATTTTCCTTTTAAATGAAAATAATCCGTAAAACCTTTTATTCCTTTTTATAAAAATTGGATTATAGTTAACGGCCACACGGGGGTAGCAGTGTGATGGTAATGCTCAGCTACAGTGTCCCATGCTTGGCAGCTGACAGCAAAGCAACCACAGTTGCTGTGTGAAATAAGTGTATTTTTGATTCTTTATAACATATGTGCTTTAACTATAGGAGGTACACACATGTGGCCAATTGTAGTATCAAAATCTGAAATTTGAGAGACTCAGGGAAGAACTGTTGTAAGTTACCCTGTCCTTCTAAGAAGGATTTGTTGAGGAAAAAAAGAACAGTTACAAATCAACATTTAGTGAAAAAATATATAAAAGAGTTTTGGCAGTCATTTAGCAAAAGCTGACATTTTCAATCCCTAAGTTACAGAAGAGTAAACATTTTTGCTAAGGTGAGTTGGTAAATTATCAGTAGTTAGTCACTTCTACCCTTAAATACAGATTTGAGTTTTCTATACATAAAGAAGGCTGCTCGAGCCTTGCTCTTATAAAAAGAAAGGTTAATACCTATTCTCTCTTCAGTGCAAAATAGGGTCAATCTTTTTCTCTCTTAGTTACATCAGCCTGTATCATAAATAACTCACAAGAGTTGGTCTTGTGAAAGTCACTTGCCTTTTTTAAGAATATAAATATTTATTAGATTTGTACCGCATGCAAACATAATAGAGGAGAAAAAAGGCAAAAGTGGTTGCTTGCTATATAAATAGCTGTAAGTACATACAAGACCATACAGTTCAGTTAAGCCTTTATAACAAATTGGTTGTGCTGTGATTTGTTCTTATTCAGCGATGTTGATTCAGAGACTTTTTATTATTTTACTCACATATATTCTATTTTTGATCTATAATAACATATATTACAAACACTTTTTTTTTTTCCTTTTTTAACACATATAGGGGTCCCAAATGCATTTGTTAGCATTGTTACCCATGGTCAGAGACTGCCAAGAGAATACAGGCAGGAAGAGAAAGAAGTCTCGAAGCTGACAAGCCAAGCTGAGCTACAGGCCACCGATTTGCTCCTCTCCAACCTTTTTTCACCCGATGCTTTTGCAAGTAATATGTTGCAAAGTCAATAAACTCCAGCCTTCCTACCATCTGTATACAGGCAGCGTTTGTATTCAAATGGAAAGTCTTGTTAAGGGCTTGCCCAGACTTGAAAGTTGATGCAGATTATGGGAGTGTTTGACACTAAAGTGTAATAGCCGGTCCATAACCCGATGTGCAGTCACTCTCACCCTCAAGCTAAAGCATCACATTCCTGTTTTGCTTAATCCCCTGTTAAAGAACAACTTCTTCGCTGTCAGGATGATTCATTAAATCAACAGCTACGTCTGAAATAATTCTTCAGCAGAGCAAATTCAGCTCTGACAACACAAGGAAAACACAGGAAGAAAAAAAAAGGTCAGAATGGGGTAAGGCACCTCTTGGTGAAAATGGCCAAAGTCAGGGTGGACAAGTGAGGGCAGCAGCATCTTCAGCAGTTCCCACTAAACTCAACAAAATTCAAAAGCACAAAACTTATTTGCCACATCAAGTCTCTCTGAAGAACAGGAGGTTGCTTTTAAACAGAAACCTCAACTGCCTGGTTAAATACAATCTCATCTCACTTTATCTGAATGATGTTACCATTTTATAACACAATATTATATTAAATAGTATTAATTAATATGATACTACCACTGTAATAGCTAAAGGTTTCGTTTGTTAGTAAAAACCCTTTTTCCTAAGCTAGATGAGGCTGAGCAGTTTGTGCTGGCACAACTATGTTCAACAGGCTTAAAATGACCATAATCAAAGGGGATTAGAAAGGCTATTCTTGTTTTTTTACTTCGTGTGTTCGCTAAATCTTTTACAAAACAGTTGCTTTAATTGTAAAACATGGTAGAGTCAATTATTCCCCTTTGTAAAGCTCTCCACAGTGCAGCAGAGAAAGACATTGCAAAATAGTAATAAAACAGGAAAATGCAATTTAAAAAAACCGAGTGTTTTAAGAACATGACAAGTACTGAAAATTTCTTAGGATTTTTTAAAGTACTTCTGCCCTTTCATTTGCAACACTCAAAGCTTGCAGGCAGTAAAAGAAAGTAAGAGGAATAGTGTATTTTTAGGCTGAGCTGCTGATATGTAGAAAACTTAACTGACTTGGGTAAGGTCATGGTGAGTCAGCACCAACAGAACAGTGAATTGAAATCCTAATCCCATTCTCAAACTACTGGATTGACTCATTTCCCACATCCAGTTACTCTGCTTGGATTTTATGCAATACCCTGCTCAAACCATAAAGTTGCTTCTGTAAATGGAATTTTTAGTGTTACAGCCCAGTCTTGTAAATCAATCAAGTAAACATTTCATGACTTTTTAATCAACTTCTGTGATCTCACTTCCCATGTCATACTGTATATCCTTGCTTAATGCTACATAAATGAGTCAAGTTGGGCATTCCGTATGACTGATATAGAATAGTTTTAACACATCTCCTTAGTTCCTGTGTTTCTACAAAAACCCCTGATCACAAAATAAATAAGGTAAAACATAGATATCATCATATCTGTAAATCAATGCATAATATTCTTCTGGAATCAGCTGCTCTATCTTAGAGAAGAAAACAACATACCTCAAGCCTTTTTTCATACAAAATGACTTGACGATTTCAAAATCCCTAAAGGTACTAATAAATGATGTCAAAGATGCTAAGAAAGTTAGAATCATAGAATTGCCTAGGTTGGAAGGGACCTCTCAGATCATCTAGTCCAACCATCAACATAACTCTGACAAAAAAACATCACTAAACCATGTTCCTAAGCGCTAGGTCTACCTGTATTTTAAATACCTTTAAAGTTCACTCTCCTAATCTCATGGAAGGTCCCCCGCAGAAAAAAGAATTTCAGAAGTCCAAAAACCAGTTTAGTCGGGATCTGACCATTGAAAGCTCTGGTGTTACCTGCTGAAAAGAGGGCAGCGTCTTCCTCTGCCTCCAACTGTTACGGACAATATAGATCTATGCAAATACCAAGGGCTTCCCTTCTCCATTTTATCTAAATCTGTAAACCTGAGCATTTCAAACTTCATTGAGAGGAGAAAGAGCTGCATCCTTTGTCAACGTTAAAAACTTTGAGAGAGTGAAGAAGAGAGTGTCATAAATACAGCTAATCCATTCCTGTACAGCAGAAGGCAATTCCATTTGGTAGGTACCCAAAGGCTTTGCCCAGCCTGGTTAAGGAAGAACCCAAAACCTAACTCTGAAAGGTACCTCAAATGCTGGCATTTGTCAGTCACACTCTAATTTCAAAATTCTTTTTCATCTCTCCATTCACAAATGAACCAAAAGGAAGGGACAAAAAATTCAGTTGTTAATACATTAACTGCTGCCTATAGGAAATAGTTGAATTCTTATCATTCTGTTGCAATTTCTTCATACCTCCCCAGGCTGCAGCAGCATAGACTATCAGTTGACTTACAGGAAGTAGGAAAGATGTGAAATTCTGACTGGAGATAGTCATCAGACAAAGATTTCTTAAGCTGTATGTTACATTTCTAGAGTAAAAGTCAGATGTATGACACACCTGGCTGTGTTAAGCAGTCTGGAGGCTATGAAATAGTTAGTTGACTGTTTAAAGAACATTCTTGTGCATGTGAGGCCCTCTAAAGTACCTGAAAGACTATAAATAATCAATATATTATATCTGTTTGTATTTACATAACATTTTAAAATGTTTTTCTTGGGTTTCACAGACCCCAATCCTCTGTGCAGACGCTCAAACACTGGCTCAATGAATTCCAAAAGCACTTCCCTAAGCCTAACTCTGAAGGAATCAAGTCCAAAAAGGTTTTCCTAACTGTCAAATTTGACAAATTAATGTCAAATCTATGTTAAAGACAATACCAGATTGCATATTCCATTCACTTCATAATTATAAAGCTGGACAGAACAAAGATTTTCAATTAGTTTTAGCTACCATCCAAATTCAAGACCTTTACATTCCATTTCTAGGAGAACTCCAGTATCAACTGTCCACAATTCTTTAAGAAATGCAAAGTATTTAATGTGAGAACATAGAAATAACTAACTCCTGAAAATGCTAGCCCAGACGGTGCTCTTCCGTGCTGCTTTCTGACACACAGATAGAAAATACTTCTGAATTAAAGACTACATTATTTAATATGCAAAACCACTCTTCTTGCTTAGAAAGCATGTATCTGTTTCAAAAAGTAGAGTGGCTCAGAGCACAAAATATCGTAGACCAGTAAACCGAGTACAGATGTCATTACATTATTAATTGATTAGGCAAGTGTGATTTTGAAACAAGTCTAAAAAAAAAATAAATGTATTTCCAATTATTTATCTTGGAATGAAGAAATGTTGAGGTTCTTTCAGAAAACCAAGACCGGGACCAAGCTTTGCAGATTCAAGAACCCTCCCTACTGATTCACTAAGTAACCTTGGAAAGCCTTTAATGTCTTCCAGCACCCAAGTTTCCTATGGTATGAAGTGCAGACAATGCCTCCGCCATCAGGGAAGGCGAGTAAGTCATTATTCAGCCTTTATATACAGTTTGCTCCCCATGTATTTTACAGCGTGCCAGGTCATTTTCAAGGCATCCTGCAATGGATATAAACAAATTGATCATAACTTACAGAGAAAGCATTTCTTTTTGCTTATTAGAAGACCCAGCTTTACAGTCATGACCTCCAGAAGCAGAATAATTATCCTTATACCTTCTCCTTCTATGGTTTGCTAACAGAACATATTTATAAAAAAAACTACATATATTTGAAAAAGAATGCAAAGATCCACAGTTTACCAAAAACATGTGCATTATACATTGCTAATTCAAAATATTTATGATCAAATGTTCTAAAAATAGGATAGAGTGGGATAGAGTGCACTCTCAGCAAGTTGGCCGATGACACCAGCCTGTGTGGTGCTGGAGGGAAGGGATGCCATCCAGAGGGACCTGGACAGGCTTGAGCAGAGGGCTTGTACAAACCGCATGAAGTTCACAGCCAAGCCAAGTGCAAGGTCCTGGGACATGGCAATCCCAGGCACAAATACAGGTTGAGTGGAGAATGGCTGGAGAGCAGCCCTGAGGAGAAGGACCTGGGGGTGTTGATGGATGAGAAGCTCAACGTGAGTTGAGAAAGCCAACCGCATCCTGGGCTGCATCAAAAGAAACGTGCCTAGCAGGTCCAGGGAGGTGATTCTACCCCTCCACTTCGCTCTCATGAGGCCCCACCTGGAGCACTGTGTCCAGCTTTGGAGTCCTCAACACAGGAAGGACATGGACCTGTTGGAACAAGTCTAAAGGAGGGCCATGAAAATGATCCAAGTGCTGAACCACCTCTTCTATGATGAGAGGATGAGAGTTGAGGTTGTTCAGCCCAGAAAAGAGAAGGCTCCAGGGAGACCTTATAACAGCCTTCCAGCACCTGAAAGGGGCCTACAGGAGAGATGAGGAGGGACTCTTTATCAGGGAGTGCAGCAATAGGACGAGGGGTAATGGTTTTAAATTGGAAGAGGGGAGATTTAGATTAGATATTAGGAAGAAATTCTTTACTGTGAGGGCGGTGAGACAATGGAACAGGTTGCCCAGAGAAGCTGTGGATGCCCCATCCCTGGAAGTGTTCAAGGCCAGGCTGGTTGGGACCTTGAGCAACCTGGACTGATGGGAGGCGTCCTTGCCCACGGCAGGGGGGTTGGAACTAGATGATCTTTGAGGTCCCTTCCAACTCTAACCATTCTATGATTCTATGAAAAAAATTGGACCACAAGACTTCCCTGTTTCACAAACTCTAATGTAAGATCAGTTTCATAAGTAGGAAAAAAATAATCTGAAAGCATGATAAGGGGGGGTGTTTAACCGAAACATAGTAATTTCAGAAGGATGTAAAGTTGTAATACCATCACCACTCTGTAATTTTAATATCTCACTTGTGCAAAAATCTCCGTTTTCTGGCACATCTAAAGAAACAGATTTTTACAGTTTTTTGCTCTTCTTTCTCAGTTACCCCAATAAAGTAGATCCCTGCACTAGGTAAGGCTAGTTAATAAAAGCCCTCACGCTTGTAGAGAACAGAATTTTTTCCACTGATATAACTCTAACTGCGCAATATACAAATCAGTATATTCTATTTACTGCCATCAGAAATTTGCATGTCCATCTACACACCAAAATGAGGGGGCCAACAGCTTCTTTGCTAAATTGCTTCCTCGCTAAATTGCTTCCTCCAGCTCTGCTTGATCCAGAACAGAGCTAGATCTACCTTTCACTGCTGAAATAATATATTCTCAGGATATCCATCTCCCCCCTCTGCAAGTAAAAGGAATGCCAATTGCAACCAAAGGGCAGAGGACAACACCAAGTGCATCCCTTCTTGTGGAGGACCTCATAAGAAGTTTGCTGCAAGTGTTTTTCAGCAATGACGACAAGAATAAGGAGGAACTACATTTGAAGTAATACCACTTTCTCAAATTGCTACATTACTCATAACAATAAATGTGGAACGGCAGCTCCCAACACCGTTTCTTCAAATTTTATAAAACTACGTGCCTATGGCACTTCAGGAACCTAAAAACAGATATTACAGGTACCTATAAATTAAATTCATATTGCAATGTTAAAAGACACTCAATAACCACATTCACTGTGCCCTCTCCCGTTGCCTTAGAAAACAGAGAAAAATAGATGCAAGTAGTTCCTCTCCACATGCAAAAACTAACTCAGAACCCCTCCCTGCTTTACAAACATTTTTTTTCTGATTAGTTCAGCCAGAGCACACCCAAACTGCAGCCACGCTCTCCCCGGCAGCATGACCTCTCACAACCTTCCTGGTAGGCTTATGCAACCAGGAAACCAACAGCAATACTGTGTAACTTGGCTAATTTCAACCCATCAGGACGTTTTAAATTAAAAACAAATAACTGTGCCCAAATTTAGAATCAGCAGGAAAAAGTGATTTGGAAAATGAGTATAAAGCACACTGAAAATTCCAAAGGCTCTGACATTTCTTCCTATTTTTCAGTCAAATTCACAAAAGTGTTTTACTTCAATTAATTGCTCCTTTCCAGTTGTGAAATAGAGAACATTAGAATTCCGTAACCTGCTAAAAACGGCAAAGTCTGGGTGCTAAGTGTGCATTTCTGTCACAATTTCAAATGAAACTTTCACCCCACTGTTGTATTAATCAGATGCTTTATGCCAAATTATTACTTCAATAAATCTTCAGAAATTGCATTTCATCAGTTTTACTTCAACTTTGTAATATCCTTCATCAGAAGACCACTTAAAAATTGGTTATAATAGCTCCCTACAGAAATACAGCCTTTTTGAACATTTACACACAGACTAGAAGGCTTAATAAAATTGTTACGTATACAGAAAATAGTTTCCAGTGTTGCTGAACTAGGGCAGAAGAAGAGGTTTCCATATGGATACATGAGTGTGAGCTTGTGAGCACCAGCCATACACATAATGTTTTCAAAAATCTTCTACGCTGCAAGCGTATCTACACAGAGGGGCCACATCTCCATCTCCTCCTCCATAGGTGACATGGGGAGAGTAGATTTTTTTCTGCCACACCAAAATAATATCTCCTCTTTGTGGCACCTGTCTTCGTTCGGGATAAGCAGGTTCAAACCACCCAACGAAGAATAGCAAGTGGGAATTGGGACAAAAATCGCCATCTGTGAACAACTTCATGGGAAGTTTGAGGAATTGCACAGCAGGTACATGCTACTGCTACAGAAAGCAGGGAAATCATGTTTTTAGGGAAGGGATGAAGGGAAAAATCAGAGCCAGAACATTCCTCACACATATCACACACACTGATCCTTCTTCCAACAAGGCAGATGGACAGGAGAGGACAGTGAGTTTTCTACACAGCCTAAGAGGGGAAGCATGAAAAGAAAAAGAAAGGCCATCATCAAATTGATTCTAGCCAAGTCATCTTACCATGGCCAGAGATAAGATCTCTGGCAAACAGCTGAATTTTGCTGTATTTTGCTTAAAATAGCAGCCCGTCTGAAGCACTGGGCAGCTGAAAAATGAAAAGGTTTTCTTGAGTGGAGGTGACTCCAAGTATGAGAAACTTGGCTTCACCACAGTCTGGTTTACTTTCTGTCTCCATCTGCTGGTACGTCACATTGACATTCAATATTTTTAAAACTCCCTTAAAATGTCTTTAAAATACAATAGAGCGGTGCAGCTTCCATTAGCATCAGCAGAATAATGGCTGAAATTTTATGGGGAAAAAAAGTCCATTAAAAGTTTCACCTCTACAGCCACATTCAACACTGCTTCAAATAGAACAGTCAACGATGGATGCCTGGAGTTGAAACAAATATCCAGTCTCCGAATGGTTCATTTCTATCCCATTTAAGTAATGATTTACTTTAAAGAGAGTAATGAACATGATTTCCTTCGGTCTTAAGAAAAGCTTTCACTTTTGCCATCATTTCTAATCTACTCTTATTTTCACACATAGCTAAAAATGACTTAAAGAAAATCCTCAAGTTTATACACTGAATTATCAAATAATAACAAAACTGAAACTTTTATACACACATACAAAATAATTGTTTGAAGAGTGACTATAAAGCACCACTGGTCACTGCCTTACTGTTACTTTAGTGCTCAAAGACAAATAGAAATCCCTGGCTGGTCCCCAAATTGCTCTGTACTCCCACTCAAGCTTTGCAAGATAAAACCTATGTCATAAACCTGCTCATAAGCAACTTCCTGATCGTGTTAAACTGACCTTAGATTCATTGCATCCACATTTGTCGAGCACCTATTTTTATCACGACCACGGTTATAATAATCATACCAGGTTATGGGAGGACAATACAGCAGGGGAAAAAAGGAAAAAGAAATCAATACACTCAATAAATACACATTAATATATCCAAGGTAGCCACTGGAAGAGACGCCAGCTTGCCATAAGCTTTCAGTTGAAGCTGCAACTCCGAAGTTACTAAAAATAATGTTTTCCTTTGGAAAAATTGATTTTCATTTACAAGCCAGTCATTTTAGTTTTGCATCAATCCAATTACTTCACTTCAAATTACTGAAAGACAATATACTACGATAATTACTTGGGAACAGATAGGAAACTAGGCAATTGGTGTTTAATATAGTGAAATAATTACAAATTAAAAATATAATTTATCAAGATTTGCCTTATCTGTGTTCAGTTTCTTCTCAGGGTGTAAGGCTTGGTTCAAAAGTCTTCATATTAAACCAGAACTGCAGAGAGGAAAGTGTTTTTAAAAGGCTCCATCCTTTTAATATAAGAAGAAAAAAATCTTACATCTTCTGGTTAAGATAATTATGCATATTAATTTCTAACCAGACTGAGTGACAAAAAAAAATTAACAAATATTAACTCTGTCATCCTGATAGACAAGTAGAGCGTCCATTTTTATATTTTACAATAAAATATCTCATGCTAGTTTCTCTCCAATTACATGACAAAAGGCTGGTGAAGTCTTTAGAAAAGCTGAAGACAGTTGAACATTCTTCTCAAAGCACAGCCCAGCGACAGAAAGGGAAGGGTGTGAAAATCCTGTTTCTTCTGTCACTTAGTGGCATATTTCAAGAAACTGAGGCAGGAGGCAGTTTTTATTTTAAGATCTGGATCAACTGCTCAGTTGGTGAGATATGATTTACCAAACCATGAGCCTGCTCATTAGCCAGCACAAGATCTGGCTGCCCACTTTGCCATCCACACCCGGCTCACTCAAGCAGTGATGGGTCCTTTCATAGAATCATAGAATCATAGAATGGTTTGGGTTGGAAGGGACCTCAAAGATCATCGAGTTCCAACCCCCCTGCCCTGGGCAGGGACACCTCCCACTAGAGCAGGTTGCTCAAGGCCCCATCCAGCCTGGCCTTGAACACCTCCAGGGATGGGGCATCCACCACTTCCCTGGGCAACCTGTTCCAGTGTCTCACCACCCTCACAGTAAAAAATTTCTTCCTGAGATCTAATCTGAATCTTTTTTCTTCCAATTTAAAACCGTTTCCCCTTGTCCTATCATTACCCTTCCTGGCAAAGGGCCCTCCCCAGCTCTTCTATAGGCACCCTTCAGATATTGAAAGGCCGCTAGAAGGTCTCCCCGGAGCCTTCTCTTCTCCAGGCTGAACAATCCCAGCTCCCTCAGCCTGTCTTCACAGGAGAGGTGCTCCAGCCCCCTGATCATCTTCGTGGCCCTCCGCTGCACCTGTTCCACCTGGTCCATGTCCTTTCTGTGTTGAGGACAGTGTCCTTTGCAAGACAGTGTTCATTTTCAGAGAGAAAAATATTTCTTAGTTGCCCCCCATTCCCCCCCCAACACCTCTGCAAGAGAGCACGCCAAGGCAGGGATGCTGCTTGTGGCCACCTCTAAATAACATCCCAGTTTCCGATCCAAGTCTTGGAGAAAAAGAGGCTTCTGAAGACTAAATACCCTCCTTGTAAAACAGGGGTTGGAATCGAAAGCCAGGCAAAACCACTTCTTCCATCAAGCAGAAGCCATTTTACTTAATTTTTGCAATGCATATTTCTTATTTCCATCCCAGGTACCCAGGAAAAACACCTGCAAGGAAGCAGTGGCTGTATCACGTTGATACAGCCTGCAGTATTTAAATCAGACAGGCAGCAGCCCTCCACCTTCCCACGTGGCGATGGGAAACTCTAAAACTACCTGTCACCACCTGTGTCGAAATTCAGAGGGCTTTGCTTTGCATTAGCTGTTTGTTGCAGAAAAATTACTTAAGTAAAACGCATACCCTTTGACAGTACTACATTAAAAATGTGTTGTGCCAAAACACCCCTAGAAGCTACGTAGGATCAGGTTCTTCAAATCTGACTTTCCCTTTTGCAGATATACCCGAGAGCATATCATATCCACATTTTTTCATTTACGATTGTAATATTACAGATACAAAGGAAAAATGGCAGGTTTACTCTTTGTGTTCAAGCATCAGATTTTTGGTGGCTTGGGGGAAAAAATGCAAAAACTTCCAAGAAATTTCTAAAGAGATTCTCCCAAGTAATAACCTTGGCAAAGAAAGCCTTATTCCTGCGTATGCATAATGACTTGGTAAAATTAATTATTTTCCTTTTTAACCCATTAATCATCTGGTTTTCATTCTAGAGGAAGCCCAGAGTTTCATCTCCCTTTGTACTGCAACATTAAACCAAGAAAATTGCCGGTGGCAAAATAAACATCATAATGCTTCATGTAAGGTTTCCAAGATTCTGGTGGGAGCTCTGTACAGAAGTATTTCTGTACTCCGGGTTACGACATTCTGTTATTTAAATATTAATAAAACAGTGATGTAAACCACATTAGAAAAGAAAACAAATCTTTTCAATTAAGTTTATTTTTAGAACAAGTCCTAGGATTCCGAATACAGCAGCGTTTTCTGAACACAGTGTTTTTCCCTTAAGATTTCTCACTGGCAAGACTCCATAATCTACTCCGTTTGGTGGTGGGAGGTGAACTTTTGTAGAGAGAACAGAGGCAGTTTAAAGGGCACCTCAGAACATTTCTAAATGGACAGTCAACACACTCAATAGCTCCTACAAATGTTTAACGGAATAAAAATTGCGATTAGAAGTAAAATTCAGATTTTTTTTTTGTGGCATGGAGTACCAAGTTACAAGGAGTTTTTCCAAAAGTCTTTAGTAAAATAAACTCTGAGGGATACAACAAAGAATATTAGCTCGCAGCACAAGAGAAATGGGGCTAAGCAGTGCTGTAACAAACCTAATTTATTCACCAGACTGATGCAATCTGGCCTCAACCAGATTGTATTGTCACATCTCTACATGGAAAAAAAAAAAAAATCAAAAGCTGCTATTTTTAGGGGAAAAAAATATTTCTTTAACGTTTCTGGATAGTAGCCAGCAGCACAGGGCTATGTCAAGATGATGGAATAACCCAACCTTACATCTCTAAGCATCACGGTCACAGGAAACAGAGGCCAAGGCTAAAATGTGACCTATTGTGGGAGGATTTAGTTAATCTCGGGCTTTAAATGGAGCAATTTTTTTCACAAAAAAAATAAAAAAAATTCAAAAAAAGACATTGATAAGTTAAGTACATGGGTCATACTATATTTGTTTAGTAACCATAAAATATCCACTCAGACTCTCCATGCCACACTTCCATGAGGGGAATGATGCACATGCATCTCTCTCGCCTACGTTCCCTCAACAGCCCAGCCAGAAATGAGACGTAGCTCTGAACTTTGCTTCTCAAGAAGAGCAAACACCCCCAAGAAACTCCCCGTCCTTTCACGACCCATCGGCAAAGGCTCTATTAGAAACGGGATTTTTTCATTCCTATGAAAACACCTGCTGCTGACGGACAGCTGGGATTTTAACACAAGTATTAGGAGAGCTTAAAGCTTAATACCAGGCTTTTCAACAAGAGGACGTGAAAGCGTTTCCTTACACGCATTTCCAAATTCGTTTAGCGGGGGATATGGGGGAGCAGGAACCCCCACGGCACAGAGTCAGGACAAAGAGCCGAGTTGGTGCCTGGCGTAGGGTTAAAGAGGAGGGCTGGCAGGCAGGAGCAGAAGGCAGCTGCCAAAACCTCCAACTTCTCCTCTTTACGAAAACCATTCCCCCTCGGCGGCCGCGCCGCTCCCGGCGCCCCGTTAACTGGAGGTGCACGCGCGGGCAAGCACGAGCAGAACGTGGCTCCGTTAAGGAGAACCATAAATACTGCGCTCCCAAAGAATGCGCAGCATGTATAAATACTCCCAACTCAAAACAATCTGTCACTAGCCACAGAGAGAGGTTTCCTAGCGGGCAAAAATTCTGACGCCGTTGAGGGTCAAGCGGGCAAAATGCCAGAAGTGAAGGGAAAAAAGGCAAAATAATAATAATAAAAAAATAATATGCACACACATATATATACACAAACCCCTAAATCCCTAAACACCTCTTAAGTCTATGTAATGCTCATGATTCACATAATCACACTTTTGAGTACACTGACGCGCTGAGGTTTTCTTTCTCAAGTGATAATCTGGGAAAGTTACTGGTTCCAGTTACTGTGCACTGAGAAATCCAAGCGTGAAAAACAGACACAAAACAGGTACATTGGGGCTTATCGGGAAAATTGAGTGTTTAAAATAGACCTTTTCTTTTTGTGGGTGTACCAATAGAAGAGGGGTTGAATAAAGAGTTGAATTTTTGATACGCACACGACTTCAATAAAGAAATAAAAAGAAAAACCTCATATTTAACAATACAGATCTTAATATTCAGATACATCACTGAGGACACTCCTTCCAGGAATTCTAGTTGTCCCACACAGACATATCTGGAAACATTACATCAGTAAACAGCCATGGTATTAAACAAAAATCACAATCCCATTTAGTAAAGATCAAAGATAGGGATAAATGTCAAAAATAATCATAATAAAAGCCAGGAGGAACTGGCTTCATAGCTCTTCATAGGAACTATATAGTAGCAGCAGTATACAGACTACATACCTTACATGCATGTATTTCTCTAAGGGGAAAGAAAATAGCAACAGACGTGATACTGGACTTCATCATAGGTCTGGGAGATAAGTGAACAACTAACAAACATGGGGACATACAAGAAAGAAGAAGAATTAATACCCTCTCACAAAAATGCCCAAAGGCAAGAGCAAAGTTCATATAATCATACTGCAAACCTCACATAGTCCAAACCAGTCCAAGCCTGGAACACACTTGGAGACAAACCTCACATACACATGCCTGACATAGTACAGAAGGATGCAAATCCACTTTACAGGTCTGCACATCCTGCTGATGTCTGATTGCTCACCACAGCATAAGAGCAATTAACGGGGACAAGCAAGATCAGCAGTTTCATGACAAACTGAACCATGCTGGATGGCAAAGAGTTTATGTCCCAAAAGTTTTATTTGTTTATTGCTCTTTCTAGAGTAGCAGGAGCACAAGAGGTAAAGGAATAGACTTTTACAGCTCTTCAACAGTGTACCAGCTACCTTAAAATACCCATAAATACTACAACCGATGCAGTTACTTTTTTGTACTTTTGAAAGGACAGTACCTCTCGCATTTCACCCCATCAGTCAGGACCAAAGATAAATCAGGAGCACATCCCTACAGATTTGAAATCCTCTTACCCGAAGTACCATACGTTTCTAAAATCTATGTTCATTAAAACACATTGATCAACACACGTTTTACAAAGTGCCTGCCTTCTGCCCTCCTCACCTCCACCAAGCTTCCATACAGAAGGCAACTTTTCTCAACAGAAACTGTGCCTTTAGGTGAGAAGTACCCAAAAAGTGAAAGCTCTTCTGCCAAGAAAACCCAAACCAAACCCAGAGCATGACCCTGATAGGTGACACCCTCCGTAGACATTTAAGCTGACAGAGTAAGAAACTCATTTCTCTGGTTTGCGACAGAACAATTTATATGAAGTATTAAAGCTCCAAAACATGACTGCAAAAAAACACCATCTGGTTCATTCAGGCTCCTCCATTTCCAAATAGTATATAGGAGCTAAAGCTCTCTTACTGCAAGTGTCCAGATTGGGCCCAGCAGTGAGCAGTCCAGATGCTTACTCCCATCGAAACATGCCTGGGATTCTCCTAATATCCTAGAAGAGTCTGATGTGGCAGGTGCTGTCAACATAGATGTGCTCAAAGTCTACATCATACCACCAGGAAAGTTGTTTTTGCAAAAGAGCCATCACAATCACTTGTATTGAGGAACATACAAAAGGGCTGATGGTCCAAGTAGGTCACAGTTAAAAGTGTGGCCCACGATGCAAGAAATCTATGATTGCACTCCATTCTTCAGCTAGAGGGGGCCCAAATCCATAAGTCTCTTTTGAAGACAGTAACTTCATTAGAAGCTGTTCAGCCACAAAACAATGCCATACTCATCCTGCTGAAGGTGCACCACTCCACAAAAAAATAATTAGCATTCAAAGGGGTTTTAAAAAATCAAGACTCCATGCGCCAACAGACACTTCCACAGAAAGCATCAGACCAAGGTTCTGACCTCTGCTCCGGCGACCATTTATGCGGTGTATATTATACAGTCGCTGCCTAAACACAGCTACGGGTTAGGTTTTTTTTTGTATGGGATGCATCACTCTGTGGATTTAATACTATGATTTTCAGGCCATAACATCATAATTATGTCTTTGCCACTTAACTCTTGAGGGAAGTGAGCACAATGTCTAAAACATAACCAGAGCAAACTTTTAAACCAAAATCTGCATCTCTGAAGTTACAAGAAAGCCAGTAATTTCTGCTGGCTTTGTCCTTATTTTCCTTCTATTTCTGCAGAAATATGACCTCGGACTGTACTTCCTATCCAGAATTGGTTGGGCAGTGCTGTAGTACCTCCAGAAATGCTAGTTGACCTCTACTGAAGCCATAAACTTTGAATGAGTCTCCAGAAAAAAAAGGCTGTTTTGTTTCCAGAACTAAATACTAAAAATCCAGTTTTATAGATGCATTTAGACCACAAAATCTTGTAAATTAGCATCTCAGTTTTACATCTGTACCTTTTTTGAGTCCCCTGTCATTATTGCTCTTATGCTTTCAACAAGCCAATTACCTTAAAATAACCACCAGTACCCAAAAATAACTATTTTTCAATGCGTAATGCTATATTTGACACTCATTTGCCAATTAATATTCTGGTTTTAGCACGTCAGTTTACAATTTTTCAAGTCTATTTTAATCGCTACAAGTGATTTGGTTGCTGAAATTTTGACCTATTTTAAATGACCTAGCAGAGAAAAAAAATAATAATAAAAATCAGCCCCCTTGTACCAGGTTAATGCTCTAATATCTAGGCTGCAGATAATCCCAGATAGATGCTTTCATGAGTTACTGAGTCATTTAGCACCAAAGCAAGCGAGAGGACTACATTTGTTTGAGACACAACAAAAGCACATGACATCCTGTGCTATATATCCGGATACTGCTGTCATGAACAGGGAAGCGATTTTGAGTACGGCTGCCAAATTATACTTTTTTCCAGCATGAAGTCCCAACAGGGAACACAGCTTCTTCCTTTTCTGCATTGATCCAGCAGTCCCAAAGGCAGACACAGCAACCTGGTAAGCCCGGATCTGATTCAAGGTCCTCTCCATGTCAACAGCGAAAATTCCTTTGTTTAGGATGGGAGGAGGATCAGGTTCCCAAAAAACTCATGGTTCAGCTTCCCTTGTCAGTACCTTTTCAGCCCAGGACCTACACGGCATTTCACAGCATCCTATTTCATAGAATCATAGAATCATAGAATTGCCCAGGCCGGAAGGGACCTCCAAAGGTCATCTAGTCCGACCTCCCCGCAGTCAGCAGGGACACCCCCAACTAGACCAGGTTGCCCAGGGCCTCGTCGAGCCTCTCCTTGAATATCTCCAGGGAAGGGGCCTCAACCACCTCCCTGGGCAACCTGTTCCAGTGCTCCACCACCCTCACAGTGAAGAACCCTCTCCTCATCTCCAGTCTAAATCTGTTCCCCTCCAGCTTGAAGCCATTTCATCTTCCTCCTCCCGATTCTCAGCTCAACTGTACTAACAGAAAAACCTCCATGCGTGTTTGTACTCAAATGGGCCACATACTCCATTTAGATGCAAATTTGGGACCACTCCAGAACTTTCCGCTAACTCAGACACTCATGAAGAATTAACCGTCTGTGTCACGCCATCTGTTGCCTGGTGTACCTCAGAGCAGCCCAAAACACAGTTTGGCACATCTCATTTTCTTGCCACCTAAAGTGGCAAATGGTTTTTTGGTTACAAAAAACAATGCGAGAGACTAAAATCATACATTTTTCTATACTTTGGGATAGGGACGGCTGTTTCAGGGAACGTTACAAACATGTTTTCGTTGGCAACTTACTGGTTTTCAAATTGTGTTTGTTAAATTATTGGTAGTCTGCAAGAACCAAATCAAAAGGAAGTTTTCTGCATGAGAACAATGAAGAAATGTAAAAATAACTGTATTCAAAAAGAACTCTCTTCTTTTTTTTCTACTCTTTCTTTAAATAAATGGAGACAACAGACCCACCGCACTGCATATTTAATAGAAGTTTACATGTGTTGACTCTTACGAAGTGAAGTAACATCTATCTCCTTGAAATTAATTTTCTCAAAAGCTCCTTCTAAACAGCAAGCAACCAAGGCCAAAATGTTGATCATAAATAATGTGTAAACACTATTAACCATTATGTTGTTATTTCATCAACATTTCTGCCAGAAAGAAGAAATAAAATTGCACCAAAATACAGTGATACCTGTATTATACAGACATCCAGTGACTGTATCGTCTGAGCTTCACTTACATTGTAGATAATAAATATACACTGTGGCGTCTTGGCTTTCACTTATATTGTAAATAAAAAAATCCTGATATGTTTATGGAAAAGTTATCCTCAACAGAATCAGACCCGATCCAAGAACCCCTGAGAATGTCAAATTCTGTGTATTTGGTCTTAAAGAACAAAAATTTCAACAAGAGCTTATGCAATCTAGACTAAGGTTTCACATTTTGCATCAAAAATTGACTGAAAGTGCAAATAAGGTTTCTGTATTTCACACCTATTTTTCTTAGCCTGTATTTATCTCAGTATTTCTAAAATAACACCTCTTACAAACGCTCACATGGGCAACTGCATTAGAGTCAGCCGAGAGGCTTTGGTGACTCTTTGCTAATGTCATCTCACAAAAGAGGAACCCAAAAGACACAGTGGGTGGAAACACACTTTATCCCCTGCCCGATCTTACATAAAAACTGAAAGTAAATTAACAAGTACAGACATCCTATGGAATATAGACAGTACTGAAATATTATAAATTTTAAAAAACAATAAAAGCAGCTCAGGAAAAAAAGTGTGGCAAAGGCATGACTTGTGAATCAGGGACAGGGACTCAATTCCCACCTGCCGCAGACTTCCTGATGATTGCATCAGGCAACTTTTCATTCCTCTTTTTTACCTTCATTTCACAGTCGGAAATAGCAAAAATACTTTCTTATTCATAGAAGGGGGAAAAGATAAATTTAGTTCTTTTGATGAATCATTCAGACACAATAGCCAGGGGAGTCATTCTAATATCCCGAATAAGTTAGACAGGCAGGCGTTATTGGCAGAAGTTTCAAGTAATCTTTATGCAATATCAAATTATACTGCAGTCTATCGAAAAATCAGAAGGGAACCACCTATTCTTTTAAAGAGCATTCATATAGGATTTCCAGATAAAAGACTGTATGGCATGATGAATTTAACACAGTGTTAAACAGCACATTACCCTATTACCCTATTAAATGTTTTTAATGTACATCTTCCTAAATAATTTAAGAATAATTTAAACTTACAATTTAAATAATAATTTTAACTTACATTTTAATAATTTAAACTTACGTTTTCTGGAAGCATCTAGAGTCAGTTCAATGCCTGCACAGACAGCAACAGCTTCTTAATTCACTTCACTTGCCTACCAATGTGGGAGCACTGCTTACCTTTGCAGAAAGGACAGAGTATAACTCTGATCGCAGACTTTCTAGTGTAGAATACACAATTTATTTCTAAATATAAAACCTTTCTCTGTGTATGTTTAAAAAACTTTACACAAAGCAGACAATTTTGATTTGAACTGTTTAGATAAAGTGGCTGATTTTAGCTGCAGGAACCCTAGAAAGAATGTTTTGAGACTGTTTAGATGAATACCTGCAAAGTTGTTCAAGTCTAATCAGAAATTAAAAATATAAGAAGGCCAGATACTCTAACCCAGGTAATAGAAGGAATGCAGCTCAGATAGACAGAATCTCAGAACAGACATTTAATCCAGAGTACTTGACTTAGGGGTGTTCCCAGTAGTACTTACAGCTTAATTTAAAGGGTTATCTACACTTCAAAAGTGAAATCAGTCAAGTTAACCTGCAACAGTCATCTGAATTTACAATTTTTTTACTCTAAAACATCTGACTTTTTAGACATGCCGTTATATCAATTTTGAAAGCGTGCATATTTTGACACTGAAGTACCTTCGCCGACAACTTCAACAAAATAATTGTATGTCTAACTGTCCTACAGCAATGGTTGACTGTCTGCCAAGTTCTCCAGTTATTAGTCCTCACGCTCTTCTGGCAACATGGACAGCCCAAATTTATCTGAATATCATAAAAGCTAGTGAATTTATACATCATGTTGGGTCACCACTGACCCAACATCAGCTTGCTACTTAAGTGTGAGCACACAGTCGGTGACTACTTATGATGCAGAATTCATAGGCAATGTTATATCCTTTTTCATTTGAGTATCAACATGGCCTCTTGACCACTATGCTATTGGGAAGAAGTGTTTGAAAGTCCATCTGTACTCCGTCCTGCTTTGTTGATAAACCTCCAGGTCACTGTGTAGGACCAGAATACTCAAGTACAGCTCGATGTCAGTGATTTTCAACCTTTTTTTTTTTTTTTCACCTGAAGGCCCCCAAAACAAAAGAACAGACCTCTGAATAGTAGTTTTATACTTTCTGACAACGGACTTGGCCTCCTCTATGACTTTTTGGAAGCCTGTGTCCCCAGACATGAACTAAAAAATGCTGGGGTTTTGAGAAATGCACTCCAACAAGTTAGAAGATAACATTTCAGTTTCCAATATAGTTCCGGGTGCTGCAGTATCTGTAAGACTGTAAAAACACTTCACTGCTCAACCTGTGCATTTTCTGGGAAATTCCCCATCAGCCACAAAAACAAAATTCTTGGATCTTATTACCAAGGAAAACAAGAGACATAAATCCATGAAGGTCATGAATTTGAGTGTAAATGCTGGATGACAGAACATGGTATCAAGGGATAGGACTGTGAGGCAGACCATTCATAAAGTTCACGCATCACATAAGCCTACTTCTTATGGGTCACCAGACTAATGCAGTAGGATCCAGATTCCATTTTTTTAATTATATCAACTCCAAGTCATTATGTCAGTCACTCTCCTGAGAGCCAGCATTTCTGTTGTCATAAGACAGATGAGTGTAAGTAGAATCAATTTCCAACTCTTTTTCTTTTCCCTACAGCTGCCGATACTTCCTTAATATCAGTTAAATCATCTGTGAAGCATCAAAGATATTCAAAGAATTCTTGGGATCACCAGGGAAGGAGAGAAACTTTGAAGTGTTGGGTTGCCAAAGGAGACACACAAGAACAGATAAGGAGAGACAAATTAAGGAGAGACAAAAGAACAGGTAATTCCCACAGACATGATTTTTGGAAATGGAGGACCTTGGCTAGATAATAACAAGAAGTTAATGCGGTTACTGATTGTCCCATACTTTAGATGTACTCTTGCAGTCTTCAGTCTCTCAATACCCCTGAAGTACTAGACATGTCCCTTACTGCTCTCCAAACAAGTCCTCTTCTAGGTATTATAAAACAGATGTGGACAATAAGAAATTCCCTTTCCTCCCTTAAGCCATTCCTGTACTGTTTTAATGCTTTTACCTTTCACAGAAGGCTCTGCCCTCATGGACCTTAACAGGCACTCTATTAATATACTAATTGTGTAAATCTCACATAAAGCATTCCAACTTTGCACAATGCACACACCAGCATGGGCAGCCTTGCCAATAAGGCTTCACACACAAGCAAAGCAACGTGCTTCCTGGCATGCAATCCTTGGAAAAAGTCCCTCCAGCTGCCCAAAACGTTAATTAAACAGATCTTCATGGTACTCATCTCTCCAAGTATCCACAGGCTTGGATTCCTTGTTCTTAGAAAAGTCTTACCAAAACAGAACAAAAAACAGGGAAAGGCAGATATTTTTCCTCTCCTCAGTTTACCTTTCCGTTTTCCAAATGTCCATTCTGTTTTAATTCCACTACTACTACAAAGATAGCTGCAGTACCTTTCTCCCACCCACGTCCTCCCAAAAAGGCTATAGAAGCAAAATTTTGTCGCTACAAAAGAAATCTAAACCATTCAAAAACTTCACCTTGAGATTCCTTTCCAGAAAAAGATATGCTGATGATGCCAATAGAATTGGAAAGCTCGGCCTTAATATCCTATCAGTAAAACTTTCCATATGGTACTCCAGCTTGTGACCAGGAAAGAAAAGACTTCCTCAATACAGTAGCTCTGAATTTCCACCTTTCCACAACAGCAACCTGGTCAGCTATTGATCCGAAGCACACGGGAAGTAAAGTAGACACATCAAGGTGAAAAGTCTGATGCTCCTTGCGTGCCTCAGAGCATTAATAGATAGGCTGCTTCTGCCTTTCCAAGGCAAGTTCAGATATCTGGGAAAGTGTTTCTTCTAGCTGTGAAAATCTTGTCATGTTTTCAGGACTATCCACCCACTGCTAACAGTCCAAAGCAGCATTCACCAGTGAAGCTGCCAGTCCTCTGCCGCTCTGGTTCTCACTGCAAAAGTTCAACTAGGACTCATAGCAGCCTGCTTAAAACCAGCACTGAGGAGATTCATCTGTAGCAATTTCTCAGCCCTGATGGTTTTTTACCCACTCTAGGTTCTCCCTCTACCAGCCAACAAACGTTACATTGGTGACCCAAGCGTATATTGAAATTTTTAAAGTTAAAGTTTCATTTAAAGTGCAAGGTAGTCCCTAAGTTGCATCTAGCCAAAGATGCATACTAGTTCAAAACACATCCACTCTGTTCACACCAGTGTTTTTTACTAAGATCAAATATACTGATATGAACCAAATTTAAAATTAAGTAAGCAATGTCACACAGGATTGGTTCAAGTTCAACTACATTGTTTTGAAAAGTTGTTTTCCATTATTCTGTGCAACTTGTCTGCAAGTCCAGACATTGGGACTTTAGACTTCTTATCTTTTTGCTTTTTTTTTCCTTCTTCTTTTTTTGAGGATAAAAGCAAAACTAATTTGGAGTCAGATTTGGTTTTAACAAAGTTGTACTGAAAAAAAAATATGATATATTAAGGATTGGATTTGCTGGACTCATTATATTAACTTTGACCAGACTATTCATACAGTGTTCAAATTCTTCAGTCTTCAGAGAATCACCAGATCAAAATCAGATCAATACAGGATAAAGGGTAACAGTTTTAAACTAAAAGAGGGTAGGTTTAGACTGAATACAAGGAAGAAATTCTTTATGACGAAGGTGGTGAGACACTGGCATGGGTTGCCCAGAGAAGCTGTCGATGCCCCATCCCTGGAAGTGTTCAAGGTCAGGCTGGACAGGTCTTTGAGCAACCTGGTCTAGTGCAAGATGTCCCTGCCCATGGCAGGGGCATTTGACTGGATCATGTTCAATGGTCCCTTCCAACCCAGATCATTCTACTACTCTGTGATTCTCCTAAAACTGGTTCAAGAACTGCCCAGCTCCTCCACAACGCATAGCTATGGGAGGTGCAGTTCTGTTATCTACTACATAAAGGTTAAGAAAGAGATCAGAGTAAGAAGAGGAGTGAGAAGACTAGGCCAAGGAGTCTTTCAGACCTGAAAACCCACTCTAAAGGTCTCCATGCAAATTTTTGGTAAGATGTTGCTGGTTCACTGGTCATTCCAAAAACTGAGGAAAAAAAGGAAGAGCACAGTTGATGTTTTCTCTTAAATGCCTTGACAAAATTTATTCAAAATACATTAGAAACTTGAGCAACTTTTCAACAAAATGCATCAAGTCTACAGGATGAAATATTGATACAAGCAACATATAACAATATTTACAGCTGGCTGACCAACCTATAAAGAGTCATAGAAAAATCAGTCAACTCAAGAAAGTGTGACCAAACTTCTTCCCATACCACACATTTTTATCAAAACATGAGGCTTATTTGAATTTGGACTATGAAATGGTAGACTGCACATCACCGCCTTTCTTACGTACTCCAGAGCGCCACATGAAACGTTTCAAGAATTGGAGACCCACCACATTAGTGCTGAACACAAAATAGGATGGGGCTGTGTGTTGAAGTTTTCATGTTGTAGACCAGGCACAGTCATCCTGGGTCTACAAAATAGGCATAGCCCTCAAGAACAATTCATGGGCACCTTCAGGCCATCACTCTCACTCCAGGAAAGGCTTTATATTCTTTTGGGGATTCTCTCCCATTGCATGAGTAGTTTTGATACAAAGGAACTAGAACAGGATGGGCAAAAAACCTTAACAGATTCTGGATGCCCAAAAGCGAGCCATAAGAGTGACTGATTTCTCTGAAGAACTCACGCCCCTGCGAAGTAGAGCAAATTGGGTACTGTCCCACAAATGGAAAAAATAATGAACAAGGACTATAGAGTTCCACACTAGACTATAACTGGGGCCTCTTTCTATGTGTCATTTGTCACAACTTAAAAATCTCAGAATTTTGTTAGCATCCACCAGCAGACCTGATACACAAAACCTTCCTCCCCAAACCTGCATCTAGTAAGGCAGCTGTGAAAATATGTGTGAGGCTTACACTTTACTACCAACAACCCTTGATTGCTACTCAAGACCAGACAACTAAAAAAGGTCTATTGAGAGTCCACACACTGACACAATCAAGAAACTCAAGTTAAAGTGTGATAATTTTCAGCGTTCAACACTACCAAGGTGAAACCAATTAAAAGACAGACATTCTATATACACACTATGAGCTTGAATTCATTTGTATCAAAGTCAGTTAAGCTACCAATATCTCCATTTTCAAATATTTGTCTGTCATTATCCTTTATTTCCTTTATTCATCTAATACTGAGGAAAAACTGTTTTAGTTGATATTTATCCTGGCTAAAAATAAGTGAGCACTTACTTCTCAGCTGTTTCAACCCCTAATTAAAACCAGTTCTACAGCCAGACACAGACACTACGCTAAGAAGAAACAGCCTCAAGTAACACAATTTTCATTGTTAAAGAAAGTGGTTCATAAGCAATTATATCTTGTCAGCTCTAACAGTTAATCTAACCTCTTCAATGACACCCAGTTATTTGCACACTCAACATCCTGCCACGAACAAGTAATTACGGCCTGTACTTGCTATCCCCGCTGGCACTGATTTCCAGACTACAGAGACATAGGCAAATGAGCTTATAACCTCACGATAAGCAAAGGACACTAAAGAGGTTATTTTTTGCAACATGACATTTATTCCTGAAATTGTTTGACCATTAAACAACAATCATTTCATCGTTTAATCTGATTCTAACTGAGACTCTGCTTCAAATGTTTTTCCACTGTATCACTTCTTTCTACTTGCAGCAAGTCATTAAAACAAAATTAATACATGATGAAAAAACTGCAATGAAGGGAAAAAAAAAAAAAAAACCAACAAAAAACCTGTAGATCTTATTTTGCTCTAGGGAGATTAAGATTTCTCTTGCTGGAGAAGGGGGAGGAGGAAAATTAAAACTGTCAAGCAGTGGTTTCACAAGTACAGACTCCAAACCCCTTCGCCTGCCTTCCCAAAAATGCCTGCCAAAAGACATCAGTTCTCAACATTTGGTTGCAGTCTCACAGAATTCATGCCAGAACATCAACAATAACCTTTGAGAAGTCAGGGAGTCAGGGAAGTGCAGCTCAGGAAGACCAAAGAGAAAACCATCATCCTTGTCTTTAAAAAGGGATTAAAGGAAGAGCCAATGAATAATGAAAAATACTGAGAAATACAATAGGGTAGCAAATCTGTGGGTACAGCAAAAGCAACATCTTTTAAAACTGTTTAACAATCCCTCATGACATTCTCATCACAAGATAGGAAGTTAATCTTTTGTGGTTGTAAAAGTGACTAGGAATCATCCAGTCGTTTTGGTTGGAAGAGATCTTTAAGATCATTAAAGCCTGGGGAAAACAGAGATGGAAACACAACATTTAAAAAAGTAATATGGGTTATTTACAAACTTTATAAATTAGAAGGTCATAACTGAAAGATATGCTCTCATAATAGCAAGTATCAGTGGGTATTTGAACAGATTTTTCAATTAAACATTGCAACGTCAATAGTAAGTCCAAGAAAAACATGCTATAGAATCATAGAATCATCTGGGTCCGAAGCGACCTTCAAGGTCATCTAGTCCAACCCCCCTGCAGTCAGCAGGGACACCCCCAACTAGACCAGGTTGCCCAGGGCCTCGTCGAGCCTCACCTTGAATATCTCCAGGGATGGGGCCTCAACCCCCTCCCTGGGCAACCTGTTCCAGTGCTCCACTACCCTCCCAGTGAAGAACTTATTCCTAATGTCTCATCTAAATCTGCTTTTCTCCAGTTTAAAGCCATTGCCCCTTGTTCTGTAATTGACAGAATTTGTAAACAGGCTATCACCAGCATTATTGTAGGCCGGTTTCAGGTACTGGAAGGCTGCTATTAGGTCTCCCCGGAGCCTTCTCTTCTCCAGGCTGAACAACCCCAGCTCCCTCAGCCTGTCCTCGTAGCAGAGGCGCTCCAACCCCCCAATCATCCCTGGGGCCCTCCTCTGGACTCGCTCCAACAGGTCCATATCCTTCTTATATTGAGGGCTCCAGACCTGCACACAGTACTCCAGGAGAGGGCTCACCAGAGCAAAGTGGCAGAATCACCTCTCTGGACCTGCTGGCAACACTTCTATTGATGCAGCCCAGGATCTGCTTGGCTACTGTGCTGCAAGTGCACATTGCCTGCTCATGTCCACCTTGTCGTCCATCAGCACCCCCAAGTCCCTTTCCTCAGGGCATATCATTCTACAGATTTGCCTGAGAACACAAGGTATAAGCTGTGCCTGCAGATATTGCAAAGGAATTTAAGGATGTTAAGCACTATAAGAAGGAATTGAAGAGATAGCGTGATCCTATTCAGTTGCTATGGACAGTTGATTGTTAAGAGACAAAGACCTTTTGTATTACATCAACAAAACAAGGTACATCTGTGATTCAAACTGATTTCTTTGGTGTCCTCTCCTAACCCAAGCAACAACACAGCTGATTTTAAAATGAATGATACTTTTAGTAGTTACTCAAGTGGGGGATTGTTAGAACTAGTGCTACTTTGCATGTAATGTCTGGTACAGCAATTTTGCAGAGTAGGATACATCTTGGAAAAGTTTTGCTTTAGGTTATTGTCTAAAAGTTTCATGTATGTATGTCATGTATATCAAATTTAATATGTGTAACTATTCTCAAGAGAAGTCTGAAGCCTGTACACTGGAACAAGTTAAGCACCGCAAGATTTTTGTGTTTTCATGATAGCAATCTTCCAGATCTATTTGGTCATAAAACTAATTTTCTTCTAAAAGAGCTGAGAAATCTGAATCAAGTCTACCCAATAGGTTACAGTTACCTAAATTTTCCTGATGCAGCTTTCTATACAAAGGGGTCAAGTGAAGGAAAATGTAGAGTATTACTAAACTAAAGAAAGCTCTAGGACATCACCTTAGTCCAAAACATGTTTCATTAATACACATTTCTTTTTCCTGTGTCTCAGTGATTTGATCAAAAGTTCAGTTCCAAAGGACCAGCTCTCTTGGCTACCAACCTGCAAGATCTAAGACTTTTCTATTCCATCTTTTGTTTTCCTTTTTCTTTCCCCCATCCACACTCTGTAGTTTGCCAACTGCCCTTCAGTGCCCAAATTTCCATTGAAGGAAAGCTCTTAACTCAGCCAAGAAAACCGAAAGAATTTGGAGGCTGCACAGATGGGAAATCATTACATGAAAAACGTTAAAGAGAAAGACATTAATTGCTCTTTCACTTCCTCTTACAATGAGGAACTCTTCTAATGTTCAGTTAAGGTGCCATAGACAAGCACACATCTAAAGAATCAAATAAATCAGACTAAAATTTATTTATCCTTGCAAAAAAATGTAAAAAGTAAAATAAAATCAAAAGACAAAGACAATATTCTCCCCCCTCTGCATCTTCAGGCTATTGGATCGTTCTTATTTTATAATAAGTAACGAAACTCTGAGAGTTTTATAAAGAAACTTAGTCTAATCAAACAATAAATGGTGACTCAGCAGCCAAACAGGTTTGGATATCCACTATTCTTCACAGTGCAAACATAAGGTTTCACTGTAAGAGCAGAAAGTTTAAATCAGAACATGATTTCAAGCATTTAACATCTTTTCCCTTCCATTGAAACCTTCTTTTCTTTTGCTAAGTGAAAGACTTACTTTCTAAGAACCAACTAAATACAGACGAGTATCAATCTTAGCATGGATTTTCACTGGAAAATCCTGAACACCAGTCACATTCTTCAGAAAACTGAGAGTAAGGAGGTCATGAGTTTGTAACTAGAAGCTGGCCATCCCTACTAGCACCAGATAGTGCTTTTTCTGCTGAGTACTCACCTCAAAACGGGTAATGTCATCTTCTCAGAATAAATAGGAGATGAAAAAAATCTGTTTAAACATTCACCATATTGTATGTAGCATATTAAGCAGCCTGTATAAGGAATACTTTGGTAGAAGTATTTTCCTCCATTCCTAAAGCTCTCTAGGAACATAACAACAAAAAAACACAGGAGTACGAACAGAGAGCTGAGCTATAAATAGAAAACTTTCCTACTAAAATTATTACTAGAATTTCTTGGTAAACATCTTTAGCTGAAAGAAGCCTGAGAGAAAGCTTGATACGAGCCCCTTGCAACCGGCAAAATACCCACTTCTAATCAGACTTTATAGAAAACCAAATAGAGATGCTACTGCCTGGAATAAGACAGGCCATCAGAGGCATCTAATTATACTCTGTAACACTTTGCTATTTACACAAAACAACAACAAACAATATAAAAACCACTCCCGTTTTTCATACAGGAAATTAAAAGCCCTAATTATACAATCAGCGCTAGCAACACAAATGTTACTATTCAGAGCAAGAGAAGCATTTTACAATCACAGGGGAAAAAAGAGGAACAAAGAAACAAATATTTATACTGCCTCTATCTTTATTTCAATAAAGTATGATCACATTACATTTATTGAATGCTTTTTTCAGTAACAGAGTCAAGCACTCAGAAACTAAGACCAGAATAGTCTGGCTGAGCAATCATAATTTAGCTCTGTAAATCACATACGTATTTTTTACAGACCTGTAATTACAAAATGATATGCTGTTTCTTCCCACTGGAGCCTCACTCCAGGCAGGTGAGGCAGTGAGCAGGATACAAGATGTTCAAAGAGCAAAAAAATCGTGTATTTATTTTTCTCCTGATCATTTGGGGATGCCATGACAGCCCATCTTTATGTTGGCTTCAGAACTGTTAATTTCCTATTAGTAAGACACATTCCACCGTGATGTCATTCAAGCATCAGTGCATGTTATCTTCTTACCTGCTCTGTGCAATAAGAACATGCTACCTTTCTCCTTTTATAAAAAAGGACAGTGAATCACTGACGGAGCAGAGGGCAGAACTTCAGAACGTGTCTCCAGTCACAGATTCACAGATTGCTCATTCCTGTAGATCACAGATGGACTTAGCATTTAACGTTCCCATGGACCTCAGGAGAAGTGCAATGAGTCCAATTCTGCCATAAATAACAGCCAAAAAGGGGATGACTTGCAATTTTAGTGGCCATCCATCCTAAAATCACTTTAGCTAATCCTTTAAAGAGGAAGCAAGGCTTATAAGACAGCCCCCTTGGTATATCATTCCTCTGATTTGTAAGAACAGCCTACCTGTCCTTGTCATCTCCAGCTTCATTCCCTACACACATGGTGCTCTGTCAGATGAGACATGGCACCTTCAAACTACAGCCCCAGCATCTTGCCCTCACCCTTACCAAACTTCTTGAGCTCGGTTCATCTGTTAACCGTGTATTACTAAATAAAAAACCTGCCCTTCTCACAGTTTTTTCTTCCCAGTGTTACCATTCCCTCCCTCCCTCCTTCCCAGTAAAGCACTGCGTGCTGCTGACAGCAGTGCGGGACCAGATTTTGATAAGAATATTTGTGCTCAGGCAGTGTTTTGACAAACTGCCAAAATTCTGCAGACAACAAAAGCAACAAGAGAAAAAGAATATCTGTTTTCAATCTTTTGTAACTGAGCTAAAAAAACACTCTAGGATTTCAAGCAACACAGAAAAAGCACTTTTTTTTGGCTCTGCAGTTATCTCCGCTGAATTCCAAAGACCTGCAGTAAATAATAGAATTAATAAAATGTCATTTAAAAAAAAATAATAGAGGTACAAAAATCTTTTATCATGAAAAGTGTTAGGCAACCTAGTCTAGCATAAAAGGACATCAACCGCAAGACTCGTGGTGCCCTTGAAAAATAATTAAAAGTGTAGTTCATCAGACAGCAGCAGTAGCCAAGGGCCTGATAACATGCAAATCCCAAATTCACCTCAGTGAAACGATACTTCCACATCCGTGCAATGTTGACCTAATTTCTTTCCTTTCCCATCCCACACTCTTCCTGATCTGCCAACCCCGTGCAATTAAAATAACGTTGCCTGAGATTGTATCACTTCTTTCATAGGTTTGGGTTTTTTTTCCCCAATGATAAGGCAGGGAAACAGCAGAGAAGCAGCCAGGAGCTCAAATTCAGAAGAGAAGAGAGACAACCTCTGAATCATTAGCTACCAAAAGCGCAGCCCCTGCCACAGTAAACCATCACAATTTTTATCCTAAGTGCTGCACTACAAAGTAAACTGTACAAGGAAATCTCCATGGAGGTTTCTATGGAAAATATTCTACAATGCAGAGTCAAACAGCTCTGTGTATGTGGGAAAACAGTCAAACTCCCCAAACTCCGTGTAACGTACAACACTGAAACCTCCTTGCTCTGGTGCTCAAAATATTAAGCCCAGTAAATAAGCAGTCCCATTTCCCCCCCCACCTTCAGCAGAACTACATCAAGGAGTGTTTAAAAAAAATCTAAAAACGTGGACTATACAGGATGATGACTGATTGTTTCAAAGCTGTGTGAATGACTTAGTTTTCAGTGATCCTGTCAAATCATCCTCTTGGCATTCACAAAACATCCACACAGAGGCATCATTCTTCAAAAGTTTAATTATTTAAATGCATTCAACAGGTTTGATTTGGTTCTGAATTGTAGGAGATTCATTGCTCTGAAACATCAATATACCATTAGATTGTCCTAAAACAGCCAGCAACCGTGTTGCTAATGACTCAACAGGGAAATTACATCTGCGTGCCTCTGCATATCTAGTCTTCTCTTGGGACAAGGACAAAATGCACATCCTTAGCCTAGAAACTCCTTCCTGAAATTCAAGCACTTTCCCCCAACGTCCAATTAGCTTCTAGAATGAAATTTATTTTGTTGAGTATAGACAGAAGGCAGTCTCTGATACAGCTATGACTTGGTCCATTAATGTTTTTGAGAACCGCGATCAAGTTCTCAGTTGTCCCTAAAAAACAATTAGGGGTGTAATAGGAATTGCAGAACACAGAAGTGACACAGCTGGATGCAGACACAACATGGACAAGGAGAACCACTATATGGTTGATCCTCTCATGATCACCAGCAGTCCACACACTAATGGTAGCAAAAAAGGGGACTAGTGTGTCCTTTGTCCACCTTGTAAATCTGCCCCCGCAGTGGTACGGGAAAGAAAAGCTACCCAACACTGTGCAAGAGGAAACCATCTCTCATCTTCAAATCAAGCATAGGAATAACCTAGTCAATAGATTATTCGGTCACAAAAAAACGTGCAGGCTCTTTCTCTGGTCTAATACACTCAAGAAAAAAACTGGCTGATGTTTAACTGTGCTTTCAGCACGGGCTTGGTAAACACACGGAAGATACATCCTCTTTGGAAGGATGGGATGAATTCTACTAACAAGATAAAGTTGGAAAATGTTATTTCACCCTCTGTCATCGCTTCATTAGGTTTCTCCCTATTGTTGGAGGCTGTAAGACTTTTTCCTCTAATGAGTTTCATTTTGTGAGTCATTAGGCTGCTTCCTTTGTAATTCAGAATCCTACCTGTGATTATACCACAAGCTTGACTTTAAGTGACACAGTAAAAATCCTCTGTGAGCAAAGGACCTTTTTTGATACCCTTTTGTTGTTACCCTTGCAAAAGCTGATGCAGGCAGCAGGCAGTACTGTGGGATCCAGCCCAGCCCGTCCCCCTCGCCTTGCCTTGCCTGGGCAGACAGTGGAGAAAAGGTTTTTCTGCTGTTTGATGCATTTTATCCTGAAGTAGGCATCTAAACCGGGTCAGACGTCAACCTAAAGTTGCCCATTTCTCTCCACTGATTACAAAGTGGAAGTGACCAGCTCAATATTAGGGAAGATTAATATTACCTCTGACTGTCACATTTCCTGGTCCAAACTTATTTCTGCTTTGCTTTTCTTGCCCCTCCCCATTACTGAATAGTATAACCTGTACACTTGCAATTTCTGTTTGCTTTTCTTTGCCAGTTCTCTCCCTGGGTTACAACTCCATTCTATGTTTTCCCCCACCAGAGATTCATTCTTACCAAATGTCAACTGGATTCTCCGCATGAAAAATACTGTATCTTAGTTTAATTAGAAAAAAAAAAAAAAAAACTCCAAAAACCAACCACCAACAAAAACAACCACCAACAAAAAAAACCCCAAAACACAAACCAAACACTCCCCCCAAACCAACTAATGAACACAAAAGCTAACTATAAATGTAATATTTAGATTCAGGGGTTTGGTTAGAGGTAAACTTTGGAATTTACTTTGATCAAGGCAGATGAAAGCCCATCCTGACAGCAAAAATCCAAGCAGACAACTTGTTTTTGCAGAATCCTGTCTGCATACAAATTGCCAAAGAGCTCGATGATGCACCCAATGCAGGGATTAGAGTCACTGCAAAAGGGTGATAAATAGATAAAGACCTAGGATTTACCTGCTACTCCCCACTGTAGGTTTTCATCATTATTTTTCATACTCTTGGGATTTTTGCATGTGTGCATTATACATGTCTATCACTCTGTTCACTCCTCTTTTGCTTCTAGCTTGCCTAGCTACTTCTTCCCTTTGGACAGCAATAATCAATATGCTCCATCAGGAAACTTCAGGCTCAAGCCACTTATTTCTCACATTCTGCTTCTTTATTAAACAATATTAAGACCGAAGCAGCAGAAATAGTCTTTATTTGTATTTCAGCAGTCAGGCCTCAGCAGATTGCTAAAAAGAAGCGTAAACTGCTGTTTCCTCTGAGATGCTGTCATTCACACATTCGATGGTTAATAGTAAAGACAGAGAGAACAAGAAGAGAAGATCATGATCACCCACAAAAACACACACACCGAATTAACAGGACTAAGTAAGACCATTCTGGAGAAAGGAGTATTTTCTGCTGTTCTATATATGATTCAGTGCTTAAGTCAAATATATCTGAATGATTTTTAAGAAAAAAATTGTCATCTATAAAAATCTCAACGTCAATAATTCTGAAGTGCTGGAAATCTCAGATTAACTTGGTCAATGATAAAACCCCCACATTCTCTCTTGGATTTCTTGCACATTTTCTTCATTAGAAAAATTACATGGGCCAAGTAAATGACCTGACAGATTGACTATTTCAAGCAATGTGATTTTAAACTCTTTTCAAAACGTACAGTCATATGCCTAATGAAGTCAAGAATGTCAAATACTCCTTCTGCTGGGGACAGTCAGCCTTTAATCTCATGCTTCAGATCACTGCAGGCGAGTTTATGAAATATGTCAGCTTTCACATACCCTCACAAGCTGAAAATACAGTTGTACGCTCTAAAGAGAAGGTATCTGGACATTCAGCATATGAGAGCAGCGGGGAGACGCACGTAGAGCCACAGTCCAGCTCCTTTGGTAAAAGCTGTATCTAGCAGGATGTTTAAAAATGAAGTGTTTGTTCCTCAAAGTAAATCATTGAAACATTAAAGCAGAGTTTTAAAAATAGTTTTTCTATCATTCGAGAATTTACATTTCTATGTCACTCTATATTTACAAGCAGCTTCTCTACCCAAACATCAATTTGACATTAAAAAAAACACGTATATCAAAGGAATTGTATGCAAAATAATAACTGAACATCAGTGAGTGGAAATTAATTTAAAAAATAAGACTGTTTGAATAGATTATTCTAGCAATTTAAACGTGTATTTTTTCTTAGAGAAGAGTAACATTAATATTACATGGATGACTTTCCTCCAGATCCTACCAGCTCGTAAGTAAAAGTATCTGTTGCTGTACATATAAGAACGTAACACACAAGACACAAAACTAATACAGAAGATAACTGAGAAACTGATCATTTATTAAACTGTTGTACCCAAAGACAGCTTTCAAACTTTATAAAGTTGTTCTAATGCAGTCTAGCAACCAGTTGAAAACCCACATTTAAGGAGATTTATGGCTAACATTTTTCTGTCTAATTCACTTTCTAATTTACTTGTCTAATTTTGCTTTTAACAGAGACGTTAAATATCCACAAATCCTACAAATTAAAAACAGATACTGGTTTCCAGCACTTCTAGGCAAAATGGGAGATATTAAAAAAAAATTACTATTACAAATGTTAACTAGAGCTCTCTCCAAGTAACAAATAACTGTATTACTTATTAACTCATTTCAATTGCAAGGACTATGGACAAGTGGCAATCAAGTCCTGCATTTAAAAGAATTTCTGAGGCTAGAGACTGAGCAGGAGGGAGATCAACTTACTTTCACTTTAATTAAGATGTACTAAGGGGAGGAAATTTAAAGGCAGTTTTTAATCTCTGAAAGTTTCAACTAAATTTCAGCAACACGTTTCAATTTACATAAGTAAAGTGCAGAACAAATAATTTGGGAACAGATAATTTCAAATTTTATGGTTATTAAAGGTACACCTCTTTTTTTGCCTAATACAAACATGCTTTAATTGCAGTCTCAGTGCATAAAAACTCCCTAGCAAGTTAACCAGAAAATTATAAAACTCCATTAACTCTTCAACAGAGATTTAGATTAAATATGGAAATGTAGATGCAAAGATGTGAAAACTAGGTGAACCATCTCTGACTAATGCTGAGTGTATATAATGCCCTACAGTTCCTAATACAGCACTACAAAAAGCAAGCAAAACCAGGTGCAGATAAAACCAAGTTTTTTAAAGCTTTTTTTCACTAAAAATTATCAAAATAGATTATGAGCAAAATAAATGACCAAAATCAAGCTGGATTATGAGCAGTATTATTCAGTAGGTTATAAGCAAAAAAAAAATTAAATGAGATGATCAAAAATACACCACACAAATTATCTTCTCACACCATCCAGAATATATTACACAACAAATTTCAGTTTAAATTTGAGCTAGAGATCAGGCTACGGTTAGCATACCTTTTAACTTAGCACACAACCAGTTTTGGAAAGGATTGTGGGCTAGAGGTAAAGGCATTGTAAATGGAAAGCAAGCAGAATACAAAACTATGAATAATGGTGAAGTTGGATCAATTATGGTGGAACACTGTACTAATAACCTGACAAAAATTCTACATTAAAGGCTTACAGTTTCTAAGATCATTAAAATTATTTGAGATCCCTAAATCAAGTAGATCTATGAAAAGGAAACATCCTTTTATCAATCTGATTACCTTACTTCACTGAATGCTCCGCTGGATCTTGTACAGGTATTCATCAGCAGTGTATTTAAGAAAAGGCATTTGCCTTTTCTTCACTGGTTTTAATATGGTGAAGGTGACCCTCTTCACTGGTTTTAATACTCCCTTACTGACAGCATCCCAGTTAATACAGTAAAACCATTTCAAGTCACAATTCTGTTTACTCTTTCCCTACCAGGCTCAACTAGCTAGGCACTCCCCACAAAAAGATGGAAAATGGGTTACTACCGAGTAGTATCTAAGCAGATATTTATCTACAATACATATGCATCTACAAGAAAAAACAAGAAACTTAGGGTACAGCTACATGGCTTATAACTCAGTCCTAACCATACGCCAGGAAAAAAAAAAAAGGGGGGGGGG